>NC_069136.1:38841566-39160404 GCF_026914265.1 Mya arenaria
TTCATACTTGTTATGGTGTTTGTTTCTTGCGCAAAAGTGTTTCAATACAAGGCACTTTAAAGTAAAATAGTTCAATCATGGTTATAGTTTAAATATATGAAGCTGGCGTCACAGTCTGTAGTTAGATGCCGTTGATTTGTCTCCTTTTATACAGTGGGAGAATATTTGCTAGTTTCCAATTGTTTGGGAACTGACTTTTTGACAGTGATTTATTAAAAAGTTGACATAATGGCTCGCAAATTGAATTCGGAGTATTTCTTAGTAGGAAGTGGCTTATTTCAATCTAGTTCAGTGGCTTTTTTACATCCAAATTACTGAGTATATCAGTAATATCTGGGTCTGTTATTTTAAACTTGCTAACAGTTTCGGCAGACCATGATTAGAACAGAGGTAACTCCATTGAATTAATATTGTCTATTGTGAAAATATATGCCAAATATTCATTAAGGGTTTATCTTTATCACTAAATAATTTGTTTGAGATATATTGTCATAATTGTCAGAGTGAGTTTATTATTTCTATAATTTTTCATTCAAAGTACCGACTATTACTGATCGTGAGGAAATTTCAAAGGCTCTTTCTAGGCTAGTTTCAAATCTGTCCCGAAATTTAATCACACAGGAGAAATTATTGCATATTTTCGACAGTGTTGAAGTTATCAAGTTTTACTTTTGAGTCTGAAACTTCATTTGAAAGGTATGTTTCAGTAAAACATAATACATGTATATCAATCTGGTATTTGTTCATTTATGTAGTTATAATTTATTTCTTATACTGCGAATATTTGGAATCACTCCCTACTTTAGTAATCGGCCCAGGATCCTGTACAACTCGTTAGAACGATTAATAATATAGTAATGTACATATACTTATGTATACCTAATATTGACAAAGTACTGTCTACCCAATAAGATATCATACTAAAATTTGTTTCTTTGAAGTCACCTGACATTTGTATAAAACAAATGTTTAGAAAAAGCTGTTGAAACAAGACAAGTTGGTCAACAATACGCACAATTTTCCGCTTAAATTGAGGATAAATTCTTAGAAAATAGTAATTGGTGACTAAATGTACGTCATTGCCTTGTTAACCCATTTATTTTAGCGTAGTATAATCCAATGGATGCTCGCCATTGGTCTTGTTCAATATACATGTTTTACATGGTATTATTTAGAATAATTAGATGTGTAAGAAAAAGTTAAGATAAATCAATAAAGGAATGAATAGGTAGAAGACTAGTCATTGTCATAAATATACTGAATATAAGAGACGTAGTGTTGCATTATCATAGATGAATAATGATTTAAAACACCGGTAATTTGATGAAAACATAATTGGTTCATCTAAATAATGATTTAGAATACCATGAAAAGTAATTTTGGAACAGAACATTTAGCATAATGACAATTTCCAAATAGCTTTCATATGTGATCAATATGAATAATATAGCAAATGCTATTTTCTAGACAAAGACAAATCATGTCAATGCCAACTTTAAATGTTCTAAGAGCATTGGCATGTGTGGGTTTGTCTAGACGTTTGAAAAATTCCATATTTATATATTAAACAAATCATCGGTTTACATTCTCGATTAACCCCAACTGGTCTGATTTTTAAATTGAAGAACCATTATTGGCAAATCGCTTTTTACAAGTTTTGTTAGGTAGTTTGTGTTTAAACAAATATAATATATATATATATATATATCTACTTAGGGCATTAAGGTGACCGTATATTTTTTACGGCATTAAGGAGACAATTTGTATATTTTTTGTTTTATACTTTATTTTGCTTTTTTGTTGATAATTTAGTATTGAAATGATCATTTATTATGAGTACAAAATTCAGGCTTCTTAAATTAATTAACAAAAAATATACGTAATTTGGGGTCTCCTTAATAATTTGTAAGTATGTTGCAGGTTTTAAGGGGACAGGTATATATGTAGAAGGGTTTATGGAGACCAGTGTATATATAATACTATTTTTGAGGCATTAAGGGGACCATCCATATTTTATGGCATTAGGGGGACAAATTATATATATTTAACTTTTGACAGTATAGGCTCCCGTAACCTTAAGAGACAACTTGGTAATAGTATTTTTTATAATTGTGTACTATAATAAATCCACAAACAATGACCAGTCGAAACGGGAGGACTGCAAATTTCATAGGATATTCATCGGAAATCTTTTACAGACCATCTCATTCATTAAATGGAAGTCAGATTCAGTCACTTGGTCTCTGTACCGTTTGATAAACAAAATATATAATGACCAGGGGCGGATCCAGGAATTCTCGTTAGAAGGGGGCGTTACTTAGGGGCGTTTGCAGGAGGATTGAGGGTTACTCAGTCAAGTAATTTTTAACAATTTGTAGTCGGAAATGATGTATTTATATGTGTATATTTTATTATTTTCTTCTCATATATTGACACAAAAAGTAAACTTGGACGATTTTAGAGGGAGCGCACGCCAACTGCACCCCTTTTCAATCCGCTAGTGAATGGTGACTTAATATTTGATATATTATGGTTAAATAGAACTTTCAGTTGAATTATATAGAAACTGTAAATGCTAAATACAAGTTCTGTGCTTATAAAAACAATAAAAGTTTCGTCTGCACACGAATGTGTCTGTTAACGCTTGAACAGTTATATAGCTCATGATTAAAGAACATTGTTCATTGGGTTCATTGTGACCCATGGAAGTTTTTTTTATTAAATTCCAACTTCCCCTTAAATTTTACTTGCCTAAAAGTTTAACCTAAGTCAATCAGGGGCCATAACTTGTATTAAGGATATGGAGTTATGTAACCTCATTGGCTTATGGTCCTGAACAATTGTGTGAAGTATTAAGTCAATTTAATGAAGGGTATAGAACGCCTTAACCAATAGGCTACGGAGACGGTTTTAATGCATGTACTCAATTGCAGATTCAGGGGGCGGGTTGGGGTGGGGGGAATCGGTCCCAGCGCGCGCGCCGTCCCCCACCCCTTTGAATCGTCCGTTTATAATATGTTCTCAGTCAATATCGGGAAAAATACAATATTAAGATAAAAATGCACTATTTCGGACTATAAATTGGGGGAGTCTAACCCCCACCCCGGTCCAACATTTTAAGCCATTCAATTTCTGTTCTGAGGGAGGGACGGATGTGGAAAGATTAAGCCCATGAGTTTCACGTACCCCTTCTTAAGTCAATTCCAGGATCTGCCACTGATATCTGTAATCAGATTTGTTGTTTCATAATGTTATTGTTCCTTTAAACAGTTTAAACCTTTTATGTCATCAACATAAACAGACGCATGTTCAGTAAAAAATGCTCTGTATACAACGTTCTCGTACTCCAGAGCGATGATGCTATGCATTATATTTATCACCATCTGACTGACTGAGTAACTGCCAAAACTTTTCCGTTAAAGAGACTCTCTCATGTTTTGGCACCAAACATATTTTTTCTCGTAATGCATCTGAAAACACTTACATGTATATTTATTTTACTCCTTGGTACTGAAATTGCAGAAATAATAGTAACCAGGTTGATTTTCTTACTTCAATTGCATTTTTAAAAAACGATTGAAGTATTAAAAATTAATCTTGTTCAAGTTGGGAGCAAGCACATAGGGGTGCAGATAACACATAGAATAAAAAACGGATCTCTTATCCACTCGCCCACAGGGACTCATACTAAGGTGTTGAATATTTTAACCTTAATGGAAGTTATTGGTTTATCACGTGATTATGTCAATCAACTGATTGTGCAACAGCCTTTTGTTGAATCGGGTTAGTAACGCATTTCCAAATATTGGACTTCAAAGACTATATGTTAGCACATATCAACATTTATTGAAGGGTTTCAGCCATCAATAGCTTAGCTTTAACACTTCGTTTGATACGCCATACTTTATTTCGTAATAACAATCTATAAAATCCAAGTAAAAGATGCATTTTTAAAACCCTTAACGCTTCGCTTATATTCACTCAAAAACTCATGTTCGAAAGATTAAAAAAAGTATGTCATAATCATATCCTCTTTAGCGGCTGAGGAAGCCGGTCCAAACCATTCACATACTTTCCGAGTTTCTTAATACGAGGGTATAGCCAGAAGTTCGTGGAATTCCTTAATACAATCAACACATTTTAATATTTTTCAACGAACATCAGTTCGCTATAAAATCTATTTCAGCTGTAAATGACATAGAAAACTTCAAACTGATACATAAAATATAAAGGAAACTACAGCTTTTTCATTAACATGAGATCAGTATAGCCCGCGCAGTTCGAACGTCAGAATCTGACGTCAACGTCATAACTTATCAAAGTAAGAGCCGTTCGCCGCAATACAACGTCGAAGTCTCTCTACCCACTGCCGCTAAATGTCACTGAACCACTCTGACTTGTAAAAATACAGGCGTGTCTGAGCTTCACTCTGTAGTGCCTGAAAGTCATTGAAGCGTTTACCTTTAGTTCACATTTAAGTTTCGGAAATAGGGCAAAATCGCATGGTGGTAGGTCTGGCAAAAAGGGGGTGGGGGGGGGGGGGGGGGGGGGGTGGGGAAGGATCTCCGCTTCAAGCTGGATTGTCGCGGTAGTCGGTGCCTCCTCCGATCTATGCGCTGATGCATTTTCCTGGTGAAGAATCCACCCATCATGCAACGCCAGTGGTCTCTTAAATGCCATCGCCCTCTACAAGTCACGCCTCAAAACCTTAAATGGAGAACATAACTGAGGCTTATAACATTTGTCGCGTTTTGCGTACTTCATCAAATATAATTAAAACTAACACTTATTCAATCCCATATTTTTAATCATAAACTTTTTAAAACATTGTTTTATGCAGATTTTATCAAGTCCTAAATATTGATAAAAATGAATTTTGTTATATATCACTTTACCTTTTAGTAGGAAGCACCCGTCACAGATTGGCTCTGCGGAACTGCACGGAGTAGGATAACACCGTGCACATCAAAGAAGAAAATGAACATATACTTTCCTATCGAGCAGGATGGTCGTGCCTTCTTCGGAGGCGGGGAACTGGTAGTCTTCCATTGACTGCTTTGCTGTTTTGTCTCAGGGTCGAAATAAAACAGTCAGGTTTCATCGCAAGTGACTATTTTCTCAAGAAAACGGTTTCCTTCCTTTTAGTACCGAGCTAAGGATCGGCGTGATTCCCGTACTCTTTTGCTCATCTCATCTTCTGTCAGCAGCCGTGGAACCCAACGCGCACTCACTCGACTCATTTTCAAACTGTCTTTCATTATCCTCCGTACCGACCCATAACTCATGTCCAACATCTTGCATATTTCATAAAGAGTGACTCGACGATCAGCGTCAACGATGTTTTTCACGTCACGTCAAATGTGCAAACCTTCGCGCCGTTTTATTGGTTTCAATGTGAGTGGTCAACAAAACAAGATATTGTCATGGGTTATTTTAGCAACTGCGGAGGGATGCGCGACCACCTGTTTCCATAGTGATCACTACGTTGTCGTTATAACATGCTTTACGATGAATCTCGCATTCTTAATTTCAAATTACCTGATTATTATTGTATGAAAGTTTAAAAGATATGCTGCATATTGTTTTCATTTTATCAAGCTTTTCCACGAACTTCTGGCTATGCCCTTGTATATAAATCTCTTATAAATTTGCCAAATAAAATTCAACATGGGTAAACAATTATAAAAAAATAACGTATTTTATGTATTGTAACATATTTATAAAAAATAGTCACTTGAATCAAATGAACATTTTCAATGTACTTTCTTTCTCGCGGAAAGTGGACATTTCATCTTACTCCAACAAGTGTGTGGTATGGTTGATTCTCTTCGTGACTGAAATCAACTTTTTTAAACACTTGGTGCATTTCAAATGTAGTCCGTATAAACATCCCCTTCAGATTCTTTGACGATTGCATTTCCATGGGAGATCACTGCGTAGGATAAACATACAAGTGTTGTTTAGCCACACTGTGGTTTCAATTATGTCAGGGGCGTAGCTACCCCTCTATTCATGAGGATTCATAAATGTGCTGGGGGTTCGGGGCAAACTTGAAAATTTTGAAAACCATGGTGCAATCTAGTGCATTCTGGGCGTTCCGATATGCATTATTTAGTACTGGAAAATAACCAGTTTTAGATTCATGTAGTCAAGTTCGCATACTGCAACTTTGGTTGATTTTTTTGTCAGAATCATGTGGATTCAGCCGCGTATTCACGTATAGGCGGCTACACGCCTGTATGTTGTGCATATGAATGTGTCACCATGTGACTTTCTCTTTCAAATTCTGTTAAAAAAATTATTGTTCTTTTTTTGGTTACATATTATTTTTCTATGATATTTACTTTCATAATTTCCTAAAGAGACTTTTGTCAGTCATTCTAATTGCAATTGAGTGTTTTGACATTTCTGATAAGATTTTCCTGCTTCCTCTTCTTAATTATTATCAGTTAATTATCTCAGATCATAATCACAAACTTTACTCTTTGAGACTTTGACACTTCTCAATTAGCTCAGACTTAATATAATTGTAAATTTTATTTTTGACAATAATTATTTTTGAGTGACACTTTCTAAAATCTTCGATCATTATCTTTTTATCACTTAATTCTGATTGGTAACTTCTACTCTTTAAGTTAGTATATAAGTATGTACATTTTTCATTTAAGGAGAAGGAGAAATATATACATTAGATATTTATATTATTATTGATATTATATTTAGATATTAGATATTATATACTTTTTAACGGATCAAATGAGACATTTGTTTTATAAATCGTATATACTTCCTATGTTTGACTATTGTTGTAGTGTTTGGGGGAAAAGCAAGCAAACGCATACGAAACGAATAACCATGCTTCAAAAAAGAGCTGCTAAAATTATTCTCTTTAAGCCTATTAGAACGCCATCGCATGAATTATTTAAACAATTAGAATGGCTTCAATTTGAATACCGTTGCAAATATCAAACGGCTGTTATGGTATATAAATCTATTAACAATCTTACACCGAGTTATATAAGAGACATTATAAAGTTATCAAACAATACAAGATATGGATTACGATCTTCTACGCGACAAGACATTGCCCACATTCGACATAAAACTCAATACAAGAAACACTCGTTTGCATGCTACAGCGGGACAGTTTGGAACTCTTTACCAGAACGAATACGTAAATCGAACACGGAAAATACATTTAAAGCCTGCTGCAAGAAGTTCTTTTTACATCATCAATTGCAAAAACCGTTGTAAGAATTGTACTCATAATTCCATGACTATTGTTTTTTACATTATATATATCTCGATTAAGGTGTTAAATACATGTGTGACTGTCCTACTTACTCAGTTAATAAATTTTAATGATACGATTTGTTAACCTTTAGGTACAAATTGATGTATTGTTCGGCATTGATCTTATAATTAATGTATTATATTCATGTTTCTTTATGTTTTCGTATAACATTTTAATACGTACCCTTTTGAAATAACATAAATTTATGCTTACGTTTTCATTCTAAGCATTTATGTGTGTGTGCGTGTGTATGTTCTTTCAGAAGGCCACATTGTAAATAAGTCGTGTGTTATGTTTGTTTATAATATGATGCCTATGTCTTAATGTGTTACCTTCTTTAAATAAAGTTATATTATTATTATATTATTATTATTATTATTATTATTATTATTATTATTATTATTATTATAGATATACATATAGACTAGGAACTTTGTACTTCTTCTTTTACTAAGGAAATATCTTTGAACTACTTTTTTTTGTGACTATATAATTAATTCACTTACTTTCATAACTTAATATATCACATGGACTATTGAATGTTTCTTGTTAAATAAGTCTTTGGATTTATCTTTGTTAACTATTCAACTCAAATGTGGAATTAATAAAGAACCAACTTTTAAACATCTTAATTGGACTTGAGTTGTTAATCAAAGTGAACCATTAAACGTGATCTGAACTTAAACGGTAACTCGCAGTTGTGCCAGCTAATTCCCCAAATTAATGGCCAATTGCACGTGCCCTTAGACAGTGTGGCTCGGGCTCGGTGACCACCCCTACTATACCGGAGTGTATATACTGGCCCGTTCCCGACGCTGCACGACTTAACTGGGGTGCACGGTGCCAAATGTATAATTTGGTGTAAATGATGCATCCTTAATATAACACCTCCTTGCTGCTACACCAATAGAAACTTCATGAGATGTTAATAGTAAAAGAACTAGCACTGACGTTCCCATGTTTGTCTGGGTCATTTAAATAATAGAAAACAATTTACAAGATAAACAAATTTGTTTTGACTTCTTTAATGAATTATATAAAAACATTGTACAAAGATATCATGACACTTTTAAACAATAAGTATGGTTGTTAATTAAACAGTATGCAAGCTTTAAAGATTTAGGCAAACCATTGGAATTTTACAGCGGTCTTAAAAGGTGTATTTAAAGCTGCAATCTCACCGATTGATCGTTTTGACTACCGGTACTCTTTTATTGTTTGTCTATAAATGGACAATTTTTTTGCATAAATGTCTAGACCCAATTTTAAGTGATATAAGACTGCTGAAAAAAGATCAGATAGCAGTTTATCATATTTATGTTAAAAAAATGATGTTTTATGGCTAAAAGCATTACGAACAATTTAATGTAAATGAAATTTTCAGCACTTTTACATTTCTGATGGGTTCTATTGTGAATTATCTAATATGACTGAATTAAAGGAATGATAACCAAATCAGCAGATTTTGAGACAATTTTGTGTCTTTACTGACAATCTGTAAGAGTGCAGCTTGAAGTGTTGATCTAAAGCTTCATATACACATTGTTATATTGTCAATAACTGTTTAAAAGGTCTCATGTACTAAATAAGATAATAATTTTCATACAATATCTAAAATTGATCAAAATAAATAAAGTACCATTATACCTATTTCTTAAAAGTGCCGTTTCTCATCTGACAATACCATTCAAAGCCATCATTTCAACTATGAATTTATTTTTAACTTTCAACTTTTCTATAGCATATGCAACAAAATACACCAAAAATACAAGCCATGAACAATATGATTGTTCAACTTGCATTATCTTTGGCCTTTTGAAACGACCATTTTCCAGTTTTGTCTATTTGTAAGTTATGCCCTGAGGAATAAAGTATGACTGTATGAAAATAAAAAGCAATAAAAACACTAAAAAATGCCCCAACCCCTGTAATTTCTAATACAGTAGTAAAATCAAGAAATTCAACATTTAGAGCTGCACTCCCACAGATATACCGTTTTCACAACTATTTTGTTTTTGAATGAGCAATTTTTTGCGTAATTATCTGCAAACCAATGATAAAAGATTGCTGACAAAAGATCAGATCACAGATTTCATATTTCCGTTCAAAAATTAATGTTACTAACGGTTTAAGAAAAGTGCATAAAACATCAATGTTTTAACTTAAATAGAAAAATCTGCCATTTAATTTTTCGCAAAAATTGGATGGTTCCAATCCAAGACATAAAATGAGAAAAGTTGTCAAAACGTCCAAAATGTGAGAGTGCAGCTTTAACGTTTGAAAGTAACTCTGTTTGCCTCGTGCCCCTAAACAGGGTTTAATTATATTATATGCCCAGTGGGTTTGTCCCTGTATATTTGATTGTAGTAATGGATACTGGTCTAATTATCTTCTGACAATTTTTCACCAATTTTAAAGAAACAGAAAACACATATTAAGCTCATATAACGCTGTACAATTTAATCTCATTCATTAGGATGAGAAAAATTCCCTAAAAATATTAATTGTGGAAACATATCTCATTTAAATACATACAGGAAATGGCGACATCATTTACCCTTTAGTATGAAAAATGCAGTTTCCTGATATTTGAATAGCGATTCTTTATTTAAGCATCTCAATTCATTCAACATACACATAGTATGTATCAAGTTTCAAAGGAAACCAAATCATCGTAACGATGGTTTTCAAAGCAAATATTCACACTCTTGACAAACTTCTTTTCCTAGTTTCAACTTTTGAGACTTTTTGATGAGCCTGCACCTTCCCCCTCTTATGCTGTGGCTTCAAGCAATAAAGCTACCAGCTCAAGTTGCACAACTGGTGAACAAGACTGCTGATAGTCGACAAACTGCACACCTGATGCCATGATAAATCATGTCCATCGACTTCCAGAATGAAGAAATGACGCAGCACAGAATTGATTTCAATTGGACCTCTCTGTACTTTCATCCCCTTGTTGTAGTCAAAGACTATATCTAAGTGTGCAGTGCGGGATCTTGAGAAGCTTTCTGCTCCTCTGATGAAGTAAGTTTGGCAGAGTATGAAACTCCTGTCTACTCATATGCCTGGACACATGTGATCTATGTCTTCTTGTGTGTGCCCAACCATCACCTGATTTTTTTTTAGAGGAAGTTAGTGCTTGATTACAAGTCAATGTGACAAAACAAGGTCTTTCATTTATGCCACCAAGAACTAGTATTCCAAGTTTCATAACTCGTATGTTAACTCAAAGCAATTGAGCAGAAACTGTTTGGTAATTAATTTTAAGTCACTGCTTCCACTTATACTATCAGTAATATTGAACGTGAACCGACTGACCCAAATGCTATTCTAAATAATTTTTATGTGCAGAAACCTTAATCCTATTGACACAAAAGTAATCCAATAGTATGTCTTCACAAAACATTCTAATCAATATTTTGTCAATTTAACTCAAAGATTGATTATTGTTTTTTTGTCAGACAAACACAGAGATGGCCCTATATCGCTCTCCTGATTTGAGAAAGGATTCTAACTTAGTTATTGTTTGGACACTAACTGGACACTTTTGGTCTGACTTTATAATGCTGCTGGTGAAAATATTAAAAGTCCCTAAATAATGGGCTTACAAAAACATGAAATAAAATGTATGTTTAAAAATTACAAAGGGCCATAACTCTTACAATATTTAAGTTTGTATTGAGCAGAATAAAAGGCTTTGCCTAAAATACAAACTTAAAACTATATTTACAAGTAAAACAAAACAAGAGCACCGCGAAACGGAGCATTATACGCCCGAAGAAGATTCGGCTCGAGGTCCTTTTAATGTAGTGATGTTTTGTATAAAGTTATTTGAAAATCGCTTTATTAGTTACCAAGTTATGGCCCGGACACGGAATTGCTAACGGACGAGTAACAAAGATGTGGCCCGGACACATAATTGCTAACGCCCCCCATGGTGATTCTAGTCTTTGAGGTATGGACCTGGAAATTGCGAGCGACACACCCTTTTAATGTAGTGATGATTTGTATAAAGTTATTTGAAAATTGCTTTATTAGTTACCAAGTTATGGCCCGGACACGGAATTGCTAACGGACGGACAGACGGACGGACAGACAGACAGACGGACAGACGATGGAGGCCATAACATAATACGACCCTTCGGGCGTATAAAAATCTACAAATATGTTTTTTGTATCTGGTTTTTGAGAGAGAATGATCGGAAGAAAACATCACACATTCACAATCATATTAAAAAATAATTTAGTTTTTTTTTTAAATTATATTCTATTTCAAAAACACTGCAAAAGACAAGACACTTACGTTTCAATTTCTTGATTTAATACATTGATGATTATCAATTCTTATGAAGCGAGATGGGTCTTACACTCTGACCAGTGCAACATGCATGTTCTTAGTTGCTCAGTTATTACCTTTCTTAAAATTCTTCTTTTGTTGTATTTTCCATCGGAATGTATAGCACCTCTGTGTTTCTGTTTGTCTCCTGAAATAGTAAAAGTTATTAATAATAATCACAATAATAATAATCAGTGACTTTTACTGAAATTATTTTCACCGATTGTGCCTTGCACATTGGGGAACAAAGTTGACTTCTGAGGAGAAGATTTTTCCATATAGAAATATAACAAAAAGTAGCTCCGCACCCTGGAGCAATGATTTTTATGAATCAATATCCGGTGAAGAAAATTCATACAGGGTATTGAAACATTTTTTTTCTTCAAATGAAGACTTTTAAAAAAGATAACTTAACTAGCTCTTCATCATATTAAATAAAAATTAGCAGTCTATGCCGCACACGGAGCCCCGCATTTGATCTTTTACCATAGTTTGATTGAGAGTTAAGTTTCACATCGACAAGTCTTTACAGGTCTATTAAAGCTGCACTCTCACAGATTGAACGTTTTGAAAAAGGTTATAATTTTTATCTTGGAATGAACCAATGTATGCAAAATGCATGGAAACCTGTGATATAAGACGGCTGACAAAAAATGTCTTTGAATTCCCGTCAAACATGTCCGAACCAAATTCAAACTTTGGATAATCACTGTGATTCACGATGAAATTCAGCACTTCTTGCCCAGTATATATACGTTCACTTTAAGCGGAAGGCAAATTAAAACAAACACATTTGTCCGAAAATTAATCAAGTTTTAAATGGTAGTAGAATTGTCATTTGTTCATGTAATTTTCAAGAATCAGGAAAGGAAATAAATGTTCTCATGTTGCCAATTTAGTCTCGATCATCTAGACGCTTGTATCCAGATCTATATCGTTCATTGACTCTAATTAGAGCGGCTTCATGATTGAGACTAGCCGGTTCTTTGATAATTGTTACGATCGAACAGTGGTTGAAAATGTAAAGTGAGACCAGTTTTTTACCTGTTATTGAACAAACTATTATGTTGGCAGGACTGTCCTCCTCAGCAATGCAAAGAACAGCAATGACTGGCTGGCACTCTGTAAAATGGCGATTAAAACATTATGTCCAATTAAAACTGTCCCATTCTAAACAATCCATCAGCAATATATATAAATGAGCTGCGCCATGTGGAAATGTGTCTTGGGAAGTTGACATCATTCCATGTAATGTCATAAAGATGAGCAGAAGACATTACTTACTATGCAGTAAAAGTTCTTACTTTAACAGTAAAGATATCTTTTTTTGAGGAAATTAATCAAAGTGAGCTCTTTTATGTCATGTTTCTACAGTACCGTAGGTTTCATACAATATCTAAAATTGATCAAAATAAATAAAGTACCATTATACCTATTTCTTAAAAGTGCCGTTTCTCATCTGACAATACCATTCAAAGCCATCATTTCAACTATGAATTTATTTTTAACTTTCAACTTTTCTATAGCATATGCAACAAAATACACCAAAAATACAAGCCATGAACAATATGATTGTTCAACTTGCATTATCTTTGGCCTTTTGAAACGACCATTTTCCAGTTTTGTCTATTTGTAAGTTATGCCCTGAGGAATAAAGTATGACTGTATGAAAATAAAAAGCAATAAAAACACTAAAAAAATGCCCCAACCCCTGTAATTTCTAATACAGTAGTAAAATCAAGAAATTCAACATTTAGAGCTGCACTCCCACAGATATACCGTTTTCACAACTATTTTTGTTTTTGAATGAGCAATTTTTTGCGTAATTATCTGCAAACCAATGATAAAAGATTGCTGACAAAAGATCAGATCACAGATTTCATATTTCCGTTCAAAAATTAATGTTACTAACGGTTTAAGAAAAGTGCATAAAACATCAATGTTTTAACTTAAATAGAAAAATCTGCCATTTAATTTTTCGCAAAAATTGGATGGTTCCAATCCAAGACATAAAATGAGAAAAGTTGTCAAAACGTCCAAAATGTGAGAGTGCAGCTTTAACGTTTGAAAGTTACTCTGTTTGCCTCGTGCCCCTAAACAGGGTTTAATTATATTATATGCCCTGTATATTTGATTGTATGATTGCAGTAATGGATACTGGTCTAATTATCTTCTGACAATTTTTCACCAATTTTAAAGAAACAGAAAACACATATTAAGCTCATATAACGCTGTACAATTTAATCTCATTCATTAGGATGAGAAAAATTCCCTAAAAATATTAATTGTGGAAACATATCTCATTTAAATACATACAGGAAATGGCGACATCATTTACCCTTTAGTATGAAAAATGCAGTTTCCTGATATTTGAATAGCGGTTCTTTATTTAAGCATCTCAATTCATTCAACATACACATAGTATGTATCAAGTTTCAAAGGAAACCAAATCATCGTAACGATGGTTTTCAAAGCAAATATTCACACTCTTGACAAACTTCTTTTCCTAGTTTCAACTTTTGAGACTTTTTGATGAGCCTGCACCTTCCCCCTCTTATGCTGTGGCTTCAAGCAATAAAGCTACCAGCTCAAGTTGCACAACTAATGAACAAGACTGCTGATAGTCGACAAACTGCACACCTGATGCCATGATAAATCATGTCCATCGACTTCCAGAATGAAGAAATGACGCAGCACAGAATTGATTTCAATTGGACCTCTCTGTACTTTCATCCCCTTGTTGTAGTCAAAGACTATATCTGAGTGTGCAGTGCGGGATCTTGAGAAGCTTTCTGCTCCTCTGATGAAGTAAGTTTGGCAGAGTGTGAAACTCCTGTCTACTCATATGCCTGGACACATGTGATCTATGTCTTCTTGTGTGTGCCCAACCATCACCTGAATTTTTTTTAGAGGAAGTTAGTGCTTGATTACAAGTCAATGTGACAAAAAAGGTCTTTCATTTATGCCACCAAGAACTAGTATTCCAAGTTTCATAACTCGTATGTTAACTCAAAGCAATTGAGCAGAAACTGTTTGGTAATTAATTTTAAGTCACTGCTTCCACTTATACTATCAGTAATATTGAACGTGAACCGACTGACCCAAATGCTATTCTAAATAATTTTTATGTGCAGAAACCTTAATCCTATTGACACAAAAGTAATCCAATAGTATGTCTTCACAAAACATTCTACAACAATATTTTGTCAATTTAACTCAAAGATTGATTATTGTTTTTTTGTCAGACAAACACAGAGATGGCCCTATATCGCTCACCTGATTTGAGAAAGGATTCTAACTTAGTTATTGTTTGGACACTAACTGGACACTTTTGGTCTGACTTTATAATGCTGCTGGTGAAAATATTAAAAGTCCCTAAATAATGGGCTTACAAAAACATGAAATAAAATGTATTTGTTTAAAAATTACAAAGGGCCATAACTCTTACAATATTTAAGTTTGTATTGAGCAGAATAAAAGGCTTTGCCTAAAATACAAACTTAAAACTATATTTACAAGTAAAACAAAACAAGAGCACCGCGAAACGGAGCATTATACGCCCGAAGAAGATTCGGCTCGAGGTCCTTTTAATGTAGTGATGATTTGTATAAAGTTATTTGAAAATCGCTTTATTAGTTACCAAGTTATGGCCCGGACACGGAATTGCTAACGGACGAGTAACAAAGATGTGGCCCGGACACAGAATTGCTAACGCCCCTCCATGGTGATTCTAGTCTTTGAGGTATGGACCTGGAAATTGCGCGCGACACATCCTTTTAATGTAGTGATGATTTGTATAAAGTTATTTGAAAATTGCTTTATTAGTTACCAAGTTATGGCCCGGACACGGAATTGCTAACGGACGGACAGACGGACGGACAGACAGACAGACGGACAGACGATGGAGGCCATAACATAATACGACCCTTCGGGCGTATAAAAATCTACAAATATGTTTTTTTGTATCTGGTTTTTGAGAGAGAATGATCGGAAGAAAACATCACACATTCACAATCATATTAAAAAATAATTTAGTTTTTTTTTTTAAATTATATTCTATTTCAAAAACACTGCAAAAGACAAGACACTTACGTTTCAATTTCTTGATTTAATACATTGATGATTATCAATTCTTATGAACCGAGATGGGTCTTACACTCTGACCAGTGCAACGTGCATGTTCTTAGTTGCTCAGTTATTACCTTTCTTAAAATTCTCCTCTTGATCTGAGCCACGCCAAAATGATGGGAGATGCTTTTGTTGTATTTTCCATCGGAATGTATAGCACCTCTGTGTTTCTGTTTGTCTCCTGAAATAGTAAAAGTTTATTAATAATAAGCACAATAATAATAATCAGTGACTTTTACTGAAATTATTTTCACCGATTGTGCCTTGCACATTGGGGAACAAAGTTGACTTCTGAGGAGAAGATTTTTCCATATAGACATATAACAAAAAGTAGCTCCGCACCCTGGAGCAATGATTTTTATGAATCAATATCCGGTGAAGAAAATTCATACAGGGTATTGAAACATTTTTTTGCTTCAAATGAAGACTTTTAAAAAAGATAACTTAACTAGCTCTTCATCATATTAAATAACAAGAGGCACATCAGTGCCTGTGCTCCACTGGCCAAAAGGTTCAAGCAAAGACCACCTAACGAACATTTTCGTCAAGTTTCATAGAAATACAATCATCAATTTTTGAGGAGAAGTTATTTAAATTTTTTTTTACTTTAATAGCTCTGGCTGCCATGTTGTGCAGTGGACCGAAATGATTTGGGCAATTTGAGTAAAGGAGCACCAAACAAACATTTCTGTCAAGTTTTATCGAAAAAAGGTCATCGGTTTCGACGACAAGTCGTATAAAGTTCTTTTATTTTTTAACTCTCGCAGCCATGTTGTGCAGCGGACCGGAACCATTTTGGGGAATTTTGGTTAAAGGGCATCCCGATGAACATTTATGTAAAGTTTCATCAAAATCTGATAATCGGTTTCTGAGAAGATGTAGTTTAACGTTAGTTTTCTATTCTTAGCTCTGGTGCCCATGTTGTGCAGCAGACCAGAACTGTTTGGGCTATTTTGGTTAAGGACTATCCCAAGTAACATTTCTGTCAAGTTTCATTGCAATACGATCATCGGTTTCTGAGGAGAAGTCGTTTAAAGGTTTTTCTATTTTTACCTCTGGGGGCCATCTTGTGCAGTGGACCGAAACCATTGAAGCAAATTTGATAAAGGACCATCCAAGGAACATTTCTGTTAAGTTTCATCAAAATCTGATCATCGGTTTCTGAGAAGATGTTCTTTAGAGGTTTTTCTATTTTTTTGCCCTGGCAGCCATGTTGTGTAGCGGACCGGAACCATTTGAGCAATTTTGGTTAAGGACCACCAAAGGAACAATTCTGTCAAGTTTCATCAAAATCTGCCTATCCGTTTCAGAGGAGATGTCGTTTAAACATTTTGCTATTTTTAGCTGTGGCGGCCATATTGTGCAATGGACCAGAACCATTTGAGCAATTTTAATAAAGGACCACCCAAGGAACATTACTGTCAAGTTTCATCAAAATCTGCCGAACCGTTTCAGAGGAGATGTCGTTTAAAGATTTTGCTATTTTTAGCTCTGGCGGCCATATTGTGCAATGGACCGGAACCATTTGAGCAATTTTGGTAAAGGACCACCAAAGGAACATTCCTGTGAAGTTTTGTCAAAATCCGCTCATCAGTTTCAGAGGAGATGTCGTTTAAAGTAAAAGTTTACGCACGCACGCACGCACGCACGCACGCACGCAAGCACGCACTCACGACGGACAATCTGTGACGACATAAGCTCCATGGCCTTCGGCCAGTGGAGCTAAAAATTAGCAGTCTATGCCGCACACGGGGCCCCGCATTTGATCTTTTACCATAGTTTGATTGAGAGTTAAGTTTCACATCGACAAGTCTTTACAGGTCTATTAAAGCTGCACTCTCACAGATTGAACGTTTTGAAAAAGGTTATAATTTTTATCTTGGAATGAACCAATGTATGCAAAATGCATGGAAACCTGTGATATAAGACAGCTGACAAAAATGTCTTTGAATTCCCGTCAAACATGTCCGAACCAAATTCAAACTTTGGATAATCACTGTGATTCACGATGAAATTCAGCACTTCTTGCCCAGTATATATACGTTTACTTTAAGCGGAAGGCAAATTAAAACAAACACATTTGTCCGAAAATTAATCAAGCTTTAAATGGTAGTAGAATTGTCATTTGTTCATGTAATTTTCAAGAATCAGGAAAGGAAATAAATGTTCTCAGGTTGCCAATTTAGTCTCGATCATCTAGACGCTTGTATCCAGATCTATATCGTTCATTGACTCTAATTAGAGCGGCTTCATGATTGAGACTAGCCGGTTCTTTGATAATTGTTACGATCGAACAGTGGTTGAAAATGTAAAGTGAGACCAGTTTTTTACCTGTTATTGAACAAACTGTTATGTTGGCAGGACTGTCCTCCTCAGCAATGCAAAGAACAGCAATGACTGGCTGGCACTCTGTAAAATGGCGATTAAAACATTATGTCCAATTAAAACTGTCCCATTCTAAACAATCCATCAGCAATATATATAAATGAGCTGCGCCATGTGGAAATGTGTCTTGGGAAGTTGACATCATTACATGGAATGATGTCATAAAGATGAGCAGAAGACATTACTTACTATGCAGTAAAAGTTCTTACTTTAACAGTAAAGATATCTTTTTTTGAGGAAATTAATCAAAGTGAGCTCTTTTATGTCATGTTTCTACAGTACCGTAGGTCTTGTACACATCTATGTTACATATATAAATAATAAACAGGAATAAAATGAGGAGTTGTGTACACACTAATTCCTCCTTATGTACTGTGTAACTCAAGAAAAACAATTCATAATTCTAGTAAAAACAATCCATAATTCTAGTAAATCTCTAGAATTCCCTTACTTTTCTCGCTGTACAAAAATGAATGAGGAGTTGCAAACAAGCAGGGCCATAAAACTTTTGCCATTTAAACTGTACCACAACAGCAATTTAAAGACAGTGATACTCATTGATGGAATAGGCACTTAGACAGCTACATTTTCTGAGAAATGGAGATCAGACTAAATTCTCCAGAGATAATTTATAGCTTTATTTGAAATAAAGAACATGTTACAGTGTTTATGTTAAACTTGTTACTTATCCCTGATAACACAATCATTACCTTCAAAATGGTGATAAAACAAGAGGCACATCAGTGCCTGTGCTCCACTGGCCAAAAGGTTCAAGCAAAGACCACCTAACGAACATTTTCGTCAAGTTTCATAGAAATACAATCATCAATTTTTGAGGAGAAGTTATTTAATTTTTTTTTTACTTTAATAGCTCTGGCTGCCATGTTGTGCAGTGGACCGAAATGATTTGGGCAATTTGAGTAAAGGAGCACCAAACAAACATTTCTGTCAAGTCTTATCGAAAAAAGGTCATCGGTTTCGACGACAAGTCGTATAAAGTTTTTTTTATTTTTTAGCTCTGGCAGCCATGGTAGTGCAGTGGACTGGAACCATTTAACAAATTTTGGTTAATGACCACCCAAGGAACATTTCTGTCAAGTTTCATCAAAATCTGATCATCATTTTTTTTCTATTAAAGGGAGGTAATTCAGTAGTAAAATGTAATCAAAGCTATTAAAGCATGGCATTTCTTTTCTAACCATGTTGATATTATTACAGTCTATTCAAGCAAGATGCCTTTTGTTTTTACATAGTACCCATAGGTTCTGAAAAACAAGGAGCACTATTCCCAACAGAAGGATGTCACTCCCTATCACTGCATGAGCATCATAATAAAGAAATGTTTACTCAAACTGCAAGCTGCTCAATTGAAATAGGTATTTACCTCAAGCATACAGTTTTATAATGTGGCAAAATAGTCGGACTACTAGATTGTCATTCGGACTAGTAAAATATGCCATTATGCTAGTCCAACTGGCTAGTAGGTTAAAATGTTTTTCGTGAAGACTGCGGACGAGAAGTCCTTAAAGGTTTTTCTATTTTTAACTCTCGCAGCCATGTTGTGCAGCGGACCGGAACCATTTGGGCAATTTTGGTTATAAGGGCATCCCGATGAACATTTATGTAAAGTTTCATCAAAATCTGATAATCGGTTTCTGAGAAGATGTAGTTTAACGTTTTTTTTCTATTCTTAGCTCTGGTGCCCATGTTGTGCAGCAGACCAGAACTGTTTGGGCTATTTTGGTTAAGGACTACCCAAGTAACATTTCTGTCAAGTTTCATTGCAATACGATCATCGGTTTCTGAGGAGAAGTCGTTTAAAGGTTTTTCTATTTTTACCTCTGGGGGCCATCTTGTGCAGTGGACCGAAACCATTGAAGCAAATTTGATAAAGGACCATCCAAGGAACATTTCTGTTAAGTTTCATCAAAATCTGCCTATCCGTTTCAGAGGAGATGTCGTTTAAAGATTTTGCTATTTTTAGCTGTGGCGGCCATATTGTGCAATGGACCAGAACCATTTGAGCAATTTTAATAAAGGACCACCCAAGGAACATTACTGTCAAGTTTCATCAAAATCTGCCGAACCGTTTCAGAGGAGATGTCGTTTAAAGATTTTGCTATTTTTAGCTCTGGCGGCCATATTGTGCAATGGACCGGAACCATTTGAGCAATTTTGGTAAAGAACCACCAAAGGAACATTCCTGTGAAGTTTTGTCAAAATCCGCTTATCAGTTTCAGAGGAGATGTCGTTTAAAGTAAAAGTTTACGCACGCACGCACGCACGCACGCACGCACGCACTCACGACGGACAATCTGTGACGACATAAGCTCCATGGCCTTCGGCCAGTGGAGCTAATAAAAACAAATATACCTTATTAAACACTGTTTACTATCACATCTGTACCCCCCCCCCCTCTCCCCTTCTTACATACCTAAGCGACCAAAGTAAAGAATGAAAGGTCCACAAGGCCAATTATAAACCATGAACCATGAGAATCCTGTTTACTAATTTGATTTTAAATCACCCAAAAGGCTTTCTACACATAATGGTTCCTTAATTTAAATCTAGCCTCCAAAGTTGTGATTTCATTGAAAGACTTGAGATACCTTATTTAAAAAAATGACGAAAGGAAAGCTTAAACGCAGAAGTCTGGACGGGTATACGAGCCTGGAAATAAATACACAAAAGCTCACCATGCTGCTAAGGATTCTTATATAATTCCCGGCCCAAGTTCAGCTGGAGATGTTGATTCCACACGGCTGGATAACCGGCCCAGTGCACCCAAGCTTGGCAGTATCTGCAAGAGGAGGGTGTATATCTGGGAAAACGCATTTATAATCAATTTGCGAAAGTTCTTATCCGCCATAAGTAGTGAACATGTATGTGGCTTATAGATTATCTGAAATGAAGTTTAATAAAGGAGACAAGGTTCGGTCTGGGATCTAAACCTGGATTTTGATGCTGAAATTGTAAGTTTTGTTCAAATGAAGTATAAACTTAAAGTGAGTACAGAGATATCTTGAAGCCCAGATTTATCACTTACCTGAAGTTTGTAGGGCTACAATTTGCTGTAAACTGCAGGAACTGTCCCCATGAGCCTTTTGTCTGTTAGGGGAATGGTGGCTTAGGTGATTGGTGGTACCACTCTGCATTTCTTATCCACACACAACACAGTGTATCTGAAAATGACAGAGAATGGCCATGCACTTATGAAAGCTATGCTAGAAATACGCCGTTATGAGTGTATCAGATGACATTTCCACACAGAAATTGTGAGGCCACCAATACAGCAGTACTGACATCAATGACGAAAACATATATATCTGTCATGGAGCTGTGCTGGTTCTGTGGCGTCAAAACCACTGCAACTTGGCAATTCACTAGAAACATCTTTTCAGAAAAAAGAAACAACCAATACTGGGTAGCCTTTGTCACCCAGTGAATACCCAGAGCATCTAGTTACTTTGAGCATCTATTTACTTAGAAGTACAATGTAGCGTCATTAAGATCTCAAATTAACAAAAAAGTGTATCCGAAAGCTTTAAATACTGAACGAAGTGTAACTTTGAGGCGGGCTGCGAGCAAATACTTTCAAGGGCAGAAATCTCCCAGAAGTTTGAAAAAGATTATGCAAAGCTCTAGCTTGATGATTTTGGCCGAATTTCAAATTGTTACTCAGTAACACGACGGCGTAAATTTAATCAAACATCAATATAGTTACACAGGAAAATAAGAAATAGCTTTAAACTCTCTCACATTCATGGCAGAGTGTCTGGTGACGGTTAAACATTCAGCCTGGTGGCTGGGGTAACATATCTAAATCCCTAAATGGATGATCTGATCCCAGCCAACAGATCAGCGAAACACGAATTGTATTGCGTGTCCAGGGGGGGGGGGGGGGGGGTCCCAAGGATATCTTGAATATTGTTTTATGATTGATAGTATATTTATAAAATATGAGATGTGAATATGTTTCTATCATGTATGAATTAGAACACTTTAGATTAGTACTTCACAACACATGCGACCACTTCGCACTTGTAGTGTTTTTTCACGAATATCGGAAATTGTGTAGTGTTCCTCATTGTTCTAGCTAAAGTCGTATAATTTATTTCAAGAAACAATACACTTGTACAACACAAGTGTTTTCAACATTGGACCATTTTCAATCCAATATTCATTATTATTCTTTGTCGAACTGAATGATATTACTGGCCAAATAATTTAACGTGTAGTCCATTGAAAAAAATCCCTTCTCCCTAGCACGAGTACGGTGGGTTTTTTTTTCGAACACCGTCACCGCTACATCAAGATTTTAAAAGTAAGGGCATGCTATTGAACTCTTTTGTCGAATAAAATGGTACGAAACCTTTACAAATGTAAATAATGTTTTGTTATCATGTAGGTTGCCCGACTTTTTCTGGCAAATATAACCATTTGACCTTAAAATCTAAATAATATCTTGTTCAACTAGTTCTTGCATGAATAACATTATATATTGTTGAAAATATCTAGACGAATTCGAAAGTAACAGGCATAATAATGTAAATTAATTTCTTCACAATCGTTGTACAATGAATTCATATTAATCTAAGTATATCATATATAGTCGGGTCATAATGCTAAAAATTATTGGAAATGGCCGCAATGTAAATTGCTCATGTGTTTTAATGTTTCTTAAATGAATATGTCGCATTCCTATACCTCAAGGTCAAGTCAATGACATTTAAAGGTCATAGTACAAAAATGACATTTTCTCTAAAAGTTTGTAGTTGTAGTATTTGATGCTAATGCAAATTCATTTATATTCAATATGTGATGACATAATCATAAACGGAATATTTCTTTACAACATTTCTTTAATTGTTAAAGATGCACTCTTACTCCCAAGTCAGATTTAACACAATAAATTCAGTAGCCGCCTTGCGGTTTTGTTCACAAAGCCGGCACACACAGTTCATTCTCAGTTTGCATGTTGTGTACTGAAAAGTTCCAGCTTTCCATGACACTCGCAATAAACCTATCCATGAATTAAAACAAATTAACAAATAACTACCAGGTAATTATGGAAATATAAATGTCATTTTTAACTTAAATTATTGATAAATACAACTTATATTGCAGTCAAACTGGATAAAATATCAGGAAAATGTGTCCTGTTCCAAAAAGTGTGTTTTGAAGTTGCAGACAATAGTCCAAAGACCAAGAATTTAAGTGTTCAGACAGGGGCAGGCAAATCTTAAAAAAAAATCAAAATTTTAAAACTTAAATAAAACTAAAATTATACAAACCTTATATAAATCATGTGTTAACTTGAAAATACATACAAGAATACAATGTACACATAATCAAATGCTACCTCAGAGAATCATTTTTTTCAAGAACTACTTAAAGGGGTACTGCAACCCGCAAGCCTTTCGTTGTGGGTCGACACCTTTAAACCTCTTTCCCGCACATTAATTAAACACGTCTTATGTTTTGTCAGTGCCGGTTTTGATGACCAGTATAAATCCAAAAGCAGTTTTTCTGCCAAAATTTACCCAAATGATTTGGATGAATGCTTAACAAGAAAGTGCAGTGTACACAATCAAATAAAGTATTTAGTGTTCCAGCAATAATGAGCAATCTGAAATCTGACCCCTTACATTCCTTAAATATTCACAAAGTGTTAAGTTCTTGTGTTTGTTATCTTTTTATGATTCAAATGGTAAAAAAATGGTGCAAATGTGAGAAGCCCTGAAGAAGAAAACTGATATTTTAATAGAAATAGTGATGAAATCACTGACATTATGTTTACTTAGCAACTAAAGCAACAGATCAACCAGACCTACCAGTATGCTAATCTATATTTAACTGCTAAATTTTAAAAACCCAAAACATACAGATAAGATATGTGGCGCAGTTGTTTACATTGTGTGATTTAAATGCATATATTTTTGTTGGTGATTAGTTTAAATCCAACTGAAGCAATCTCTTATCAATATAAACCTTAGTTCATCCAACAAATTAAATATTTGAATGTTAGAGGATTTGTTTTCAGAAGATCAGCAATAATGTTTTTTCTTTAATTGTCTCAATGAAAAATGTAATGTTCAAGTTTAAAGGCGCTGTTTTATCTGAGAATTTCCCTGGGTGTGAACCGCTTACTGTGTCCAAGTTATCCAAGCTGGATCTAAGACATTACTACAATATGGGCAATTTGCTCTGCCATTTTTATAGATAATACCCGGTAGTGTATTCCAAAGGTATTCTTTTGGTACATTGAACTCACAACAATATTTGAACTCCTGACGTCCAGCACCGCTGTCAGATTATCTAATCCAACCACTATGCCATTGCATGCTCTTTACTGAACAAAAGATAAATGAATACTCACAATTTTGAACAGTATTTTTTTTGGTCACAGATAGCAACCTTTTAATCCCACTTAAACCTGTCTTCCCATTTTGGCAAACAGAGAATTTTTAGAAAATTTGTTATCTGATGATCCTGTAAATTTTGTGTTGATTGACTAAATACTGTTCGAATTTAGCAAATCAAAACTAACATTTTGGGTTTATTCAGTGTAGACCCTAAAATATCAATTTTGATTTATAAGTATGTAGGTTTGTTTAAAAGCTCAGTACAGTTTACTTTACTTGTTAAGTTATCCAATTTCTGTAAAAAAATATTACTAAACTTGACTATAAAATACTGTAGGGGGGCGTGTCGTAAAGTTAAGAAAAAATCCAAATAATGCAACAGTCAATTGCAGCATGGGCCCCCAAGGTCCTGCTAATAGCGGGGACTTTGACTTTCGGTCCAGCCAATCCCAGGTAAAATTCCCGCTCTGCACAGACAAACAGCTGGTAAAAGCCCTGTCAAATGAATTATGATCATTTCGTAACCGCTCATTGTTATTTAATACCATTTGAATTTACAAAATAAGTTTACTGTAAGTATAAAACATAAAAATAACAACATAAACAAAGTTAAATCTAGTAGTTGTATTCCTTCTTTATTCCTAATAGTGTAGTGCGATTTGCCAATAAACTCTGAAACTATGACAAATAGAAACATTCACACTAGCTATTTTTTTATGTTGCGAAGGAAATATTATAATTAGGCTGAATATTAAATGTAATAATTTTTTAATTCATAGATGTTCTACCATTGAGAGGAATTGTGACCTTAAGCCAATATTTTTTAAATATATAGACCATATTACTTTAGAATTTCTTTTTTATTAAATTGCATAGAAGTATTGTAAAATGTAGTGAGTTTGCCGAATGAGATTATGCGCTTTTTATATGCTTATTGTATTAAAAATGTGCCGATATGTTTAATTTTGTATCTTGTTATTGGAAATTAATACCATAAGGCCAAATAAAAAATAGGTGTGTTTCAGGTAACACTGCTAAAAAAATAGGGTAGGTAGGTCGGAATATTTTTTTTTTTTTTTTTGATATATTGATTTCAGTAACTGTTGACTCAGAAAGTAACAAAAATAAAAGTCATCAATTTTCAGGTTTATCAGTAGTTTTTAAACATGTTACATGCTTCAAAGGAAACATTCTTTATTTGTCTGGTTAAATACTTTTGACAATGGTGGTTGGATTTCAACTAAGTTATGGTACACCACTCTCCTATTATTTGAGACTTTCCAGGAACGGTTTTACTTTTCTTTATGCACCCGTTTGCTTTCAATCACCCTCTGTAGAATACTAACCTCCCTGAAACATAATTACATGAAGAGTGGGACAGCAAATTTACCATATAAGCCATTAGCCAAGGAAACCTCAATGCTGTCAAGAGGACCTGGGGGTTCAGGTTTGAAGAACAAGTAACATGCAGGTTTTATTGCCAAAATTGTACACTTAAGTCTGACATATCAATCCGAAAGTCAGCATCTGACACATTTGTATCTGACAAGAAAATATAGTTCAAGAATTGAAACATACCTGCCACACAAGCACAAACGTAATTCACCTTAAGAGTTCGGACATTCTATAAATTCCGACATCCATTATTATTTTCAAAAATAATTTATTTTAGGTACCTAATTTTCGGACACCCAAAGGACATCGACTGAACTTTTACAGTTACTAAGTCTCACAGACAAAAATTATTGATCTTTATCGTTACAATGCCTGGCTAGATTACCTAACCGTATATATCACTGTGATAAGTTAGTTGGTTACTACCCATCCTAAACGATTTATTGCCTGGTGAAAAGGATGTGTGATATATTCAATGGAGGATTAAAGAAACAACAAGGGCAATGCAGAGATTAAAACACAGACATGACATGTTTGTAAAACGATCCGCCAATTAACTTTGAAACTTGTATCACACTTTTAATATAGACTTTATGAAGCAATAATCGTACAGTAATACTCATTGAAACATCAATCATGCCACGAAATACCAGCCAATTTTTCCACTTTTCATTTCTACACAAGAGCCAATTTCAGCTACACATTAACCCCTAATTGACCGAGAATCTGACCATGTGTTTAATCATGTTTTCATATCTAGGGAGTTGCTGTAGTTTGGGTCAAGATTTGGAAGAATGTATTTAATTTTGCCCAGAAAGACGTGAAGAAGTATCAAGTGTTAACTACAATTAATTAAAATTACAGAGTACTTAATTTAGTAAAACTTATTATTTACTTTTTCTTAAACAAAAATATGATGTTTTTAATGAGTAACATTATCGTTTTAGACATACATGATGTTAATGAAAATGGTATGCTTAACCAACCGTTTTATTTGTAATGAAAATGTAACCTATATTACATTATATATGAATCTGGCCGTCTTGTAGGTCGAATTATATTTAAGGGTATGCTTTACTAAGCGTATGGATATTGATTTTAAAATGTCAGATTTATTGGGTTCACATTTTTTAACAAAAACACACACTCTTATTGTTCATTTTTAAAACTTTGTTGTTTTTATTTCACTGTAAAAAATATTGAGTTCGTAAGTATACGTATACACCATGGAAAATGGGAAATACAAACGAAACTTGAAAAAATATATCACATTGGCAAAACTGAATCTCCGAATGTTAAATTTACTTCAATTTTGTTCATATTATCATGAACACATGAGGCGGTTAAAATGCATTTTCGTATAACTGATTGGGATTTGTTTTTGCAATGTTTCAATCTAAAAAATTGCTTAGTTTTGTGTTCATCTGGCATTGTCTTCATACCGTGACCTGTGAAAGAACATGTTTTGACCGACATAAACTCACAACAATGGTCGCTGTCCTTGAGTGACTCCTTTTCTGTAAAATATTGACCCACCCCCACCCCAAATAATAACATGACTCAGAACGTTACTGTAAATAGGTATTTAACCCCAACGAACAGAACCGACTATGTTGGTCATTTAATATGTGTGCTCTTAAGTCTTAGTAATACAGGTGGTAATGCTGCAGCTATTGTTGTTGATACTGCCACTACTGCTTCTGCTATTGCCAATGTCAACACCACCGTCAGCACCACCACAACCACCACCACCACCACCACCACCACCGATGATGATGATGATGATGATGATGATAATGATGATGATAATGATGATGATGATACCCCTAAACTACTGCCTCTCCTGCTGAATTGTTGTTGTTGTTGTTGCCACTTCTACAACAACAGCTACTACTATTCCTTCTACTAACTATCATATAACTTCTACTGATGCTGCTAATCTTGCGTTAATCAATTATATGTTGCTGTGAATGAAGGAACTAAGCTTTTTGTATCAATGCGAAGACCCTTCATTTATCTATTTATAATGAGCGCAAAATACAATGAACCCTTAAAGGGACTGTACACCAGATTCGCACCAAAAAAGTTTTCTTCTGTAACGAATCTCAGGACAATTATCTAATGGACTGTGTTACGCTTTATCATAATTGTAAAAAAAAAAGTACCAAAATGTAAAAAAAACTGTGTCGGAGACCGGGTTCTTCAGTTAGTAAGTTTCAATGCAGTGTACACATCGATGCCAAGTTTATGTCAGTTTTCGAAAATTTTCTCTTTTTTTCCGCTATTTTATCATCGGAGTATAGCCCCTTTAAGCAGATTTTCGACATCCACAGATAAACAACTCCCCGGTATCATTTTATTAAATATACATGAGTCATAACATTTTGAGCCGGAAGTTGATAAGTTTGACTGGGGTTTGTGATTCTATTTGTTTCAAAAAACTTCCTCACGCCGGCCAAATCCTAAGAGCCTCTTATAGAACAATACCGTACTCAAGTTGTTAAATTAAACGACTTGATTACGGTATTGTTCTATAAGAGGCTATTAGGATTTGGCCGGCGTGAGGAAAATATTTAGCTGTCGGGGAACTAAGAAATATAGTTAGTACATTTGTACTTGATGTTTTCAATCTTTAAACATAATTAAACATAATAACAAGAGTGTGGTTTAGATAGTTAAATATTGTTATCAAGGAGATTGTTCATAAACAATATCAAAGATGTAATGCTTAGCTTAGTTAATTAATAATTATACTTTTTATAGTTAAGAAAATCATGTCAATACTTAATAATAAACTATTATTGAATTTTTATTTTTATTTTTGACAAGTGTCGTAATCAACAAAATGAGATGAAGCGTTAAATCTAAGAACCATGCACTATAGAAAGATTTTTCCGAAAAATGACCAAAATTATTGCTCCCCTGAATTTCATGCTGGTCGTAATGGCCATTAAATGAAATGAATTAGCTGTAACAGCAGATAACTGATAAAAATTTCATGGAGAACCAAGTCAGTCCTTTAACCCTTAGCACAAAACCACTGAATGGAACATAATGCATATGCTGCTAAAATCCAGGTATATGCTGGCATACAGGGGTTTCCTTCTTAATTGAAAATTGGATAGGATTTCTTGGCATGAAAACAATAAAGTCAACACATTCAATGATACAGGTAACTATTAAATGTGATGAATTAAAGTTATAAATGCAATACTCAAGTTACAATAAAAAAACACCAGACACATTAATCCTGCATAACAATATCCATGCTCTCCATGAGATCCTCGTGGGTATAACTGAGTTATGTGACGTCACACAATGGGACTGTTTGATCTGAAGCCGATAAAAGGTGTTTATTCATTTCAATGCATGTATAAAATGGTGTTGAATGGGATTTTAACCATCTTGATGAAGGAGCTACAGTGACTTATAGGCGTAATAACCATTGATAACTACGGATAAATTAATAAGTGGTAAAATGCAGACATGAAGAAAAAAGGCAGGTTTACCATACATGTAAATAAAATGTAAAAATGGTTATTTTCTATGAATTCGTAGAGCGAAAAATTAATTATTTTAAGGTGTCCGAACTCTAAGGTGAAGTACGGTAAATACATTCAAAAAAATCCAACTCTAATATTGTCAACTTTACGTACATACATTTCGTAACAAATGCTTTTCGTACCCAAATCACATTTTTTTTCAGGGAAAAATAGGTTAGGGTCGGCGGGAAAAATAGGGTCGGTCGGGTAACCTGAAACAGACCTATTTTTTTATTTGGCCTAACAAATAATTTAAGGTTGTTTTTTGTCGGTTTCGGATATAAAGTATGCAGAATATGAATCAAGTGAGAAAAAAACAGAACAAAATTTTGTTCGTTTTAAACAATTCAAACAAATATAGTCAATGAAATAGGTCAAGAATGATCATTTATGTAAACGTAATTTTACTAAAAAATACATCGCGATCAGTCTTTAATTATTGTTTATAAGTAAGCAAAATGTAAGAAAATAATTAACATATTTTGGTAGTATAACAAATCATTTCTACTTTAGCATGATATATATATATCTAATAACTATTGAGTAACATAAATTATTGGCTTGTTACTAGTGAGAATTCGAGTAATGTCTCCCAATTGGTGTCTTGGTTGCTGTGCAATATACATCCAGGTTCGAACAATACACTTAACGAGGTGCTAAGTGTACTATTTATCACCTTGTTAAATGGTGGTTATTATATGAGCAATTGACCTTACGACAGGATTTGATTGACAGGTCCTATCAGCCAATCAGAATGTAGGGCTGATAAGCCGTGTTGCTATCCGCCATTTTGTCCGTCAAACTGACCAGAGTCCGTCATATACATGCGCTGGCAATTCCTCGCCTTTTTAAGTATTATGGTAAAAAGGTGTTGTCATGGCACTTGTAATTCGGATACAAGGTAGCCAGGCCGACTAAAGATGGCTTACAATTCGTTCTGTATTCGAAACCAGTGAGTAATTTAGAAAAATGCAAGTGCTGTATCAGACTCTGTGGAAGACCTCATCAACAGCTGAACTTGGAAATTTTGAAAGATCGTTCAAAGGCGAAACATCTATACGTCTGTACAAAAGTATTTTTTTGAACAAAACTACTTATTTCAATCCGCTCAAAATTTATTTAATACTGAAATTGTCCGTGCATGACCTAAATAAGTGTTACTATTTTTAAACTATAAACATCGTACATTTATGCTTTGGCTTGTGTTGTCAAATCGGCATTAATGGCCATTTAATATCAGGTTCAACATGGACACGATTGATTTCATTCAAGATAGAGGTATTTTTGTTGATACCGTTATGTAGTTTTTATAAACTGCTTTGCTTTCAAAGTAAATCAGGAAATATCGTACAACTAGATTTTTGTCCGAACCATCGCATGCTTCCGAATCTCATATACTCTTATGGTTCCTATGTAAACAATGGCTTTTGTAGCTGTCATTCCGACACATTTCATAGATTTCTTATTTTCATATCAGCACTTTGTCGACGGGAAATCCAAACAAGAAAACACTGACCCTCAAGCAGCTACTGTATTTGACCAGCTCACACCAGCTAGGCCTCCTCCAAAACTCAGATAAATATTTGAGCCACCAAAACAAAACGAGAACAGAAGGGCGCCGACTAAATTTGATGTTACTTAAGAAATATTCCAACTTAGGGACTTATAGTTCATAAATTGCAGAACAATGCTTTCAATAGTTTCCACGTTGCATGATAAAATATGAAGTTTAGTTTGTTTTATAAAACTTTAATTGATAATGAAACCTTAAAACATAACAGCCCTGCTTATCATTTTGAAAATTTTGATTTTAATACCAACTCAATCATAACAACTCCGCCATCTCCGAGAAAGGCCGAGGTGTTCTGTTGGATATCAAATAGATAAAGGTTACACGGTACTATTAACATATCCTTTATGTTTGTAAACTCCTAAGCAGTAATCTCCCTTGGTGACAGCAAAAATGCCGAGTTTTGAAAAATTAATCTTGAGCTTAATTGTTTGTTTTGAAAATGTCATTCGAAGAAATGAACTCCAGATAATTCCCCTTTGATGTATAGTGATTTATCCCCGTTCTATACACTCATATCATGAGTGAAATGTGTTACAAAATATAAACCAAGGAATTAACATAACATGCCGGTACAAATAAAAGGTGAATTTCATGCTAGTGAAATCTATGTATTAGACCATTGACTCTATTTCATCCGAAGAAACGTATGTATATTTTAAAAATACGCCTCCGACACTAGGGAACATTCGTTGTAAGAACAAGAGAAACGAAAATTATACACAATATGACTGTGGTAGCAAAAAGATTTATTTTTTATTTATTAAAAAAGTCGAATATTCGAATACCGATTTTGACATTTGAATACCAAACGTTCGATCGACTATTCGAATATTCGTTTGCATCCCTAATATATTTGTTATAATTTTGTTTTAACCGGAGGATTAGCTTGGGGGAAAAAAGAATATCTTTAATTCCGGGCTTAAACTATTGTAACAATATTATTAACCATAATGTCCTTCGAGCATATGTACACCCAACATAAAACACAATATTATCATTGAAATAAAAACCATTTTTGGTTATCTGCATGCACTTTTTTCTTCTAATTTCATTGCGCCGACTTGATGCTATGCATCAACTTTTTTCTTGTTCATATTGTAGCCCCGTTAACTCCGGCATGGCATAGGCCACTATAACGAGTGCCTTCCCGGTACTCGCATTGTAGCCCCACCGACTCCGGCGTACGCCGCTGTAACGAGTGCCTTCCCGGTATTCGCATTTAAGCCCCGCAGACTCCGGCGTACGCCACTGTAACGAGTGCCTTCCCGGTACTCGCATTGTAGCCCCGCCGACTCCGGCGTACGCCACTGTAACTAGTGCATTCCCGGTACTCGCATTGTAGCCCCGCCGACTCCGGCGTACGCCGCTGTAACTAGTGCCTTCCCGGTATTCGCATTGTAGCCCCGCCGACTCCGGCGTACGCCACTGTAACTAGTGCCTTCCCAGGTACTCGCATTGTAGCCCCGCCGACTCCGGCGTACGCCACTGTAACGAGTGCATTCCCGGTACTCGCATTGTAGCCCCGCCGACTCCAGCGTACGCCGCTGTAACTAGTGCCTTCCCGGTATTCGCATTTTAGCCCCGCTGACTAAGGCGTACGCCGCTGTAACGATGCCTTTCCGGTATTCGCATTGTAGCCCCGCTGACTAAGGCGTACGGCACTGTAACGAATGCCTCCCTGTTATTAGCATTGCTGTTCATCAAATTGTTGTCCGAATGTTTTTCACCACGTAATCAATAAAAAAAAACACTAAGGTATTTTTGGGGAGTGGGTTAGTCCGCCCCATACCCCTATGGATCAGTATGGGGTTGTTAAGCCCTAAGGAAATACAAATAGTCCCACTTATAATTTGGGATCAATATGTTCATAAAAATAACCGATTAAAGTCACACTTATATCTGTACCGACGTTGCAAAGGGTAAATATTCAAGCATGCATCGGTGGTTATTGCAAACTACTGTCATAATAAGGCATGGCTCATATTCATACTTGATCCAAAATAAATGAACATTTTTTGGTTCATTAACATCGGGTAGAAATATGGCCTCAATTGAATTATTTCAATGTATTTTGACCTGAGATGTTGACCTATTAAACTATTTTAAACCAGCCCAAGCCCATAACCGAACGACTTAGAATGTCGGGAACACATACCATAATTTCCAAATGTCGTAATCACGATTAATAATATCAAGTATTACTGAAGTGGCCGTGTAACAGAATTATTTTACCACTCATACAATAATCGAGTATTATCAAATGTTGTACGGTTATAAGAACACCACTTTATATTGTTTATTTATTAGAAGCTAAAGCTATATATGTATGAGCAAAACATAATGTACATGTGGAAAAATACCTTCGTAATTGTAGATATTAAGGAATAATAAAAAAAAAACTTAATTTAAAGCTGCACGCTCAATGATTGAAAGTTTTGACTATTTTCTATAGTTTTTGTATATGAACTAGCTAATACATGCAACAATGCATGTAAACCAGTCATATAAGACCGTTAGTAAGGGTTTTAGCCATAAATCATTAATTTTCGAACGGAAATATGAAAATCTGCGATCTGATCTTTTGTCAGCAGTCTTTTATCACTGATTGGCAGATACTTACGTAAATATTTGCTCATTCAAATACAAAACAAAAACTGCAAAACGGTAAATATGTGATAGGGCAGCTTTAAGATGCTTCATAAATATGAATATAATTACGGAATGTAATTGTAATAAATTTATATCGAACTATAGATACAATAGTGTAATGATAATAACGATTATAAGATATCCAATGTCTACTCCACGAATAGCACACACAAAGCTATTCAACCATTTATCACGAACATATTAAGTACAGTCAATGGGTTTGGACTACCAACACAAACAGTTATTATAACAATTTAACAAGAAAAACAGTCAACATGAAAAGGAAGCATGTATTAAAGCATCACGTTCATTCAAGTAGTTAGATATTTGCCATTAAACAACAAGATATATATCTCATCTGTAATAAATGTGTCTGGGATACTATATACGATATATAGCTCAGAATAAGGAATTCAATTATTTCACTTCGTTAAATAAGAATATCACTGTACTGGGTAGTTTTATTGCAATTCATAAATCTGAAGTTTTCTGTTCCCATTGACCATGTTCGACACCACAAGCTTTGTACCGTCCTTGGACACAGCCACACGACGGGGCCTGCTCATCTCCACTTTACAAGATCCAATCAATCTTCCAGTGGGAGACAATTGCACGATAGAGTTAGTGTCCCTACTACACACAAACACGCAGTCCCCGGGACCTACACAGACACCACGAGGTATCTGGATGCTGGCGTGTCTTACTACTGTGGTAATAACGGTGTTGCCGCTTACGTCGTGAAAATTAATAGAATTATCAGAAGAGTCACTGAGAACCACAATTTGACGGTTTTGAATGTACGTAGTGACGGCTTCTTTATATTTCAACTGTTTCATTGGAAGATTGGGCTCAAACTCCTTCTCCCCTAAAGTGCCGGAAACCTTGCCCACAGGGTACTTGTGTCTGATTGTGGTAGCACAAAACCAATCTCCCGGCATGGTGGATATAGTCTCGTATTCACGATTGCAGTGAAAAGAAGGTAATTCGATGATTGTGTCATCTGCGTTTATGTTAAAATTTAAGATCTTACGGTAACCAGCGGTGGTAATAGCAACATTTTTATCACTAGTTGTGACAATGTCTTGTGGTGTTGAAGCAAGGAGATGTGTAGCCAGATTGTTTAGCTGCTGATCAGTCACTATAAGCCTGCGGTCAAAATTATCGACAGCTACAATTCTGCCGTCTGGAAGGAAGTCTAGACCGGAGATGGCAGGTTCTTTATCACCATCTTCACCCTGCTTCAAACTCCTAGACGCCAACAAACGTAACATAATAGGACGTACAAACGACCCGGATGTTGCCTTGGTGAACGTCTTCTCGATGTGGAGTGAACCGATGTCATCCCCGCTTTGTATGAAAGAAAGCAGTGTCTTGTTGAATTCAAAAATGAAATCCAGAACATGTTTATCGGACTCTTGTTTTGAAATCGCATTTTTGTGTTGTCTTATCTTTTTGGTAAACAAACGAATTCTATTGAAATCGTCAATGTTTGTAGCTAATGTTGTATCAGTATCTTTAGTAATTGCCGTTCGAACTATTTTCTCTTCATCTATTTTCTTTGATTCAGTCTTGACTGCATCACGGGTACTATGAACAACGTTGCACTTGAAATCATCAAACAGTTTATCTATCTCATTTTTCATGATATCGATTTGTTCGGGAATGACTTTCACCTGGCTGCGGTAAGCTTGGATTCGTTTTTCATCACCTTTGTCAATATATTCACATCTGCCATGTAAATTTGCAAGCGATATTTTCATACCTGATTTGATATCAGTGACTTCAGTGCATTGCTTATGGTACATTACACCACAGAGTCCACAACACATTTCATCGTGGTCCACACAGTATATGTTTAAATCGTGCTTGTGTTTGATGCATATTTTCCTTTGGTCTTCTTCCTCCAAACCTTGTAGATCGTGTCCAACCATGATGTCATTCAAGGAGTGGTTCATTGAGCACTCCTCACACTGGTGTTGTTGGCAGGTTTTACACAGCACCACCGCATCATTCCACCTCCCGTTGGTTCTACAGGGATCACAACGTTTTCCCTTCCGACCGGGAACGTTGTCGTCGGCACACGTTTGATCCGAGTCGACAGATCGTCCCCCGACTTGATCGTGTACGGTCGTTTGGTAGCCCTCAGCCATTTTGTTTATGTTTAATATATCAACAACCTTTGTACTGATTTAAGTTCTTTCAGATAGTTACACCGTTTAGTTAATTATTAATTTTGTTAAAGATCATATGCACCAGTTTTCGTAAAGATAAATTTTTAACACAAATAAAATTCCTGCTCATTTCACATCTCGTTACGTCTGGTGAATATGTAAAGTAACCAAAGCCGTTAAATTGAAATTGTATACTGGTAGTCAAGATAATGAAATGATGGATTTTTCGTTATAATGTTACACGATCATGTGCTTCTATTGTCTATATATGACGTTCACATTCAGTCGTTCAACACTTGGATGCTCATTGTAAAGATATTTGTTCTTCTACTTCCTTGACCATAATATAATCGTCTACATTTAAATCAATAGCGTAATTTGCGTTGCTGCAAGCTTATGTTGTGCTCACATAATAGCACACAAATGTAGAAGTTATAGAATAAAGCAACTTCGGCTATTTAAGTCAAGAATAAAAGCCATAAATTCAACGCTGGTGTTAAAGGGACACCCTCACAATCTACAAAGAACAGTATAGAACAGAATATCAACAGTTTTGTATTATGAAATAACCGAATAAATAGAACAATAACTTGGGTAGTTTTTCCACATGCTTTTGAATTTAAGAGTGAAATAAAGTCAAGAGTGTAATGACATATCAGCATTCTAAGCGTTAAATTTACTTTTTATTCTCGTCTGACCTTGTCTTGGGAAAAAAGTCTAATATGTTTCAGATCAGTATTGACTTATAAATAATACATCAATAAGTTCTCTTTCTATTCTGGATTTATTCAATTTTAATCCCTTAATGTATAATTCATTGCTTAAATCGGATGCGAACGAATATTCGAATACTCGATCGAACATTTGGAATTCGAATGTCAAAAATCGATAGTCGAATTTTCGTTGTTCTTTGTTGAAACAATAAAATGATAAAACCTGTTGTCTACAACTGTGCTGTTGTGTATGAAGTTATTTTGTCTTACTTTTTAAAAAAACGGTTGGCCCCTTTTGCCAGAGACGTGCATGAACTTGATGACAATACACTATACATGCGCCATATCTCAATTAGGGACATATCGTCGGGTACTATAAAAACATTTCCCGTATGTTTACAATAACTGTGGCGGATCCGTGGTCTAGTGGTCACACACTTGTCTGTCAAACCAGGGGTCGTATGATCAATTCCCCGCCGCTCAACTAAAAATACAAATCGTCTTTCGGGAGGGATATTAATGGGGGGTCCCGTGTGACAGTGCTATGCACTGGTGCATTTTAAAGAACCAGGATGGATCTAAACAGGGCCACATTCTATCTGTGCACTATGCTCCAAAAACCTAAAATGACTTACAATCTTATCGGAGCACTCGCCGAATTGGCAAGGCCCGAGTGCGAGTATGAATAAGCTTACACACCCACAAATACAATAATTGGAAATTTAGTCAAGTGACAAAACAAACAGTTTTTGCATGCTCTACTTATTTCATCATATATACCTAATGTATAAGACTGTATGAATAAAGTTATTAATAATTAGTTACAAAGCATTAGTATTTTTATTTTATTCATAAGCGATAAAACATTTCATGTATATATATTCATTTAAACAAATCTGAAATAGATGTACATCAGAGCTATAATAAGCAATATTTTAGCTAGTATATGTCAATGTTCGTTTTATGCATAATAATGTCCGTAACTCTATTATTAGGTTATATTTTTATATTTCGAGTTGAAAGGGACGATCATGTTTTATGGGATGCGCTTCATGAGGAAACTGTACTTTTAACTACTGACTTTCAGGTATCAATATTACCTGTATTTGTAAATTGATATGACGGTGCTTGTCGATCCATGTAATCAGTTTAATATTAAATGTGTTTCTCGTTCATTCTACTAACGTACTACAAACTGTATCAACGGGGCAATCTGTATCCCAAAGAAACCAAAACAATTACAAAATATTTCTATGAACGATATATATAAACATAATATTTCACTTTTTATTTCATAACCAAAAACTATTAAAATGCATCGTTTATTCAAATGTGGTGCTTCTTGTTATATTTATCGATATAATGAGTACAAAGGTTCATACCTACACGGTATTCTCTAGCATACCTCTATTGCGCGATATCCATCAAATATGTCTTTATAACACTGTAACCATCAATTACGTCTCTATAGCACTGTATTCCTCAATCACGTCTCTATAACACTGTATTTCTTGATAACGTCTCTATAACACTGTAACCATCGATTACGTCACTATAACACTGTATTCTTCGATTACGTCGCTTTAACACTGTATTCCTCGATAACGTCTCTATAACACTGTAACCATCGATTACGTCTCTATAACAATGTATTCCTCGAATACGTCTCTATAACAATATATTCCTCGAATACGTCTCTATAACACTGTAACCATCGATTACGTCTCTATAACACTGTATTCCTCGAATACGTCTCTATAACACTGTATTCCTTGATAACGTCTCTATAACACTGTAACCATCGAATACGTCTTTATAACACTGTATCCCTGTAATGCGTCTCCATAACACTGCATCCCTCGATTACGTCTCTATAATACTGTACCCCTGTATTACGTCTCTATAACACTGTATCCCTCGAATACGACTCTATAACACTGTATTCCTCGATAACGTCTCTATAACACTGTAACCATCGATTACGTCTCCATAACACTGCATCCCTTGATTACGTCTCTATAACACTGTATCCGCCGATTACGTATCTATAACACTGTATCCATCTGTTACGTCTCTATAACACTGTATCCCTCTGTAACGTCTCTATAACATTGTATCCCTCTGTTGCGTCTCTTAAACGCTGTATCCCTGTATTGTATCTCTATAACACTGTATCCCTCGATTGTGTCTCTTTAACACTGTATCCCTCTGTTACGTCTCTATAACAACATGACCCTCTGTTACGTCTCCATAACAATGTATCCCTGTATTAAGTCTCTATAACACTGTATCCATCGATTACGCCTCTATAACACTGTATCCCTCGATTACGTCTGTATAACACCGTATCCCTTGATTACGTCTTTATAACAATGCATCACTCGATTATGTCTCTATAACACTGTATCCATGTATTGCGTCTCTATAACACTGTATCCCTCGATTGCGTCTCTATAACACTCTATCCCTGTATTGCGTCTCTATAACACTGTATCCTTCGATTGCGTCTCTATAACACTGTATCCCTCGATTGCGTCTCTATAACACTGTATCCCTCGATTGCGTCTCTACAACACTGTATCCCTCGATTGCGTCTCTATAACGCTGTATTCCTCGATAATGTCTCTAAAAAAATCTATCCCTGTATTGCGTCTCTATAACGCTGTATCCCTCGATTGCGTCTCTATAACACTGTATCCCTTTATTGCGTCTTTATAACACTGTATCCCTGTATTGCGTCTCTATAACACTGTATCCCTCTGTTAAGTCTTTATAACACTGTATCCCTGTATTAACGTCTCTATAACACTATATCCCTGTATTGCGTCTCTATAACTCTGTATCCCTCGATTGCGTCTCCAAAACACTGTATCCCTCGATTGCGTCCCTATAACACTGTACCCATTTAATGCGTCTCCATAACACTGTATCCCTCGATTACGTCTCTATAACACTGTATCTATGTATTTCGTCTCTTCAACACTGTATCCCTCGATTGCGTCCCTATAACGCTGTATCCCTCGATTGCGTCTCTATAACACTGTATCCCTCGATTACGTCTTTATAACACTCTATCCCTGTATTGCGGCTCTATAACACTGTATCCCTTTAATGCGTCTCTATAACACTGTATCCCTCGATTACGTCTCTATAACACTGTATCTATGTATTACGTCTCTATAACACTGTATCCCTCGATTACGTCTCTATAACACTGTATCTATGTATTACGTCCCTATAACACTGTATCCCTCGATTGCGTCCCTATAATGCTGTATCCCTCGATTGCGTCTCTATAACACTGTATCCCTCGAATACTCTGTAACACTGTATCCCTCGATTGCGTCTACATAACACTGTATCCTTGTATTGCGTCTCTATAACACTGTATCCCTCGATTACGTCTCTATAACACCGTATCCCTTGATTACGTCTCTATAACACTGTATCCCTCGATTGCGGCTCCATAACACTGTATCCGTCTGAAACACAGTATCCCTCTATTAAGCAATGTCCAACTCTTACTCGCTATCCCTCAATAACGCAGTATGTCTCTTTAACGCAGTACAATGCTTTTACGCAGAATCGCTTCATACCACAGTATGACTCTTTTACGCGGTATCCCTCTTTAGCGCTGTATTCATTTTTTCGCGTTATCCCTCTATTAAACGATATCCATCTACTTCGCAATGTTTTGACGTAGAATTTCTCCTTTACTATTCGAGTCCCTCTATTTTCTCTGTTTTACGCAAAATCCATCTATTACGCATAATCCATCAATTGCACGTGGTATACCTCTATAACGTGGTATTCCTCTATTACGGAGTATCCCACTGTAACATGGTATCCCTCTATTACGTCTTATCTCTCTATTGCGTGGTACCCCTCTAAAACGCGGTATCCCTCTATATAGCGCTATCCCTCTATAACGCGTTATCCATCTACAACACAGTATTGATCTATAACGCATTTCCCATCTGTTACTCCTCTGGTTCACTCACTATTACGTAAAATCACTCTACAACTACACGATATCCCTATATTACGCAGTATCCCTCTATAACACGGAATACATAATATTATACTATGCAATGTCCATCTATAACACGGTATCTCCCAATAACACGATATCCCTCTAGTACGTTGTATCCCTGTATTACGCAGTATCCCTCTATAATACAGTATCCACCTATAGTACGCGATACTTCGTTATAGATGGATGCCACGTAGAAGAGGGATACTACGTAATAGAGGGACAGCGTGTTAAAGAGGGGTTCCACGTTGTCCCTCTATACGTAGTATCCCTCTTCTACGTGGTATCCCTCTCTGACGAAGTCTCTCTGTTACTCGATATTCTTCTATTACGTAGTAGCCCTTTATAATGCAATATTCTTCACTGGTTCTCTCTATTTCGTGATATCACTCTATTTTTAATCCATATTCATCTATTACGCAGTATCCTCTTGTACGCAGTATCCTTCTTTAACGCGGTATATATTCAAATCGAACTATCTCTGAATAACGCAGAATACACATATTATGCAATATCCATCTACAACACGGTATCCCTCTAAAACGCGGTACACAGTATCCCTCTATTACGCGGTTCCCCTCTATTTCAGTGTACCTCTTTATAACACGGGATCTCTATATCACGTGGTATCCCTCTTTAACGTGATTTCTCTCTATAATGTATCATCTCTCTATATTAACCGGGTCCCTCCATATCATGGTATCCCTCTTTAACGTGGTTTCTCTCTATTACTTGATATCTCTCTATTACATGGCATCTCTCTATTACACGGTATCTCTCTTTTACATTTTATCCCTCTGTTACATAATATCCCTCTAACACGTGATATCCATCTATTACGTAGTATCCCTCTGTTAGGTGGTTTCTCTTTATTACATATTATCTCTCTATTACGTGGTATCGCTCTATAACGTGGTATCCATCTATAACGTGGTATCCCTTCATTACGTAGTATCATAAGGGCTATTGCGTGGTGTCCCTCTATAACGTTGTACCCCTAAATTACGAGGTATCCCTATATAACGTGGTATCCCTCTTTTACGTTTTATCTCTCTATAACGTTGTATCCTTCTACTACGTGGTTTCCCTCTGTTACAAAATATCCCTGTTTTACGTGTACCCCTCTAATACGTGTTTTTCATCTATTACGTGGTATCCTTATATTATGTGGTACTTGTCTATGACATGATATCTCTCTATAACGTTGTATGCCTCTATTACGTGGGACCCCTCTATTATATTGTATCTCTCAATGACATGCTTTCCCTATATTACGTGGGATCCCTCATTACGTGGTATTCCTTTATTACGTGGTTTCTCTCTATTACAGGGTAGCCCTCATTACGTGGTTTGACTTTATTATGTGGTTTCTCTCTATTACAGGGTATCCCTCATATCGTGGTTTGACTTTATTATGTGGTTTCTCTCTATTACAGGGTATCCCTCATTACGTGGTTTGACTTTATTATGTGGTTTCTCTCTATTACAGGGTAGCCCTCATTACGTGGATTGACTCTATTACGTGGTATCTCTTTATTACATGGTATCCCTCTATTGGGCTGTATCTCTCTATTGCGTGGTTTCTCTCTATTACACGGTATCCCTCTATTACGTGGTTTGTCTCTATTATGTGGTTTCTCTTTAATACATGGCATCCCACTATTACGTAGTATTTCTGTATTACACGGTATATCTCTATTACGTGGTATCTCTTTATTACATGGTGTCCCTCTATAACGTAGTATCCCTGAATAACATGGTATCTATGATGTGGTATCCGATTGTTACAGGATATCTGTATATTACGCAGTATACCTCTATAACGCGGAAGACAATATCCCTCTTTTATACGGTATCTCTCTATTATATGTATATCTTGATTACGTGGTTTCTATCAATTACTTATTCACTTATTACGTGGTATTCCTCAATAACATGTAATCCGTCTGTTACATGATATCTCTCAATTACGTGGTATCCCTCTATGACATGTAATCCGTCTGTTACATTTTATCTCTCTATTACGTGGCATCCCTCTATTACATGTAATCCGTCTAGTACATGATATCTCTATATTACTTGGTATCTCTGTATTACATGGTTTCTGTCTGTTACGTGGTATATCTCTATTTCATGATATCTACCGTTTACGTTACATCCCTCTATAACATGGTATTTCTCTATCAGATGTCATCTCTCTATTTCTTGGTAATGTACGTTGTTAAGTGGTATCTTTATATTACATAGTATCCCTCTATAACGCCGCACGCGGTATCACTATTACGTGGTATCCCTCTACTACATAGTATCCGTTTATTACAGGATCTCTTTATTATACGTGGTATCCTTAATGAATGGTATCCCTCTATAACATTTAATCTCTCTCTTACGTGGTATACCTCTTTTACTTGGTAACCCTCTTTAACGAGGTACCCCCTCTCAAATACGGTATCGCTCTATAACCCAATATCCCTCTATAACATGGTATCCCTCTTTGACGTGGTATCCATATAGTACGTGGAATCCTTATATTTCATGGTATCCTTATATAACGCGACATCCCTCTAAAACGCTGTATCATTCTTCTACGTGGTATCCCTCTGTGACGAAGTATCTCTCTGTTACTCGATATTCTTCTATAACCAAGTATTCCTCTATAATTCAACTTTCTTCCTTAACGCAGTTCTTCTCTGCTACGCCACTGGTTCTCTCTATTACGTGATACTATTTCTACACGATATTCATAAATTACGCAGTATTCTCTTGTACGCCGTATCCTTCTTTAACGCTGTATGTATGCAAATCGAACTATCGCATTATGCATATATAACGCAGAATCATCAATAAAATGATCCGTACCAGAGCATTGCAAATTCTATTGTTTTAAAAATACGAAATAAAGTGAAGTACATAGTAAAGAAAATGTTGTTGACCAGAAAGGAAATATGCCTCTGTGAATGGCCTTTTTGATTGCCAGAATGTGATCAAATCACATCATGGTTGCCATATTTGGTCTATTTGACACTGAATATGCTGAACAAGAGCTGGGCATATGTTTGATATGTTTTTAAATGGATTTATTGGTGGCAAAACATTTTCTTTTGCCACTAAGTAGACTTAGTTAGAAATGCATAAGTTTCTGTTGTGCTCTAAAAGTTCTTCCCAAACTGTGTCATGTGGCATAAATGCTGCGCATGTGTTTTTTGGGTCTGAGTGGGCAATACGGTTGCCAAACTGTGGAACTTTTGTCACTGAGTAAGCTAAAATATAAACTGTTTTTACAAAGGAATAAAATGTTTGAAATACCATGTTTATGACTTATTTGAATATTTCTTTTTCTAGTTTAGCTATTAGATTTTTCTTTGAGACGCATATACTATTAAAATAAAATGCTAAAGGTTCGAAAACATTTTATTGCACGCTATCGCTCTCCTATTTCAGCTGCAAATAAGCAGTTATTTTGTTGAAACACTATCTTGATTCTTATTCTTTTAGTATAAAACAAGCGTGAATACGTAGATGTTTTTTGACAGTATGCTATTCTTTTATTGGTTCGAAAGATATTTATTTCATTACTTTCCCCAATGTCCTGCAACATTATACTGCTAAGACAGATATTGATAGCATAAGTTGAGAAATATTGTCTTTATCATTATATCTCATGTTCATTTCAGCACAGTCTATTTGCATTTTATTATAAATATTAAAAGTTCTCAGTTACCATATTACCATAAACGCGACCAAAACGATTGAAGGAACACATTTGATGATAAGATGATAACTGTTTTATAATGTACTTCATACTGACATAAAATACTTAGCATTTCAAAAGCAGGGTCAAATTCATTTAAATATCGAAACGCAAATATTGACCAATTTTGACATTTACATTTTATTTAAAAAGAGCATGTGAGTTTCATGTAATTCCATCCAGCCGGATTTATTACTTTCAAGGTATTCAAGTGTTTTTACAACCTAATGAGTTAATATTCTAGTACCAATGTCTATCCAGGTATTTAGAAAGTCGAAACGTGTTTCTATGAGTCTACGTACTGCGCCAAACCCGATTAGAGCGAAACTCTGAATGTTCAATTGTTCAATTGTGGTCCCAAGCAGCCCTCTATATCCTATTTTCGGTTACAGATAAGCTTACTTATCAAGCAAGTTCCAGGCGGTCTTTTTCAGAGCCAAACCATCTCATATGCATCTTTAAATAAGCCTTATAGACCACATCATTTTGGCACCCATAAACCCCAGTCCGCAAAATAAGCCCCCGTAAACTTCTCATAATAGGCCTCTAGTGCCAACTATTACACATTTTAGAAACATATGACTAAATATGAAAATAGAGCTAATAATCTACGATGTCCGAAGATTCATTGAAGAGCTTATCTGTGATGAGGACCTTTATCGCACTAAATGAGCATTATCAGCATACACAAATCGAAAATGCTACTTCTGAGAAATGGGACTACTCAAGATTAAAGCAATTAAGACCTCAAACATATATATAAGAAACGTATCTAGTATTCCGCGTATATTTTTTGATATGATAGTGGAATTACACACATTAGATATTGTAGAACTTATGAGACAGTTTGTTGCCATATTTTAACAGTTCTCGTTACCGTTAGACATCATAACCCTCTCAGACACGTGTTTCCTTTTTGAGCCGCTCAATATCCATCTTTAGCCCATTTGGATGAGTTCCGAGATAATTGAAATTCAAGGGAAGTCGAATGAACAAGTCACTGGTATTGCTAGCAATTTACAAGTCGATTACCAGTTGTGTTTTCATATTAACAATATTTTAAATGATGTGCATAGGATCATACTCATGGCCCCAAACTAATTGTACACATGTTTACATACATGTACCTGGTTTGCATGTTTGCGTTATCGCATGTGGACATTCAGACCACATAATAGTCCAGTCATATTGTGACAAAATTTTACCAAATTCTGCACTTTTGGTCGAAATTATGTAACTTTGCCTGATAAAACATACCATGTGTGTATAACACGTGATAAATATCGCATATATGCTACGCCGAAAGGCAACATCTTGCTTTAAATGAAGACTAAAAAAAGACAACTTTTCTTTTTCTACACCATTTTAAATGGAACAAAAGGCAGTCTATGCCGCTTTAAGTGCCTCGCCTCAGTTTTAGTACCGTAGTTTAATTAGGTGATTAGTTTCTCCATGCACTGCGATAAACCTGTTTCCAAAAGAACACTGTTTTGACAGTGCTCCATCAACCAGCGGTTTTGCGAAAGTGTTTGTCAAATTGAACTCTCAATCAAACTCTTGTATAATGAGGGGCTCTGTAAGCGGCATAGACTGCAATTTCTCTTGTTTTAAATGATGAAGAAATGTAAAAGTTATTTTTGTATAAAGTCTCCATTCAAAGCAAAATATTGCTTTCCGACGTAGCATTATGACCTAATTTATCACGTGGTAAGCACACACTGACATATGCATGTTATGGTAAAGAACGCTCAGGGGCCATCTAAATTTCATACAAGATGGTCGCCTAAATCCAAGATGGCCACCATCACGATATTTATATTTTAAAGAGGAATTGTCATTTATAAAATTGATTAATGAACACAATAAATAGGAACATTTCACTTAAACTGACACTGTTATTCAAATAAATAAATTCACATGTATAACAAACATAAATTTCGACTGATAAACCTTTAACTACGTACTAAATAAGCTTTTTACTGATTACTGATAATACGACTTTAACCGTGTATTTAATAGCTGAAAACGCAAAAATATTAAATGATTGGTGACTGCTAAAAGATTTACGGTGATTTAATATCGTCTCATTAGGTGGAAATACCGTGTTTTATGCACATTTTCTTTCAAATAACTTGGTATCCTTCATATACACCATTGTTTTCAACATTTATTCATCAATTTTGGTATATTGAAACAATTGTATTAATTGAGGTAAAACCCTCATTTTGGGAGTAAGAGTGCATCTTTAAACGAAGTAAAAGGCTCAAAGTATAGCACAACCTGTGATAGATATGTATTGTACATTTGACAAAGACAGTTAAAACCCCACAATACATAGCAAAATGATCACCTCTATGAATCACTGAAAAGGTATTTAAACATTGAAATTTAATTTTACATCCTGGCATAGCATCGGATATTAATTATTCAAATTGAATGAGCTTTTGTTTCATTGGCTGTTCTCATCGAGGGGAATCCCCCCTTACATTCCTTTTAATAAATGGGTAGTTTACTACAGAGGGTAAGCATATCAAATTACTTCCTCAATGAAATAGATAGGGCAACTTAAGCAATTTTACTGATAAAAATGTCGTTCTTTCTTTTCAATGCATACAGTGCATTAGTAAATGTAACCTTATGATTAACAAAACAATAAGACATTATATTACACTTCAGTTATAACTAAATATTGTTGAAAATTCCGAATCATAAGATTTTTGGTTACCACACACTATTCCAATGTCTTTAGATCAGTTTAATCAATTTTTTTGTCAAAAAGATAAATTTATAACATAGCCATATTTAAAGAAGCACTCTCACAGATTGATTGTTTTGATTATTTTTATTGTCTTGGAATGAGACTTTTTTGCATAAATGTCTGGAAACCATTGATATAACTTAGAATGTTGTCAAAAGAGCAGATCACAGTTTTCATAGTTACGTTTGAAAAAATATGTTTTATGTCTTAAAGCGTAACTAACGCTTTACAAAAAAAATATGTCGGCAGTTTATCTAACAAATGAGATCTGCTCTTTTGTGATTTTCTTTTTGTGACTGAATTGAAGGCACTGATGCCAAAATAATCTGATTCTTAGACAAAAATAGGTCAACACTGTCAATTTGTGAGAGAGCATGTTTAAAACATAGTTTTTATTAAGAAAGATCAAAGTTTTTAACGTAAACATTATTCAATGGCATATCGAAAGACGAATCATATATGTTATGAGTCTGATATAGAGGGCACATATTTTCTTCAACAATTGACTTAAGTTTTACATCCTTAATGATATAATGAATACCACTTCAATTAAATTTTAAGAACCAATAGTTCAATAGTAAACAATTCGTAAGGAACATAATTGCATGCTATTATTAGTTTCATACAACAGTATTGAAATAGCAAACAACAATAATTTAATTAAAGGTGTGTTTTTCTAAAAAATACACGCCAAATCTCAATATTTAATCACTTATTAACAAGACTGAAAATGATGGGTAGAAAAAGGGTTACTTCAATATTTCTTTTGCATTTGAAGATTACTTACTATTCATGCTTAACACTAATCACGCCACTAGACATAAACATTCTACAAAATGACATTTAATGTTTTATACTCGAAATAGGAGAGCTTTTGTAATTCGGAATAAATTAACTGTAAAAAAGGCTCTTTCCCATTTTTCATTATTATGAATATTTTTTCAGTAAGGCACTTAAAGGGGCTTACTCACAGATGAAAAAATAGCGAAAAAAAGAATTGTCAAATAATGACATAAACTTGGCATCGATGTGTACAATGCATTGAAACTTACTTATTGAAGTATTACATAGTTTATAATGTATTTAAGTTTAGCAGTTATTTCGTATATTTCCAATTTTTTTTACTGGGTATTTCTACCGGGTAGAATTCATTCCTTATTCGTGATTGGCTAGACGGTGTTATCACGTGATATTACCGAGGTAGGTTTATAGCTTAATTATGTCACCCCTACATTGTTATCCTTGATAGCGCAGTAGGGAAGACATTGGATCTCAAATTTGGCGACGTGTGTTCGAACCCGGTCTCCGACACATCTTATTTTTAACATTTTGGTACTTTTTTGCAATTTTGAGGTCAAGCGTAACACATTCTATTTGATAATTGTCCTGAGATAGGTTACAGAAAGAACTTTTTGGTGCAAATCTGTGAGACAGTCCCTTTAACTTGCAGGGTTGGAAAATTAAAACATTTGAAATAACTTACATGGACTTCACCTGGTGTATTTAAGATTGCTATTATTTGCATATAAATTTATATTATTATTCATTTTGCACATTCTCTCTTTACAAATAACACTAGTTTGTGAATTATGCTTTATCCCTTGTAGTATCTGAAATACAAATTACAAATGCCTATGCATTGTCATGAGGATACAATTACATATTATGGTTTGCACGGTCATGAATTATCACTGAATACCTCTTTCATCCCGTTCGGATAATTACATTTGTTATTATGTCCATTTGAAACTCCTGTTTTAATGTTACAAGTCCATTTTTATATTCTCAACTTTCACAAAAGTCATCTACATTTCTTTGACTTTGGTATGTATGCAATTATTCAAGTCAGATAAAATAAGATTATTTCAATAAAATATGTTTTCAATTGTCAAGGCGTTTTATAACTATGAATAGAAACTTAAAATTAGATAAGCTAAAGCTACTTTATTTTTCTTATTTAATATGTATATGTATATTGCATTTCCTTTAATATATGTATGTACGATGATTATCAGCAGAAAAAAGTTCAAACTATTGTTCCAGCAAGTAAACATCCTGTCAATACTTACTAGTTTAGTCCCTCCATGTGTGCTATATTCATTATCATCAATGCCTTTTATTGTCAATCTTTTTATGTCCCCGAAGGTGGGCATATTAAAATAACACCGTCCGTCCGTCCGTGTGACCAGCTCAATAACTCGTGTCCGGGCTGTAACTTTATCTTGTATGGACATATTTGCCACATGTGTTTGACATACCAGAAGATGTGTCGCGTGCAAGACCCGTGTCCCTACCTCTAAGGTCAAGGTCACACTTAGTGTTATTCTCAATGGAATGCGGCATATAAGGACATAGAGTATAGGTTGTCGTGTCCGGGCTGTAACTTTCTGCTGTATAGACATATTTTAAAATAACTTGCCACATTTGTTCGACATACCAAAACGACGTGTCGCAGGCAAGACCGGTGCCAATACCTCTAAGGTCAAGGTCAAACTCAGGTGTTTATTCACAATGGCATGCTGCATATAAGGACATAGAGTATAGGTTGTTGTGTCCGGGCTGTAACTTTCTTTTGTATGGACATATTTTAAAATAACATGCCACATGTGTGACATATCAAGACGACGTAATGCATGCAAGACCTGTGTCCCTTTCTCTAAGGTCAAGGTCAAACTTGGTGCTTATTCACAATTGAAAGTTGCATGTAAGAACATAGAGTATAGGTTTTCGTGTCCGAGCTGTAACTTTCTCTTGTATGGACAGATTTTAAAATAACTTGCCACCTGTGGTCCACATACCAAAACGACGTGTCGCGTGCAAGACCCGTGTCCCACCCTCTAAGGTCAAGGTCACACTTAGGTGTTTATTCACAATAAAATGCTGGGTACATGGACATAGTGTATAGGTTGTCGTTTCCAGGCTGTAACTTTTTCTTGTAGTGACATATGATAAAATGACTTGCCACGTGTGTTCGACATTTCAAGAGGACGTGTCGCGTGCAAGACCCGTGTCCCTACCTCTAAGGTCAAGGTCACACTTAGATGTTTATTTACAATGGAATGCTGAATATATTATTATGATATGTTATGTTTTTATGTTAAAATAACTTGACATATGTATTTGACACTTAAAGGAAAGATCAACTTTTCATGTACTGACCTTGTTCATAGGTCAATGTCACATTCGGGGGCAATCGTCACATTCTGTGACAGCTCTTGTTCTTTCGATTCTTCATCACGGCATCTTCTCTCTTGTTGGCATTGACTGTGCTCTGAAATATATAAAGCATTTTAATTCCAGCTGACTTATGTAACAACAATGTATGATGTCTTATATACAACAAACACTTACACAATATCATACAGGATTTAAAACTAACATATATATACAAACACAAAACAAATCAAAATATACAACAAATGAAATAATATCCTTTCCGCTACCATAGCCGCCTAATGCAGACCCAAAATTCGGGTGTCCCCATTACCTCTATCATACACCGGCGAACTACCACAGCAGTGTAAACCGTACTCAAATTTTCGGCTTCTGATTACCGCTATCGTACAGCGTGGGAATACCGCTTATTTTTATAATCTTGTACATGTTTTGCTAAAAGCAGAGACTTAAATCTCCCGATTAAAATGCGTTAGCAATTAGGTAAAATGTTTATCAATTTCGAAACAGTATAAATTTATAACACAATTAAAGAAATTAATTACAAACACTATTAAGTACATAAAATTATATAACATAACACCCTTATAAATCAAGTTTGCATTTCACGAATTAGTGGCATATACATTATCCCTAATTAGGTAATGTTCTAGTGAAAATGTACATTTTTCCTTTTACTTAAACCCTTTGATAGACACATTAATACAATAAAATGCATTTTATTGGTTTTATTATGTAACGGCAATTAAAATATTCACTTATTAATATATATGACATTTCGGCATAACTACGCTCTGGTTGACTTCGGAAAAATACAAAACTCTCATTAATACACTACGGATATGATGAATTTTGAACAAATGTAGGAATAACCGTAGACGTGTGTTGTAGTAATTTGATTGAAGACAATCATCAGTAGGTAAACACACATGCAAAACAGCGCAATGGTAATCCTGTGATATGTAGGTTGTGGTATTTTTCATCTTCGGTATTGGCTACTTTTTAATGTTTATAAAACTACTATAGGCGAGTTTTGTAGATAGGAATTACTTCTTTGAACAATTTGTTAAGTACATAATAAGGATAATATTATGCATTAATACACTCTGGTAGTTCTAGTACAAACATTTCAGGTATATGTATTTCAAAATTGCCGGAGACGTTTAATGTTATGATCAATCTTGGAATTATACCACGTGTGCATGCATAGATACACTATGGCAGTTTTAACTTTTGTAGTAACTCGATATTTATGTCTGTTGTTTTCCTCATAAATACACTACGGCTATTATTTGATATTTCTCAAACAGCAATTTTGTACTACAGTAGTAGAAAAAGGTTTTCCAAAATATTTCAAAAGTATAATGCTTAAAAAGATGTTTGTAAGGCAACGTTGCGAAATGTTTTTTATAATTTCAATCATATTATGCAAGCTTGAATCGGAGTAAATTGAAAAAATCCACATAAACACTCTCTGGAATGCCATGTGTGGCTAAACCATGTATGTATAAATACGCTATTTTAGCCGTGCTTAATTTTAATGCACGCATCACATTATCACAGTTTTCCAGGCACGTGTCATTCTATGTAAAATTCAGTAATAAAACAAAAAGTGAAAGTTATGATTTAAGAAGTGGTGTAACAATGTTTGTGTCTCTAGTTCATTGTTGTTTGGGTCCTTGACGTGTACACCTTAACAGGGCCTATTTTTTACTGTTCAACTAATGGGCTTGTCCCTGTAGTATTGATTATATTATACATATTTTTGTTTATTTTAGTATTTATACATGCATAGAGCGATTACAAAACAATATGTTTTTCATAAAATAAAACAGAAAGGAATTAAAATAACAATTCTCTATCATGATATTTTACACACATGTTCATTCATTTCCTATATAAATGTATACTTATAGGACTAAAATCCAAATACGGATTCACAATTCATTCATACATCAAGGTTATAAAATGTATAGATCAATTATATACATCATAGGAACTCAACAAAGAACACATGTACATAATTATATAATAGAAAACATAGACCAAAACATAAATCAAAGAATTTGGCTGTAACTATTTTATTGCTAAAAATATCGCAAGATTTGTCACGGGAAACAACACCAGTATAATCACAGCATGCGATTAACGAAACGGCAACAGAGTCTAGTGGAGTTTCTGGTGCAATGCAATATCATCGGTCTGTAAAAAGAAATCACATATTGATGAATATTTGTTATAAAGACACGTTGTTAGCGACAATTGCACTGTATATGTGTAATTTCGAAAAATATGTCCTCATTTTAAGCATGAAATGCTTAATTCTATAAAAAAAACATTAAAACAAACATTATTCGTCCCTTCAGGAACAAAATGTTGACACCTGAACAACATTTTGTTATGATTATTTCATCAATACTATATTGAAAATTTATCTTAATACATGATTGATCTAAACGGCGCTTTCTTGTACTAGACTCTGAAATTCAAGATGTGCCATTAAACAGAAGAAATAATTTAATGTATGCATTTTCATGAACTTCAGAGGCCATTCATTGTTTCGATTTAAGGGTCATTTCAAACTGCAATTATAATAAAAACATATTATTGAAAATGTTTAGGATACATGAGTTGTTGTTTTCCGTTGCTCTGTGTATCTGGAGCCATAGTCTTGTTGGACTTGACCTCCATTCGGCCTTTCCTAGAGGTAATGCCACGATACGAAATAAAACATTCCCTTAAATAAAATAACATTTCATTTGAGTTTTATTTTATAAACATTAGAATTATACTCATGCAAGCTGACTCTGCACTGCACATTGCCAAAGAGGTCAAGTTAAAATATGTCGCTTGTTTGTTTGGATTTCCTTATACGTGTGCTAATCCCGCCGATAAGTTTTTCTGCAACCTAAAAACAGAAACATAAAACACTAAACAGCTGATTGATTTTAAAAGATGCTGTTCATGTTTCATTTTGGTGGTACATGCAACGATCAATATGTTATTAAACCTGATTATGGTTACTATTTAACATTCTACAGCATGTTTGTAATATACTGTAAAAAGTATTACCATTCTCTCAAACAGCTTATAGGTAGCCGGAGGGTTGAAGCTTTATACATGATGAATCACAAGCGAGATGTCCACGGCAAACCACACACATTAGGTCCACAAATAAGCACTTTGTGTTGGTACACTGTAAATGTTCACTGTCTACAACACCCATGTTCTTCCCGCCAAAACCTTGTTCTGTCGGCTATTTATTATAGGATTGAAACATGTCATCGGGTTGCACACATGTTTTGATTATTCCCATGCAGTGGACATAAGCTTCCGGTCCGCAATATTTCATGCCATGTGTTCCCCTCTGCTGAGCATCCTAACTTTGCCAGCTCTTTTCGTGGACTGATTTTGCGATTGACCAATATGTCCTTCCGGTGTTTAATGCGTGACACGAAAGTATAGATTTTTTCCAAACGCCAGAGGAACTGATGTTTTAAACTTGTCGGCAAATACAACATGATCATCTTGTGATGTTTTCCTTCAGTTCTCTACAACAGTTTGAGTCAACCCTTCTTCTATCTTTCGACTTAAGTACGCCTGGTAATTCCTGAGATACCCCATGACACACGGAGCACCAACGATTCTTGAATGGTGACCGTGACCTTTGATCATTGTTTCATAGACAGATATGTATTGGTGCATGTTGTATTAAGTAATGCTCCTTTCCCATACAACATTCATAACAGGGGTCACTGTGGTTCCAACCTTGATGCGACCTTGTGATATTTGTCCGGTTGGTTTATTGTCTATTGCAGTGGTTTTCATGGCAACTGTGACAGCTATTTTGTAATGGATGTTCTGTTGATATATTTGCAGTCACTATGGTTTCCATGACAACTTTAAAGCGATCACGTAATAGATGTCCGGTTGGATTTATAAGAAAGTTATAGCATATATGTCAACAGTTTTAAAAGGAAGCGTAACTAGCGTTAAATGACCTTCAAATGCAACGTCGCCTTTGAAATGGGTTGTGTTATGTTGATTACGTATTATGTTTATACAGGAAATACCGCTGCGTAGTTTTGCATACTTCTAGATTCAAGAACGCTACCAAAGTGCACTTAAGTGACTGATTTAGTTTAATTCAAACATGAAATGTCTACCTTATCGAAGTTAACACACAGTCCGTAAAACAAATATCACAGTAATACCACTGCGCAGTTTTGTTCATTTCTTAAATTTAACAGTGATACCACAGCGTACTTCTGATACAAGAGGAAAAGCATAAGAATGAGGTTTTATTAAAGCAAATTTACAAATGCCAGAGGCGAATAATGTTGAATGACGATTTTTAAAGAAATACCGTTGCTTATTTTTGCATGGTTATTATATTTGAAAGAAATTCCGTAGTGTAGTAACTGTTTCTAAAACAAAGTACCATAGCGTATTAATGCTGTTTTTAAAATTCACAATCCTTCTTATTTCAATGAAAAACGTACCACATATTTGTGGAAAATGTGCATTTTGCGGCTGTGGAACTGGACGTACCTACTTTTTCGGTACGTTTCAGTCGTCTACAGTATTCCTACAGTAAAACAGTAGCGGTAACCAGCACCCTTGAAAAATTGGTCTGCATTAGGCGGCTACGGTAGCGCGTCGATGTACGGTAGCGGTATTCGAAAGGATATAGTACAAAACATTTAGTTATATTATGGTTATTTTCAACTAAACGTCAATATATTTAGTGGTTTCATTTCGTCCAATGTTTTTCCAATAAATTTCATTCAGTAAATCAGCAGCCAGCCATGATTGATTTTAATCAGGTGAAGCGGTATATATAAACAGTGAAGGGCCGAGTTAAGTGGAAGTTTGCACTATTCAATGATGACCACTTACAATGTAAACAGGGGCTAGCCTTGAAAATGGAAAGTGTTCACTTTATTGGTAGACCACTTAAAACTTAAGGTTGTTAGTATGTTTTAACACATAAACTATGGTTATATAAATGCAACTGGGTCACATCGACCCATTTTATTCTAAAAAGGTACTTTCTACCAATCTTTAACCATTACTTAAAGCATAATTCTGGTATATTTTGAACACGTTATATTCTTCACTGTTTACTCAAACACAGAGTAAATGCCAAAACATTTGTTGATGGTTTGCTGTTTATAAAAAACACAAAATTAGTATAAAACTTCAATGAAACGACAATGTATATAATATAATTTTAGTTTAGAGGTTGAGACAATGTCAAAGGGAAGGGTATACATAAAAAAACACCAGGGTATACCCCGCAGTAATTTTACAAATTACTGACCGTTCCAAGGCTATCCCTAACAATCCTTGATAAGCACCCCTATTTTTTATATAGAATAAATGTATAGTGTTGTCTATGGAGCCTTTTTCAATTGTTCCATGTTTCTGGTCTGTGATTGTTTGTTTTTGTGTCTTTGTCTTTGGCGTTTACTCTGTGTCATTAAACGGGGTTTATGTTTAAATTTCCGACTACTGGGCTTGTTTCTGTAGTTTTTCATATATATAAATCAAAATGGCAAAAATAAAATGTTTAGAATATTAATCAAATGAAACAAAAAAACACATTCCTGAAAATAAAATAATATTGATAAAAATTTGTAACAATTTTAATTTGCATTTCTGAGACCGTTTCTTAAACTAAGATTCATGAATGGACTCTCTATCGGTTTGCCATCAAACCTGTCCAGTATCATTAACACCTAGCATCAGTCCATATTGTGATATGGAACAACATAGCATACACTCAAAAACCTTATTATGGTTCTTATATTAAATGTTACTTACTAGACCTTCTTTACATGACATTGTTCATAGTCTGGAAATTTGGCTTCACAACTGTTGCAATATGCTTGCAAGGATAAAAGTAATTCTTTACATTTGGGTTCGCTCATTTTACAATTCCGACGATTTGCTTTTTAAAGGTGGGGAAAATAAAGATATTTTCATCTAAAAATGAACATTGACCTATAAGAGCGATATTATTTTAAAGTATCAGGACGCCTATTCGCTTCAGAAACCGAAATAAAAGGGAAATAAACAATTCATACACTGAGTATTGGCTTAGTTTGTTTGGTCCCCTGTCAGGTCTTAGCAGCATAGAGCGGATAACTAGATATATGAAGCTTTGACCTTGAAGTTTTGAGCAGACGAGCTTCGTTTTTAAAAAACAAACTCGCGTTTAATTTGTTCCCCTCCCGATAAATATAGTTACGATGAAAGGTATTTTACCCATATTTTGGATGTCTGATGACTTCAGGATATATTTATATGCAAAAAGTATGTTTGAACAAATATTACTAATATTCTTTGTTTCGAGCAAACAATATCCATTTTAACAATATCAATTTAGGGTTAGCAGTCATCAATTTGTAATAATGAGGTTTAAAACAATTAGAGGGCTAGTTTATTCATTTTTATATAATGTGATTTTGTGACGGTTTTCCACCTGTTGTGATTCAAGGTTACTCAACTGTTGAAAGTAAATGGAAAGCAAAATAATGTAGGTAATTACGTTCTTACACCGTCTCAATGATCGAGTGATATGCATGATATAAAAACACATTACATTTAAAACATACAACTATTATGCATAGCCGTTATATGTATGGTTATGTTTTAGTAACCCTTGATTCGTTTGCTAGTAATCCAATGGGCAATGTATTATAAACTCCAGATCACGTTTAAATGGATGGGAATACTGGTTTCTTTGAATAAATCAGCTCGAAACCATTTAAAGTATAATTCATTGTCATATCTGAATGCATTGAAACATTATACCATTGTGTAAGATCGTTCGGTATCTTTCCGTCGTCATACGTCAAAAGTTCCCTTGTCGAAGGGAACTGTTCATGTTTAAAATGCTCAACATAAATTTGCCTAAAAACGCGTTAGTAACGGTATTGAAAATGAATTGTTTTATGCGTGTGAATGCATTAGCGTGTGTTTGCCTTACCGTGTGTGTGCGTTATCGTGTGTGTGCCTTACCGTGCCTGTGCGTTAGCGTGTTAGTGCGTTAACGTATGTGTGCATTACCGTGTGTGTGCTTTCACGTGTGTGTGTGCCTTACCGTGTGTGTGCGTTATCGTGGGTGTGCCTTACCGTGTGTGTGCGTAAACGTGGGTGTGCCTTACCGTGTGTGTGTGCCTTACCGTGTGTGTGCCTTACCGTGTGTGTGCCTTACCGTGTGTGTGCGTTATCGTGGGTGTGCCTTACCGTGTGTGTGCATTATCGTGGGTGTGCCTTACCGTGTGTGTACTTTATCGTGTGTGTGCCTTACCGTGTGTGTGCGTTATCGTGGGTGTGCCTTACCGTGTGTGTGCCTTACCGTGTGTGTGCCTTACCGTGTGTGTACTTTATCGTGTGTGTGCCTTACCGTGTGTGTGCCTTACCGTGTGTGTGCGTTATCGTGGGTGTGCCTTACCGTGTGTGTGCGTTATCGTGGGTGTGCCTTACCGTGTGTGTGCGTTATCGTGGGTGTGCCTTACCGTGTGTGTGCGTTATCGTGGGTGTGCCTTACCATGTGTGTGCCTTACCATGTGTGTGCGTTATCGTGTGTGTGCCTTACCATGTGTGTGCGTTATCGTGGGTGTGCCTTACCGTGTGTGTGCGTTATCGTGGGTGTGCCTTACCATGTGTGTGCCTTACCGTGTGTGTGCGTTATCGTGGGTGTGCCTTACCATGTGTGTGCGTTATCGTGGGTGTGCCTTACCGTGTGTGTGCGTTATCGTGGGTGTGCCTTACCGTGTGTGTGCGTTATCGTGGGTGTGCCTTACCGTGTGTGTGCGTTATCGTGGGTGTGCCTTACCGTGTGTATGTCTTACCGTGTGTGTGCCTTACCGTGTGTGTGCCTTACCGTGTGTGTGCGTTATCGTGTGTGTGCCTTACCGTGTGTGTGCGTTAGCGTGTGTGTACGTTAACATGTATGTGCATTACCGTGTGTGTGCGTTATGGTGTGTGTGCCTTACCGTGTGTGTGCGTTATCGTGTGTGTGCCTTACCGTGTGTGTGCGTAAACGTGTGTGTGCCTTACCATGTGTGTGCGTTAGCGTGTGTGTACGTTAACATGTATGTGCATTACCGTGTGTGTGCGTTATGGTGTGTGTGCCTTACCGTGTGTGTGCGTTATCGTGTGTGTGCCTTACCGTGTGTGTGCGTAAACGTGTGTGTGCCTTACCATGTGTGTGCGTTAGCGTGTGTGTACGTTAACATGTATGTGCATTACCGTGTGTGTGCGTTATAGTGTGTGTGCCTTACCGTGTGTGTGCCTTACCGTGTGTGTACGTAACATGTATGTGCCTTACCGTGTGCGTGCGTTAATGTGTGTGTGCCTTACCGTGTGTGTATGTTAGCGTGTGTGTGCCTTATCGTGTGTGTGCCTTACAGTGTGTGTGCGATAGCGAGTGTGTGCCTTACCTTGTGTGGGGCTAACCTTGTGTGCGCCTTACCGTGTGTGCGCGATAGCGTATGTATGCCTTACCGTGTGTGTGCGTTACCGTGTGTGTGCCTTACCGTGTGTGTGCCTTACCGTATGTATGCCTTACCGTGTGTGTGCCTTACCGTGTGTGCGCGATAGCGTATGTATGCCTTACCGTGTGTGTGCGTTACCGTGTGTGTGCCTTACCGTGTGTGTGCGTTACCGTGTGTGTGCCTTACCGTGTGTGTGCGTTAACGTGTGAGTGTGTTAACGTGTGTATGCTTTATCATGCGTGTGCCTTACCGTGTGTGAGCCTTACAGTGTGTGTGCCTTACCGTGTGTGTGCCTTACTGTGTGTGTGCCTTACTGTGTGTGTGTGTGACTAACCGTGAGTGTGCTTTACAGTATGTGCTCTACCGTATGTGTGCCTTACTGTGTGTGTGCCTTACCATGTGTGTGCCTTACTGTGTGTGGGCTTTACCGTATGTGTGTGTAAACGTGTGTGTGCCTTACCGTGTGAGTGCGTTAACTTGTGTGTGCCTTACCGTGTGTGTGCGGTAGCGCGTGTGTGCCTTACAGTGTGTATGCCTTACCGTGTATGTGCCTTACCGTGTGTGTGCTTGATCGTGTGTGTGCCTTACTGTGTGTGTACCGTACTGTGTGTGTGTGACTTACCGTGAGTGTGTTTTACCGTGTGTGCTTTACCGTATGTGTGCCTTACCGTGTGTGTGCCTTACCGTGTGTGTGCCTTACTGTGTGTGTGCTTTACCGTATGTGTGTGTAAACGTGTGTGTGCCTTACCGTATGAGTGCGGTAACGTGTGTGTGCCTTACCGTGTGTGTGCGATAGCGCGTGTGTGCCTTACAGTGTGTATGCCTAACCGTTGATGTGCCTTACCGTGTGTGTGCTTTACCATGTGTGTGCTTTACCGTGTGTTCACTTTACTGTGTTTGTGCCTTACTGTGTTTGTGCCTTACTGTGTGTGTGCGTTAGCGTTTGTGTGCCTTACCGGGTGTGTGTCTTACCGTCTGTGTGCGTAAGCGTGTGTGTGCTTTACCGTGTGTGTGCGTTACCGTGTGTATGCGTTAGCGCGTGTGTATTTTACTGTGTGTTCGCGTTAGCGTGTGTGAGCCTTACCATGCGTGTGCCTTACCGTGCGTGTGCCTTACCGTGTGTGCGCGTTACCGTGTGTGCGCGTTAGCGTGTATGTGCCTTACCGTGTGTGTGCCTTACCGTGTGTGTGCCTTACCGTGTGTGCGCGTTAGCGTGTATGTGCCTTACCGTATGTGTGCCTTACCGTGTGTGTGCCTTACCGTGTGTGTGCCTTACCGTGTGTGTGCCTTACCGTGTGTGCGCGTTAGCGTGTATGTGCCTTACCGTGTGTGTGCCTTACCGTATGTGTGCCTTACCGTGTGTGCGCGTTAGCGTGTATGTGCCTTACCGTATGTGTGCCTTACCGTGTGTGTGCCTTACCATGCGTGTGCCTTACCGTATGTGTGCCTTACCGTGTGTGTGCCTTACCGTGTATGTGCCTTACCGTGTGTGCGCGTTAGCGTGTATGTGCCTTACCGTATATGTGCCTTACCGTGTGTGTGCCTTACCGTATATGTGCCTTACCGTGTATGTGCCTTACCGTATATGTGCCTTACCGTATGTGTGCCTTACCGTGTGTGCGCGTTAGCGTGTATGTGCCTTACCGTATATGTGCCTTACCGTGTATGTGCCTTACCGTGTATGTGCCTTACCGTATGTGTGCCTTACCGTGTGTGCGCGTTAGCGTGTATGTGCCTTACCGTATATGTGCCTTACCGTGTGTGTGCCTTACCATGCGTGTGCCTTACCGTATGTGTGCCTTACCGTGTGTGTGCCTTACCGTGTGTGCGCGTTAGCGTGTGTGCGCGTTAGCGTGTATGTGCCTTACCGTGTGTGTGCCTTACCGTGTGTGCGCGTTAGCGTGTATGTGCCTTACCGTATGTGTGCCTTACCGTGTGTGCGCGTTAGCGTGTATGTGCCTTACCGTGTGTGTGCCTTACCGTGTGTGTGCCTTACCGTGTGTGCGCGTTACCGTGTGTGTGCCTTACCGTGTGTGTGCCTTACCGTGTGTGTGCCTTACCGTGTGTGTGCCTTACCGTGTGTGCGCGTTAGCGTGTATGTGCCTTACCGTGTGTGTGCCTTACCGTGTGTGTGCCTTACCGTGTGTGCGCGTTACCGTGTGTGTGCCTTACCGTGTGTGTGCCTTACCGTGTGTGTGCCTTACCGTGTGTGTGCCTTACCGTGTGTGCGCGTTAGCGTGTATGTGCCTTACCGTATGTGTGCCTTACCGTGTGTGTGCCTTACCGTGTGTGCGCGTTAGCGTGTATGTGCCTTACCGTGTGTGTGCCTTACCGTGTGTGTGCCTTACCGTGTGTGCGCGTTAGCGTGTGTGTGCCTTACCGTGTGTGTGCCTTACCGTGTGTGTGCCTTACCGTGTATGTGCCTTACCGTATGTGTGCCTTACCGTGTGTGTGCCTTACCGTGTGTGCGCGTTAGCGTGTGTGTGCCTTACCGTGTGTGTGCCTTACCGTGTGTGTGCCTTACCGTGTGTGCGCGTTAGCGTGTATGTGCCTTACCGTATGTGCGCCTTACCGTGTGTGTGCCTTACCGTGTGTGCGCGTTAGCGTGTGTGTGCCTTACCGTGTGTGCGCGTTAGCGTGTGTGTGCCTTACCGTGTGTGTGCCTTAACGGGTGTGTGCCTTATCGTGTGTGTGCGTTAGCGTGTGTGTGCCTTACCGTGTGTGTGCCTTACCGTGTGTGTGCCTTACCGTGTGTGCGCGTTAGCGTGTATGTGCCTTACCGTGTGTGTGCCTTAACGGGTGTGTGCCTTACCGTGTGTGTGCGTTAGCGTGTGTGTGCTTTACCGTGTGTGTGCGTTACCGTGTGTGTTCCTTAACGTGTGTGCGCCTTAGCGTATGTGTGCCTTACCGTAAGTGTGCCTTACCGTGTGTGTGCCTTACCGTATGTGTGAGTTAGTGTATGAGTGCTTTAACCTTTGTGTGCCTTAACGTGTGTGTGTTTTAGCGTGTGTTTACGTTAGCCTGTGTGTGCTTAACTGTGTGTGTGCCTTACCGTGTATGTGCGTTAGCGTGCGTGTGCTTTACCGTGTGTGTGCTTTACCGTGTGTGTGCCTTACCGTGTGTGTGTCTTACCGTGTGTGTTCTTGATCGTGTGTGTGTGCCTTACTGTGTGTGTGCCTTACTGTGTGTGTGCTTGACCTTCTGTGTGCTTTACCGTGTGTGCGCTTTACCGTGAGTGTGCTTTACCGTTTGTGTGCGCTACCGTGTGTGTGCTTTACCGTGTGTGTGCCTTACCGTGTGTGTGTCTTACCGTGTGTGTTCTTGATCGTGTGTGTGTGCCTTACTGTGTGTGTGCCTTACTGTGTGTGTGCTTGACCTTGTGTGTGCTTTACCGTGTGTGCGCTTTACCGTGAGTGTGCTTTACCGTTTGTGTGCGCTACCGTGTGTGTGTGTTACCGTGTGTGTGCCTTACCGTGTGTTTGCGTTAGCGTGTGTGTTTTTTACCGTATGTGTGCCTTACCGTGTGTGTGCCTTACCGTGTGTGTGCCTTACTGTGTGTGTGCTTGACCTTGTGTGTGCTTTACCGTGTGTGCGCTTTACCGTGAGTGTGCTTTACCGTTTGTGTGCGCTACCGTGTGTGTGCTTTACCGTGTGTGTGTCTTACCGTATGTGTGCCTTACCGTGTGTGTGCCTTACCGTGTGTGTGCTTTACCTTGTTTGTGCCTTACCGTGTGTGTGCTTTACCGTATGTGTGCTTTACCGTGTGTGTGCTTTACCGTGTGTGTACTTAACCCTGTGTGGCCTTACCGTGTGTGCGCCTTACCGTGTGTGTGCCTTACCGTGTGTGTGCTTTACCGTGTGTGTGCGTTAGCGTCTGCGTGCGTTAGCGTTTGTGTGCTTTACCGTGTGTGTGCCTTACCGTGTGTGTGTTTTACCGTGTGTGTGCGTTATCGTGTGTGTGCGTTTGCGCTTATATCCTTTGGAGGTTAATCATATGAGTACACAGCAACCTTCCGAGGCACAATTTACTTCCGAGGTTAATTGTCCCGTTACCTCGGAAGTTTAAACCTCTGAACAGCGTTATAATGTTCACCAGACTCTCCTGGTTAAATATGAAGATTACCTCTAAATAACGTTGTATAGTGTGTCGTGTGTTTGAGTGTGCTTGCACACATTGACATACGAAAACAGGGCGTGGAAAAAGTTTAAAGTCGGGCATGCGCATTGGCTCTCCGTTTCGCTGCGCATGCCTTGTCCGTCCCCGCGGGCACCTGTTAAATTCGCGCATTGGGCATGCGCACTACCATCGACACCTCACGTGGTGTGGGAACAACATGGCGGCTTGCCGAGGTAAGTTGTGTATTATCGATTCTAATGATGGCGGACAGTTTTTCTGCTGTAGGATTTTTGCAAATTGGTTGGATTTTGAAGTGTGTACGTATCAATTCTATTGTAATACCTTTTTATGGAAAGTAATGGATGTCGGAGAACACTTCAACATCGTTCTGTACCATTGTTTTAAGACTGTTTCGTACCACAGCACATGGCATTAGTCATTTTAGAATGACTACACATGGCACATACCTGTACTGTATAATGATATATCATATACTGGGTGAGTACCTAAATCGGAACACTTTCGGCAATATTTGTGAAATATTTTTAGTTAGACTTGCACTACAAGTTCGTGTACAAGTACAAAAACTTTCATCAGCATACTAGGATTCAAGACCAATTGAATTGGTTGATATAAATGGCATTTTTCAAGATACTGCCAATCTGCATGAAAAGTACTTTATTAACCGCACAATCAAGGACTGCCATTTTCGTCCTCGGAGTACCTAAATATGGAACAGTTTTAATTTGTTATTCATTTTCATTTATTCTTTTAAAATTATTGCTCATTATTTTGTTTAAGTAAATTAATAATTTATGTTATTTACAGCTTGTCTTTTTTTGTCATTTTTGTCAGTAAAATTTGATGATTTCAGTAAAATACAGGCTGTACCAGTATGCTGTGATTATGGCAAGCATGAAGTCTTTCCCCCGCGTGCCATGTATTGACATTTGAACATGAAAAACTTTAAATGATCGCAGTTTTTGAAATACTGACCGGATAAATGTGTCCTTTGGAACATGTATCTGAAGCAAGCGTCTTTATTGATTAAAATCGTAAATAACCTGATCCCGATCGGAAAAACACTTTTATAATGGGTGTTCCATATTTAGGTACTGTTCCGATTTAGGTACTCGCCCAGTATATACACTTTATAGTAAGGTTTTTAACGGTGTTTAGTACGTGCTTATGTGGTGGTTAAAGGAGATAATAGTGTGTGAAAACTGGCTCTCTCAATATCGAAAACATGCAACAGATGCGAGGTGCCTGATCATGCAGTTAGAACTCAAGAACTGACATTTTGTGGTTTACCAGTATGCAAGAATTAGCAGTCGTGAAAATTATACTTTTGAATTCTTATAGTTTTGCTTGGCATCAATTTTTTTAACAAGCACTGCTATTTAAAATTCAGAATTTGAGCAAGCCCGAAAGACATTTTACCAGTGCAGGGCTTCAGGGCTTGTGCTTATATTGACCACTATAATTATACATTGACAGATATATTTTACGATTTTTGATATGGCAAATCATTCACGCACAAGTTATTTTGTATCGAATGTGGGTAGTTATTCCGATTGCATCTATAAAATATCTTAAAAACAAGAAATATTACCAGATAATGTTACTTAAATAATAGTTCCGTACACAAAAAAACCAAATATCCAACAAATTATTATGAGTTTGATGCAGGTTTCTTCATTTCATACTGTCAAAACATAACAATATACAATACATGAATGACACCTGCAAGGCTGCGGTTCACAGTTTAACAACAATTGGAACACTTCAGCCATGGCCGAGTTGTAACGATTGTATATAAGAGGTCTTTCTCGAAGCTTGCCGAAGATGGTCAAGTTTTAAGCTTGGTACAATTGTTGTCTGTGTCGGTCAAGTTTCGTTTTGTTGGAAAGGTAAATCCTTTGTTTTAATGCATCTAATGCTTGTTTTGTGCAAAATATCTTTGCACTTGCACAGTAAAATATGAATATAAACCTTTATTATCTATTTCAAACCTAAAATGCTTCTCTAAATACAATTTCAATATTTTTCAAACCCCCCCTGTTTTTGCACAAACCCGTATACAAGTTATGGATCGGAAGAATCCCATATAACATGTCTATTATTTTAGACTAGGCAAGAATCTGCATGTGCAGCCACAATCGATACAGTATGATTTGTATATATATACATTGACAACACGAACATCAACAGAATAAATGCCCCAGATTTGAGTAAAACAAAAATTAATATCAATTTATTTCCTAAATCATGGTCTTAAATGTGCGGCAACATGTGCATGTTGTTTAAGTCAGAAGTCATTTTTACAGTCATTGTTGGAGTACGATTTATTAAAGTTCTATTGCATATCTATCTGATCTGATTAAATTTATTGCCTTTCCTTTTAAAAAGGATGAATTCAGGTGTGAAATATAGAATATAAGTATATTATTATATTATTGCATAATACTAATACAGTTAAATGGAAACTATAAGCTTTCACCGATCTTTATCGTAATGTGAAAGAAAAAGTAAGATGTTAAAAGGCTGCCAAACCATGTTTTCAAATTTGTCTTTCTGTTAATCTTTGAAATTTAAATGGCTGTAACACAATTGTTTATTTTCAAAAAAAACGATCCTATTATTGATTGTAAAAAGACCCATCCATTTCAGAAGATGTCGAAATATCGGAAGAATAATAATAATAACAACTTTATTTAACGAAGGTTACATACTAAGTGTACAATGAGAGCATGTGTTTCTTTTTCATATTTTCCACAGCAGTGGTCGAAATTAGCACAAGCCCGCAAGCCCTGCACTGGTAAAATGTCTTCCAGGCTTGCTCAAATTCTGAATTTTATATAGCAGGGCTTGTTCAAAAACATGATTCCATGCAATAGTATAAGAATTCGGGCTTGTTCATCCGAAAGTCTAATTTCAATGACTGCCACAGTAATAGCAGATCGAGATAGGACTCAGTACACATCCATGTACTCCTCATTTCTTTTGGAACTTTCAGGCCTTATGATATATGGATTTTGTCCAAGTGGCCTTTGGTTAAAAATGCTATTTCACAGACTGACTTCAGAAAACATTCATTAGTAACTTTTGCCCGTTTTTTTTTTAAATGCATGCTGTTTTGACAACATCTAGTTAATATGTTTATGGGGAAAGTAGATTCACGAAATTATTTAGACTACATTGATTCATTATGACTTACTTATTTGATAATGAGATAAGCTTGGGTCTAATTATGCAAACACATTGTCTGCTCATAAAGCACCAATCACACAGGGCAGTATTGGGAGCTATGCTAAAAAGCCTAGATGAAACACTTTGATACACAGCATTGATTAAGCATGTCATTTGTGTAAACCCAGATGGTCATGTCATTAACTGGCGCGAGAAGTAAGTGGATTGAATAGTGGCTGTTTACATCAGACTGTTGTTGATATGTTGTCATTGTTCCAGCCTCATTTTATTGCAATTGCAGATGTTTTTGGCCAGAATCAACGCCCTTGCAGAAAAAAAGCCACCAAAACTACCTTCAGACAAACACGGCTGAAATTGAGCTGAATTTGTGCTATATGCAGTATATCGATCAATACATAGGTATGATTTTGTCGTGATACATTAGCAGCATATTTGTGGTATATAAATATTGCCCTTTATTTGTTTTTTTTTGCTGTCAATTTTTTTTGCTGTCAATTTTTTTTTTGGAGGTAAACTATACATTGCAAAAAGGAGACTCTAGACAAGTACACTTTTGATAGGCCAAAAAAGAACACTTTTTTAACATTCCATCTAGAAAAAGCAATCAAAGTAAATGTGAATTTAAAATTTGGTGGCATGGCACAATATTTATCTCATATTTTACGATAAGTATCTCTTCTCCTTAAAGTCCCCCCACTTCTCCCTAATTTGACTGGTGGGAGAAGTGACTTCTCCCCAAAAATTCAGCCTTGTGAGAGCCCTGGTGATAACAACCCGAGATGGTAAAGAAAGTGTCTGAAGTGAAAATGAACAAGAAAGAAGAATTAAGAGCAATCGGTCGGGATATTACTACAATGTGTGCATGAACATGCATGTACTTTGATATCAATACAATGCATTGTTTTCCCATTTAAGAAAGCACCATGTTTTGGGCCCACCCTGCCCTTTTTAATTCCTGGCTAAAACACTATTTACTGGTTCCAGGTAATGGAGTGTTTGCTAGGCAAGAGCTCTTGAAGGGGCAGTTTATTCTCGAGTACAGAGGAGAACTATGTAAACAGCAGTCTGATGGTGATGAAATGTTCAAATACCATTTCAGACATAACAACAAGGAATACTGGTATGTATATATAGTTTTTGTGTAAGCTATAATTTTTGTAGTAATAAATTGCTATTTATTTTCTTTTATACACTACTTTTTTAGCTTTTCTTTTTGTCCATTGATAAAGTCTGGATAGTGTGATGGCCTTGTGGTCGTACCAAAACTCTCTCTCAGATTACATGGTTACAGTTAAGTTTTGTTTTGTAAAACTATGCATTGACATAATATCTTGTCGTGTCTGGGCGGTAATTTTGGGTTAAAATTCAGCGCTATTCCCAGTGCAAAAAACATACATTTTCCCCATGACTGGAAAATATGTGTGGTTTATATTAAGAAAACAATATTAAGCAATGTCGGGTGCATTCTCCAAACAAAAATACATTATCAAAGTCAATAGTTTTCTTGGTTTCAATATTTTAAACTGAAGCATTGTTGTTCACAAAATAAAAAAAAATCTAATGACACCCAAAGTGGTGAAAAAAACACATAGGAACATTAAACACATAGGGACATTAAACACATAGGGACATTAAACACATAGGGACATTAAACACATAGGGACATTTGTCATAATACATTTCCTTTCTTTGTAGTAATGTTATGTTTCAATTGTTTTAATAGCATCGATGCCTCAAAAGACACGTGTCTGGCATGCATGGTCAACGACTTGGACCGATACACAAAGCCTAATTGCAAAATGGTTAAAGTTGTTGATGACAGACATCAACCAAGACTCTGTCTGTATGCAACTGAAATGATCAGCAAAGACACTGAATTGAGGTACGATTATGGTGTTGCTGATGTACCTTGGAGAAAGCGAAAGGTAAGAAATAAAATGTTTTAATTTTCTCTTCTTTTTAATTGAAGTCAAAATACTGAATGCATTGTACTCAAACTCTGTTGGATGTTAAATAAAGTCTGACGGGTATTGCTTCTCACTTGGGTAAAATTTGTATTATTGATTTCCCCTATTGATACCCCAATTTGGTGTGAGCTTTATGACATCACAAATTTTAATAATAGACCATCATACAACCTCAACCTCTAGTTTCGTTAAGTGTTGAATTATTTCTTTCATTGCTTGTTTTTATGAATTATTCCCTTTAAAACCTATAAAAACTTACGGATATACTACTATTTTGTCTTGATTGAAATGTATGTTATAATTTATTACATAGCCTATGGTGTAGATACAGACATGACTTAATCAATAATTGAATTCCTTGTAAATGAGATTGTTTTATTAGCAAGGTGCACACAATCAAAGCTATTTCATTCAAATGGACTTAACTTGAATCCGGACAACTATCGGCAACTTTATGATAGTAAGTTGAATCATAATGTTGACATCAATGTCTCTGCATTTACAAACTTGTATACCATATTTTGCAGAAAAATGATGTCAAGCCTGTGGTTTTTGAACAATTCAGTAATATCGAGATGTTCCTTGTTAATTGTTTTTGTTATTTGCATGGTTTTTTTGAATATGCAAAAGTGAGAACTACATATTCAGTGTACATGAAAAGTCTTTTAGCGTTCAAAAATATTGATTATTAAAACAATTGGTACTTACTGTTTCTAAGAAGCGTGTACATGGGATTTAATGTTTAATAAAAAAAAAATCATATTGCCTTAAAAAAATTAAAGCAAACAATTCTTTTTGTATTATTAAATACAGAGAGACAATTTTTTTCTGTCGTAGTTCGAATTTACACATGACATATGATATATAAAAGCCTGGCAATGTCATGTTCTCTGACTCATTTCATGTACACTGTATTTGCCTTACATTATTTTATTTTCCAACTTCATCTAAAAGTTATATGACTTAATTTTCCGCCCCACCATTTGAATATTCATAATTTTGTTCTCCATTTGAACAAGATTACGGAAAGCCCTGTCCTACTATTGCCGTAAAATCCACAAAGTAATAAAAAAAATCTCAATAGTTTTTTTACTTTTTCAGTCTGTGTCTTGTTTTTTTTGTTTGTTAGAATTTTGTGTTTAAAAGTTGTTCATCAGAACGTTTGTGGGAATCTTAAAACTGTTGAAATGAATAGTTTTTTCTAGGGATGCAAACGAATGGCAAAATTGATATTCGAATATTCGGTAATTCTTTTGATCGAATATTCGATCACAGGCAAGATTGTCTAAAAACTTCTATATTGCATCGATCATTTGCGTTCCAAATAATGACTTCCAGTATGACATTTGCCGAATAATTTTATTGATGTCGGATTGTATGACGTCGTCTGTAATACGTGTAGTGGCTTTATTGTGCAATTTCAAAATAACTTTGCATATGTTATCTAGAATTATACTAGTATGTCATATTGTTTCATTACAAAAACTACGTCGATATATCAAAAGTCAAGGTCATGGCCTCTTCACCGTTGCAAACGGTCTGGTTTCCGTCGACTTGTTATTATTTTGTACCCGTCTTTCGTTTGTTACTTGTTTTTGCACTAGGATGTTTTCCTTTCACATGATTCCATAGATTTGTGGTAGTTCCCAAGTACGTAAGACTAACACTGCACAACTTGCACGACACTGTTTTCTTGTCTACAGACCGTGTGAAATAATTCCAAACTTCAGATGAAGCAGGCATTTTGTCGATTATTTTGTTTACGTGTATTTGTTATATTTATTTCCGAACAGTTCGAGAGAGCTTATTCACAAGGAATGATGGACATCAAATTTTATGCGCATTATATTCAGTGCGATTTTAGCTACATTGCTCAGTTTAATTGACATACAAAAGAAATATTTTGTGTTATTGCTGACATGACGAACCCTTAATTGGCATCGTTTAAAATAGGTTCCAATCCCCTTTCAACTTTATTTATTTCATTGCCGCTAATTGGCAGGGGACGGCACACGTAAAATTATTTGTTTATTTCGCCATGATGATGGGCCTTAATTGACACTTGACGCGCCATTGTGTATTGTCTAGATGCTCGCGCCTCGATAATTGGTGACATGCGTGGGTGTATTGACGAAACGAGGGTAAATTAGAGCGTTTTAATCTTTAAATATAAATGTTAAATAAATGTTCAAGATGGAACAAAATTTAGAAAAAAAGTAAAAAATAAACGAATATTCGAATACCGATTTTAATATTCGAATACCATTCTTTTGATCGAATATTCGAATATTCGTTTGCATCCCTAGTTTTTTCCATAATTAATTCATTATGTGATTGGCCTTTGTCAAGACCACACAATCATCTATACTGCAGTTCATCATTATGTAAAATTACCTCCAGCTCATTTATCCTAAGTGTGTTAGAATTGTACCTCAGAAGGTTTGTCATAATTTAAAATTGTAAAATGATTTTATGGCGCTTGATATACATGGTTGTGTGCTGAAGACAGATACTTTTATGATATCTCATAAATGATTATAAATCCCAATTGGGCTAATTAAAATCATCCGTGTGTCCTTTGTCCCTCCCAGTTGTGTCTGGACTGTTATGAAGTCATCTATGGACTGATTTTAAAATACTTTTGCAAATGTGTTATGCATACAAAGACGTCATGTTGTGTGCAAGGCCAATGTCCTTACCTCCAAGGTCAAAATTACACTATATAACCCGGACTGTATCCTCTTCATGTATAGACAGTTCTCAAAGTAATTTGCTGTTTTGCATACAAAGATGACATTCCACTTGCAGGACCCGTGTCCCTTCCTCAAAGGTCACACTTATGGTTTGATTTCTATGGAATGCTGCGTTTAATGACATAGAGTATATCTGTTCATGTCCGAACTGTATCTTCCACATGTATGGAAATTTTGAAATTATTTGGCACACATGTTTAGTATACTTTAGGCATGTGTTACGTGCAAGGTTTGTGTTCTTACCTCCAGGGTCAAAGTCACACTTTGTGTTTGATCATTATAGATTGTTCAATATACATACATTGAGTATAGGTGGTCATATCCAGGCTGTAACCTTTTGATGTTTGGACAGATTTTAAAATAACTTTGCACATCTGTAAACCACATAAAGACAGCCTTTAAGACCTGTTTCCCTTTGTAAAAGATCCAGGTCACACTTGTCTATGTTTTATTACCTCACAAAGTATGCCAAAAGTTTTTAAATAATGGAGTGTTGCTGTGTGATAAATGACTGTATATAACTTTTTAAAATTTTGAAATGACCTTGCAACTCCTGAAACCCTGTCTTTGAACATAAGACAAATACTTCTCATGGCATTGTGACATGGCAGATGTGCGCATGGTATAGAATTTTGATACATTTCAGATGCTGTTAAAGATGGTCATACAGCTGCAGATACTACAGAGGTCACAGAAACATCTGAAGATGCCCTCGGTGAATCAGCAGAAGTCTTGGAACATGCTTATCATGGTAAACTTGAGTGCTATTTAGTTCATACTAATTGATTTAAGCCTGATTGTGTAAAAGCTAACAGCTTATTTTAAACACACTCCAGTCGGTTTTCTTGGTCAAACTCACCAGTACTGAGTGTAAATATGAGAGGAAACTAGAACATTTTCCTCACTGGGGATCAAACCTAGCACCTCTTGGCTGCGAGGCGGACACTATAACTCTGAGCCATCCTTACATTAATTGTGTTTATGATCTGAAACAGGTACATACATGTTTCTGTTGCATCTAGACAAGCATCGACTTTAAAGTACCTCATGATGTATGCCTAAAGTTTGTAATGAATTGTGTGTGTGTTGGAGTCAAACCTCAGAAAGTTTGTTAAGCTTAATTCAGTAAAACTTATGCTTGTTCTCAATCAACAGATTTATTCAGTCTGGGTTATTTAATCACTAATTGGGTGTCACCTTGGGGGACATTGTTTCTCGGAATGACAAACACATGTTGATTTATACATCTAGATCTTGTATGTTCGTAATTTGGCGATGTAAGCATCTAGTTAGTTAATAATTGCTTGTGTTATTTTTGTACCTGAATACCAGTATATATGTGTGAAGCTTTTAGCTTTAATGAGTTTGTAACAGAATACAATCAACTCAACTGTGTGTTTCAGATGCTGTAGGGAACAGTTGGACAGTTGCCCCATCCACAGTTGTCTCTGAACATGCTGAAGGGCCGCCTCAAGGTAAATTGAATACAAAAACCAAGTTTCTTTACATAGTTATTTCTCACTGGTGACCACAATCTGTTGATGTTAATTACTTAAGACTATTTTTCTGTGATGAGGTACCTCATAAAGTAGACATAATGCTTGTAAAGATGAACATGGAATATGTGTGTGTGTGTGTGTGTGTGTGTGTGTGTGTGTGTGTTGCTTACAAATGTTAGATATCTTGTCATCTATTAAAATCAGGCTTATTATACTCTTTAACATGTATTTGGACAAAGTATGCGTAAACATATTGGTGAAATGTGTGTGTTGAAATGAAGAACCTCTGTGTGAATTGGGTCATCTTGTGTCGGAAAACTTAATTGTTAGGTCACATAAGAAATAGCCTATTTATACCGTCTTAACCATTTTTTTTACCTTTCTTAAACATGGTGAGATTGCTTCCCTGTACAAATTCTTGGACAACTCTTATACTTGTTTAACATAATTGAATTGATCATCAGATTGGCAGATGTTTAAACCATACAGATGTAATTCAATCATACTTCATTTGAAAGTTTTCAAAAGACATATTTCTATGTTTTATTACCTCACAGAATATGCCAACAGCTTTAAACTAATGGTGTGTTACTGTTTGTCAAAATTGTAGCTCTGAGTGCTTGTATGGTAACTTAAAAACTAAACTTACATCTCCTGAAACCTATGTTTGTGAACATAAGACAAATACTTTACTATCTCACAGCATTGTGACATGGCAGATGTGCGCGTGGTATAGAATTTTGATACATTTCAGATGCTGTTAAAGATGGTCATACAGCTGCAGATACTACAGAGGTCACAGAAACATCTGAAGATGCCCTCGGTGAATCAGCAGAAGTCTTGGAACATGCTTATCATGGTAAACTTGAGTGCTCATTAGTTTATACTACTTTATTTAAGCCTGATTGTGTAAAGCTAACAGCTTATTTTAAACACACTCCAGTCGGTTTTCTTAGTCAAATTCAGTACTAAGACAGTGTACATATGAGTGGAAACTAGAACATTTTCTGAGCGGGAATCAAACCTAGTGCTCACCTCTTGGTTGTGAGGAGGACACTCTACCTCTGAGCCATCCTGACATTAATTGAGCTTATGACTGAAACAGGTACATTCTTTTTTCTGTTGCACCTAGACCAGCACAGTCTTTAAAGTACCTCATGATGTATACTAAAAGTTTGTAATGAAATGTGTGTGTTGAAGTTAAACCTCAGAATGTTTTTTAAGCTTTATTTAGTAAAACTTATTCTTAAATTATTAGATTCATAGAGTCTGGGTTATTTTTTCACTTATTTGGTGTCACCTCAGGGACATTATTTCTCAGAACAACAAACAGTTGTTGATTTATACATCCAGATATTGTATGTTTGTTATTTAGTGATCATACACTGATGTAAGCATCTAGTTAGTTTATAATTGCATGTGTTATTTTCATCCCCCCCCCCCCAGGTAGGCATATTAAATTGCACCGTCAGTCTGTCTGTCCGTCCGTCTCCGTAACTTTCCCTTGTATGGACAGATTTTAAAATAACTTGCCACATGTGTTCCACATACCAAGACGACGTGTGGCGTGCAAGACTCGTGTCCCTACCTCAAAGGTCAAGGTCACACTTAGTGTTTATTCACGATGGAGTGCTGCATATAAGGACATAGAGTATAGGTTGTCGTGTTCGGGCTGTAACTTTCTCTTGTATGGACAGATTTTAAAATCACTTGCCACATGTGTTCCACATACCAAGACGACGTGTCGCGTGCAAGACCCGTGTCCCTACCTTAAAGGTCAAGGTCACACTTAGTGTTTATTCACAATGGAGTGCTGCATATAAGGACATAGAGTATAGGTTGTCGTGTCAGGGCTGTTACTTTCCCTTGTATGGACAGATTTTAAAATCACTTGCTACATGTGTTCCACATACGAAGACGACGTGTCGTGTGCAAGACCCGTGTCCCTACCTCTAAGGTGAAAGATACACAAGTGTTTATTCACAAGGGAATTCTGAATATAAGGACATAACAGTGTAGGTTGTCAAGTATGGGTGGTATTTTTTTATGTTCAGAGGCAATTTAAAATAACTTGCCATATGTATTTGACACGTAAAGGCAAGATCAACTTTTCATGTACTGACCTTGTTCGTAGGTCAATGTCACATTCGGGGGCATTCGTCACATACTGTGACAGCTCTTGTTTATACCTGAATACCAGTATATTTTTGTGAAGTTTTAAGCTTTAATGAGTTTGTAACAGTTTACATTCAATTTAAATTTGTGTTTCAGATGCTGTAGAAATCAGAGGGATAGTTTACCATCCACAGTTGTCTCTGAACATGCTGAAGGGCCACCTCAAGGTAAATTGAATACGAAACCAACTTTCTTTGAGTAATTATTTGTCGCTGGTGATCACAGTCTGTTGATGCAGGGTTCGAATTTAGACTCGCATACTCGCAAAATGCGAGCGACATTTGGAAATTGCGAGTGACTTTTATTCAAGCTCGCAAAATTCTGCGAGTGGCTTTTTCTAGACCACAAAATGTTAAAAGGCAAGTAGAATAAACATGAACTTAATTCCGCTATGAAGTCGAGTGTAAACAGCCTATAAGTGACATGTTTACACTACCGGTATAAAGAAGACAGTACTGAGTCACGCTCTAGTAAGTTTTCAAAAATAGAACAAATACGGAAAAGGCCGAGTTTTATCTCGAATCTTTCCGGGATGCTCCGAGGCGTGCATAATACAAAGTAAATACGAATGACGTAACCACCTAGCTCAATCATTGGCTAAATTTAGCGATTTTGCGCACTATATGTAAACCCCATCATCCTTTGAATACATTTCCGCCCAACTGTCAAAATGAATAGACTTCGTTGATCGATATATTTCATGGTCCATGTATCCAAGCTCCATTTACTGTTGCTTTTTTATTTTAAATTTATTATTTTATTGTTTTTAATACTTATAGACTTAATGAAATCTGTAGCGTGCTTGTCGAATGGGTATTAAATTACCCGATGGCGAGAGTAAATATACAAAGTGAACAATGCGAGAGTAAATATACAAAGTGACCAATGTCAAATTATTGGACAGCTTTGTTATCAAAAAGCTGCCAGCATCAGACGAGTCTTTCCATACCCCCCAAATAGAATAAGCCATCAACAAGTTCTAGTAGTCGAATCACTCAAGATTGATACTTTTTAATATTCATAATATGTCTTAGGTGTTAATTTCTACTTTAATTAGACAATATTATAAGGAATAAAGCAAATAATAAAATTGCAAGTTGATTTGTCATTTTGCGAGTTGCTCCGAGAAGTTAAATTCGAACATCATTCATAACTTAAAGACTTTTTCTGTCAAAAGGTACCTCATAAAGTAGACACAATGCTTATTAAGATATACCTCGGAATGTGTGTGTTTGTTTGTGTGTGTGTGTGTGTTCCTTACAAAATGTTATAAATTTTAAAATACCATCAGTTATACTGCGGTTTGATTACCTCACAAAGTATGCTAAAAGCTTCTCAAGATTTGTGTATTGCTCACTTGTTGTGTGTTCAACTTGTACCTCAGAATGTTTGTATGTAACTTAAAATTGATTTTAGGACATCTGACATATGTTGGTGTACATACAATCCTATCAGTTTTAGCATGTCTGTTTTTCAAAGAAAATATCACCATGGTGCCTGGTCAGCGGGGGAGTGAAAAATCTTCAAATAAAGTCACAACTCTTTGGGCAATCATGGCCCTCTTGTTAAAATATTAGCATATTTTCTTGGTTGAAACATTGATAATCATTTCATAATGAACAAAGGGAATGAAAACCAGGCAATATCTGAAGAGAATGATGAAGTTGATTCTGTAAAAGTGAAATGACCATGGAGAAAAAATAATGGAATTCAAGATCGAGATTAAATGTATAAGGTAACCGGAAAGGTCTTGTTTCCTTCACCGGTCAAACCTGAATGTGTCTGTTTTAAAAGCTTGTCAGAAAGACATACATCATTACATGTATCCCTGTTACAGAATGAACCCACAACTGTTTGTGTGAGATACCTGCACATAGACTAGATAATTAACCTTGCTCTCAAGGAATCTTGTTTTGTCATTTCATTTTATTGATTAAGGATGTGTTCAGTGCACATATTATGAATAATGTTAGTTTCTTTCATGTACTACTATAAACAATAAAAACATTGGTGACTGCTTCGCCAATGGAAAGGGCTACAACAGACACCTTTCCATTGAGTTGTGAAACACTTCTACATCAGCTATAGGTGACTTGTGCTAAACTTTACCTATCCGGTATATAAAACAATGTTATGTACCGTAAGCATACTTAGTAATCTTAAGCAATTGTTTGCAGGACATGTTTTTCTATTTTTGTACATGTTTTTTTGCAGCAATGTTCAAGATTTGACCCAGGAGCAGCTACAGTATTATGGTTGATCAGAGTGAGAGGCATCTGCGGAAAATATTTGGAGGATATATTCTCTGCGAGAGACATATTGCATTCAAGCAGGAAGGAAGAAGCAAAAGTAAGGCATTTATGAGCTCAAACAATTTCAGGAATAAATGCACTGTACTTTTATGGGTAATGTATGAACTTTAGGCCACACCAAATATTTGTTTATTTGTTCGATTGTGACCAAGAAAAGTTGAAGCAAGGAGCGGGAGCAACAAAATTCATATTTCCCATTTCTTTCACAACCAGGAGTTGACAAAGTTGATTTTTTTTAATTGTATAATGCCATAAATACATTCTTGAATTTTCCCTCCTAAATACAAGTTAAAATAAAGAAATAAAGAACAAACAACACAAAGTATGCACATTATTATTCCTTGTATTTTAATATCTTTTACACCCAAACACCAGTAGAGTAAAATAACTTTTTGCATTAAAACCTTGTCTTTTGAATGAGGAAACCAGAATTCTTATACTTCTGCTTGGCAATACAATTTTAAACAAGCCCTGCTGTATAAAACCCAGGATCTAAGCCAGCCCGGAACGTATTTTACGAGTGCGGCGCTTGTAGGCTTGTGCTAATTTCAACCACAAGTGAACAATATGCTTGGTCCAAAATGGTCAGCAAACAGTACCATTAACCCTACAGAATTATCAGGAGCTCTGCACTTGTAATTTAACTTTTTATGGTATTCTGCATCATAATGTTGTTTGGAAATATGGTTTTCATTATTCAACAATATTTATATATAGAGAGAGATTTCCAAAATTACTAGAAAACTGGCGCCAGTTTTTTAGAATGACTATTTAATGCTATTACAGTTCTGTTTGCCCATGACTTCAACCCAACCCTCTATAACACAGGTATATAATATAGACTGAACCGAGAATGTTGCAGTTTGAAACACTTTCAATGCATTTCAGATGCTGTTAAGACGATTATACAGTTGCAGAAACAACAGAGATCTCAGAAACATCTCAAGATGCTCTTGGTGCATCAACAGAAGATCAGAAGTGGACCATGCTTATCTTGGTAAACTGCAGGCTTAATTGAGCATTTTATCTGTAAATAGGTACATACTTTTTCCTGTTGCACCTAGACATGCATTGACTATAGTACCTCATGATGTATGCTAAAAGTGAGTAATGAATTGTGTGTGTTGAAGTTTAACCGCAGATGTTTGTTCACCTTGATTTATTGTTGCCCAAAATGACAACACTTCTTGATTAATACATTTAGATCTAATAATTTTTGTAACATTTATAATTTATGTATCCAGTAAGTTAATAATTGCATGTGTTAATTTTGTACCTGAATACCAGTAAGCTTTCATAATATTGTAGCAGTTAACATTCAACTTAACTGTGTGTTTCAGATGCTACAGGGAACAATGGTACAGTTGCCCCATCCACTGTCATCTCTGAACATGCTGAAGGGCTGCCTGAAGGTAAATTCATGTTTGTATGTTGCTTGCAGATGTAGACTTATCTTGTTTCTCATTAAAAGTGTTCGCTTAAAAATAAGAGTTTTATTTATGATCCAATAGATTTGCAGCAATGTTGCTGTCTGTTATATAGACAAAGTATGCTTCCAGTTACTGATGAAATGTGGGTGTTGAAATGAAGCACCTCAGTGTGCACTGGATCATCTTTTGTCGAAAAACTAACTTGTTAGGTCACTTAAAAAAGCCCTGTTATACTCAATAGACCATTTTGGCACTGTCTTGATAAATCTGGTCATAATGTTTTCCTTGACAAAATCTTGGACAAATTTGATACTTGTTTTCCATAATTGTATTAATCCTGAGATTGACCATTGTTTAGACAACACAGCTCAAATGCAATCATATTTGTTTTAAAGGCTTTCTAAAGACAAGTCTCTATGAGTTTTTTTACCTCCTAAAGTATGCAAAAAGCTTTCTAAAATTGGTGTGTTGCTGTTTGTTAAAATTCTACCTCTGAATGCTTGTATACAACTTAAAGTTGTGTACATGAGGCAAATATTTTATATCTCACAAATGATGTTGCAATCATGAAATGTTATACATTTTTGCCGATTTTGTGATTTTTTAATCCACTTGTGGAATGGTGAGACCAACATTCACATGATCATTTAGAGTTTCAAGCTCTAGTTCCAATTTCCTCAAACCAGTTTGCACATATCTTCGAACTCTTCTGTTGCTCATAACATTGGTAGTTATATATATGATTTAAAGTGTAACGATATTCCTGGCTTGGTGATTTATTCATGTTATTTAACCTTTATCTTTTGTCCAGCTTAAATCCTCTCTTGCATTTCAGCCAGGAACTTTCAGCGTTTAACAGAGGAGCAAGGCCAACTCCTAAGAAAATGTCGAAGTGTTCAACATTACTATGAGACGGGAACTGAAGATGATAGACTGTATTAATTCAATCAAAAGCCACAAGTGTTTGAATTCTCTGAAGTGGAATTAAATAAAAAACACATTACACAGTTGGATAACGACAGATTGCACACTGAAACAATAATAAGTGTTCAAAGTGCTAGTACATCTTGTACATAGTGTCAAGGTGTCCAAGCATGTCTCTGTAAGCCAATGGTTCACTGCATATGAGGTTAATTTATATCTTACAGTGGATTGCAGCAAAAGGCCAGAGGAAAATATGTTTTGATACTCATCCGTATTTTGAAGAAGAAAAATGGGGCTGAATGGCATGTTTATTTTTTTATTTGACGGGCGGGCTGGGATGAGAATCTAAAATATTTTTTCTCTGGCTTAAGGCTTTATTCTTAGTATGTATCTATTATTTCATCATGATGAAGTCATCGTTACTATTCTACATTGTTAAAAATTAGATTCAATCATTTTTAGATTTCCGGAGGTTTTGAAGAGCATATTTTTAACAGCCAATGGGATCATAAGCACATTTCGAGTGTTACATGACCCAGCCTTTTTATCAAAAGTTGCTCAGAGTTCATTTTTGCGTGTCAGAGTAAAAGGCCTTGGAAACTTCAAAATGGCTGAAAAGGCTTGTCCAAGCACTTTATTTTCGCTTGCACTGTTTATCATCTAGGTTAATAAATATAATTTCAGTTGATTTGCAGAAAGTTTACCAGGATAAGAATTTGTCGATTGTTTCTATACAATACGGTAATAATTTCAATAAATTAACTTTATTTTCAAACAGTTTTGACACAATGACCACAATGAATTTATATTTTGTCACAACTAAAACTGGTACCAAGGTCTACTGCATTGTAAATGAAAAATAGAAGATATGTGTTGACATACGCTCGAACAACAATATAACAAAATGGGTATGTCATGTACAACACTGATACAATGTTCTCAGTAGTGGTGACATTATGTCATAATAATTTTTGTCACAAATAGATTTTTAGAGTTGCCGATTGTTTTATTCAAACAGTAATTTCTCATTTGAATTTTATGGAGAAGTGTATTTTAATTATACACATTCACAGTTAATGTGTAATTTCATGGTGTCAGTCATTTGTTTGCAGTTCATGTTACTTTGTAGTTTCTCACTTGTATTTTGTGACATATTCTTGACATGTAAAGATGGCAAATGTATGTGATGAATGTGAGAGATTAACATTGTTCATTGCACAATGTATTCACATATGTGCTTGTTAACCTCGTTCACTATTTTATTTCCCTCTGCATGTAACCAAAAATGACTTGTATATAAAATGTCAATGATTTATTTAAAATTCCATAATCATGGCAACTCGACTCAGTCTCTGCAATATTCAAGTGTAGATCAAGGGGCAATCCCCTGGCATTATTAATTATTAAAATATTTAATTTTACTCGTTTTAATCTTCGAAAAAAGGTGAGGGCTCGCTCCACGGCGCTTCTTGTTTGTTTGTTTTTAGATTATTTTTGCTCTGAAGCAAAATGATGACCCCCAATTCTTTTGCTTATATTTTTTAATGAAATGTATAAAATACATGTACTTAAACGTGAAATAAATTTGCCTTAAAAGGATGCTTTGTTTTACACTGATGGTGAACAAAAAGTTCCTTCACGGAGTTCCACCTACAGAATGGAATGTATACAATGTATTGAGCGATCTATATAATGGACTTGAGGAACAAAATACTACGTCATTATCTTGATGAAACCCTGAAGTGGCTTTAAGGGGGACAGGGAACCCGCTGCTGGGAATTGGCTCTTTGTGCTCTAAATGGTAGCCAAAAAGTTATACTATAAGCCAGTGGCCAACACAGTTCGGGTAACCGTTTAATATTGTGGTCAGTTTGAAACGTTACGTGTGAAATAATGAAGATTTACATTAACAAGAGGACACATTTCAAAACCAAAATAAATTTAGACGTTTTTATGAAGTATATATATTTACTCTAGCACCGCTTATTAGCAGCCAACCTACAAGTCCGAGTTTCCGAATGACAAATATGTCAAATTCTCTTACTCAGTTATTTCCCTTGACAATTATATCATATTTCTTTTGCATCATCGCTTTTAGATTTGACAGCCAACAAATTATACGCAATGTGAATAATAAGATGAAAATAAGCTCCATGGTTACACATAGGTATAAATAAAGGAAGAAACATAAACTTAGGCAAAACTATGCAGGTATCATTTTTAGTTTTAATTTTATTTCCGTCGGCTGGGTTTGGTTAGAATAAGGCAAAGGCCGATCAAGGGTTAAGTACAAAGCTCGTCTTTTTTGTTAATTGTGATTAAGTTGATGAAAGAAACACCACTGGAACACGTGTTACATGTCTATCCGGTCTCCGGACAGGTGAACAGTTGGTTAAATCGAAGTCTCGATGTCAAAGTAGTCTGATAGTCCGCCGATACAAAAGAGAAAACGATTTTAGACTCCTGGCGTCTATCATGTACTATTCCAAATGACATTAATGGTGCCGCTTGTTTTTACAATTTGGTTACGAGGTTGTGCGTACGCAAACTAATTAAACCCCAGTAAAATTACATTTTGCTGACGTTCCAAAGTTTTAACCCAACAATCCTTGATAAACAGTTCCCTAGTATTATACATTATATATGTTGGTGTGTCGTTTGTGCATGTTTGTGTTGTTTTTCTGTGTTTCTGGCTTTAACCCTATGTCATTATGTTTTAACTTTCGACTACTGAACTTGTATCTGTACTTTCAAGTCAGTATTAAGATACATTAATGTAGAAATGTTTGCTATGCACCTTTTAAGTCTCAAAATGCGTTTGATATAAGAGCAATAATCAACGATATCACGGCATTGTTCCCAGGTTTGAAGTATTAGTTTAGTTTATTTACTTATTTTTTTTGCAACGATTGTGAAACAAAGTTGTTACGATTAATCACTCAAGTTGTTACGCGATAGTGTGGTGTTGTGTTGTGCGGGAAACCTGAGTGCCAAGAGAAATACCACTAGTCCAGCTTGGTGACCACAAACTAAACCAACATGCGCCCAGGCTGGGAACCAAACCCGAGAGTGCGTTAACCGAACAACCTTAAAGGCCTAGTTTAAGCCTTCTATAAGTGCCCCCCCCCAAGTACCCAACTTCTGTTAATTCATCTTAATCTTAATCCCTAATTGGCTTATCAGATCTCCAATCTGAGTATCCTGTTGCGCAGTTTTCATTGTTTTATTATAGAAATTGACCCTAAATGGCCCTGAGCCAATAAACCAATGCACATGATATTGGCCCCTACTGTGGAACCAGTGTGATAAGCAGGAGATGCACAGCATGGGATTATCATGCCAAAGATTCCTTAAACTAGGCCTTTAAGAGCTAAAGAAAGCGGATTCTGACTGGCGCGGTTACACCGCCTCATACGACAGTAACTGGAACAAATCATACACCATGATTGAATTTTGACAAGTTTCCGTGACAGGAAACAAAACAACGCAGTCTGTTTAAATTTCATGGTGTGCGCTCTACCCACCCTCCGGGGCAAAACACGGATAGGTGCAAATATTTTTAGAGTCATCAAACAATTCTGAAAATAATGAAGCGGGAAGAAAAAAGCCGTGTACAATAATGTGTCAAATGCAGCATAATACTTGTTCAAAGTCGTTAATGTCACACACAAAGTATACGAACGCAAAATGTTATGGTTAGATGACATGAAGTAAAATCTGTATGATAAGGAATGGGCGGAGCTTACGAATGCTAAATAAATAATAATAATAAGAAGAAGAAGGAAACAAAAGGCCCAAGTGGGATAGATTGGGGTTTGCTCTGGAGGAAGAACACTTGAGGTAAAATCCTCCTAGGGGTTAAAACTTCATGATGAGTGCTAGTAAACTCGAGAATTAATGTATGATTTAACACAACGATATTTTACCTCGGTGAGTAAACACGTATTCACTGATCATCAACGTTATGAGTTAAAACAAGTATTCACTAATCATCAACATTATGAGGCAGTTGTGTGTAATATGCAAACGAGGAGATGACAGACACATGTCATACCATATATGGAGATGCCTCTAAATGATGTTGAAAAGTTGAAGAACAAACTATTGATGTTATTTGAATTCTCGACAGCAATTTACAATATATGCCCCATTTACGATATTAATTTGAAAGATGGTTGCTCTATCTTCAACAGAAAGGGCAGACCTCGGTACGTCGGTGTAGCTCTATATAACTCACAAGTATATATAAACGCGTATGTGTGCGTTAACGTGTGTGTACTTTACCGTGTGTGTGCGCCTTACCGTGTGTGTGCCTTACCGTGTGTGTGCTTTACCGTGTATGTGCGTTAGCTTGTGCGTGCGTTAGCGTGTGTGTGCTTTACCGTGTGTGTATCTTACCGTGTGTGTGTTTTACCGTATGTGTGCGTTATCGTGTGTGTGCGTTAACGTGTCTGTTTGTTAGCACGTGTTTGCGTTAGCGTGTGTGTGCTTTACCGTGTGTGTGCCTTACCGTGCGTATGTGTTTTCGTGTGTGTGCGTTAAAGTGTGTGTGCGTTAACGTGAGTTTGTTAGCGTGTGTTTGCGTTAGCGCGTTTGTGCTTTACCGTGTGTGTGCCTTACCGTGCATGTGCGTTAACGTGTTTGTGCGTTAGCGTGTGTGTGCGTTAGCGTATGTGTACGTTAGCGTGTATGCAGTCCTGATGTAGCCAATGTCATGGTTATGATCAGAAGATATTCACGCTAGACGGACTGTTATATACTGTCAGATGAAACGTTTTATCACTGTCCATGACTCAATATTTTAATAAGATAAGACTTAATTTTAAAAATGACGATGCTTTTTTGATACACTAGGATATAAGTGCGTGTGCCTTACCGTGTGTGTGCCTTACCGTGTGTGCGCGTTAGCGTGTATGTGCCTTACCGTATGTGTGCCTTACCGTGTGTGTGCCTTACCGTGTGTGTGCGTTAGCGTGTGTGTGCTTAACCGTGTGTGTGCGTTACCGTGTGTGTTCCTTAACGTGTGTGCGCCTTAGCGTATGTGTGCCTTACCGTAAGTGTGCCTTACCGTGTGTGTGCCTTACCGTATGTGTGAGTTAGTGTGTAAGTGCTTTAACCTTTGTGTGCCTTAACGTGTGTGTTTTAGCGTGTGTTTGCGTTAGCCTGTGTGTGCTTAACCGTGTGTGTGCCTTACCGTGTATGTGCGTTAGCGTGCGTGTGCTTTACCGTGTGTGTGCCTTACCGTGTGTGTGCTTTACCGTGTGTGTGCCTTACCGTGTGTGTGTCTTACCGTGTGTGTACTTGATCATGTGTGTGTGCCTTACTGTGTGTGTGCCTTTCTGTGTGTGTGCTTTTCCTTGTGTATGCTTTACCGTGTGTGTGCTTTACCGTGTGTGCGCTTTACCGTGAGTGTGCTTTACCGTTTGTGTGCGCTACCGTGTGTGTGCTTTACCGTGTGTGTGCCTTACCGTGTGTGTGCTTTACCGTGTGCTTGCGTTAGCGTGTGGGTGTCTTACCGTGTGTGCGCGTTAGCGTGTGTGTGCCTTACCGTGTGTGTGCGTTAGCGTGTGTGAGCTTTACCGTGTGTGTGCCTTACCGTGTGTGTGCCTTACCGTGTGTGCGCGTTAGCGTGTGTGTGCCTTACCGTGTGTGTGCCTTACCGTGTGTGTGCCTTACCGTGTGTGTGCCTTACCGTGTGTGTGCGTTAGCGTGTGTGCGCGTTAGCGTGTGGGTGTCTTACCGTGTGTGTGCTTTACCGTGAGTGTGCTTTACCGTTTGTGTGCGCTACCGTGTGTGTGCTTTACCGTGTGTGTGCCTTACCGTGTGTGTGCTTTACCGTGTGTGTGCCTTACCGTGTGTGTGCCTTACCGTGTGTGCGTGTTAGCGTGTGTGTGCCTTACCGTGTGTGTGCGTTAGCGTGTGTGTGCCTTACCGTGTGTGTGCCTTACCGTGTGTGTGCCTTACCGTGTGTGTGCGTTAGCGTGTGTGTGCCTTACCGTGTGTGTGCCTTACCGTGTGTGTGCTTTACCGTGTGTGTGCGTTAGCGTGTGTGTGCCTTACCGTGTGTGTGCCTTACCGTTTGTGTGCGTTAGCGTGTGTGTGCCTTACCGTGTGTGTGCGTTAGCGTGTGTGTGCCTTACCGTGTGTGCGCGTTAGCGTGTGTGTGCCTTACCGTGTGTGTGCCTTACCGTGTGTGTGCCTTACCGTGTGTGCGCGTTAGCGTGTGTGTGCCTTACCGTGTGTGCGCGTTAGCGTGTGTGTGCCTTACCGTGTGTGTGCCTTACCGTGAGTGTGCTTTACCGTGTGTGTGCCTTACCGTGTGTGTGCTTTACCGTGGGTGTGCCTTACCGTGTGCGTGCTTTACCGTGTGTTTGCGTTAGCGTGTGGGTGTCTTACCGTATGTATGCCTTACCGTATGTGTGCCTTACCGTGTGTGTGCCTTACCGTGTGTGCGCGTTAGCGTGTGTGTGCCTTACCGTGTGTGTGCGTTAGCGTGTGTGTGCTTTACCGTGTGTGTGCCTTACCGTGTGTGTGCCTTACCGTGTGTGTGCCTTACCGTGTGTGTGCCTTACCGTGTGTGTGCGATAGCGTGTGTGTGTGCCTTACCGTGTGTGTGCGTTAGCGTGTGTGTGTGCTTTACCGTGTGTGTGCCTTACCGTGTGTGTGCCTTACCGTGTGTGTGCGATAGCGTGTGTGTGTGCCTTACCGTGTGTGTGCGTTACCGTGTGTGTGTGCCTTACCGTGTGTGTGCGATAGCGTGTGTGTGCCTTACCGTGTGTGTGCGTTACCGTGTGTGTGTGCCTTACCGTGTGTGTGCGTTACCGTGTGTGTGCCTTACCGTGTGTGTGCGTTAGCGTGTGTGTGTGCGTTACCGTGTGTGTGTGCCTTACCGTGTGTGTGCGATAGCGTGTGTGTGCCTTACCGTGTGTGTGCGTTAGCGTTTGTGTTCCTTAACGTGTGTGCGCCTTAGCGTGTCTGTGCCTTACCGTGTGTGTGCTTTACCGTGTGTGTGCGTTAGCGTTTGTGTTCCTTAACGTGTGTGCGCCTTAGCGTGTCTGTGCCTTACCGTGTGTGTGCCTTACCGTGTGTGTGCCTTACCGTGTGTGTGCCTTACCGTGTGTGTGTTACCGTGTGTGTGCCTTACCGTGTGTGTTATACCGTGTGTGTGCCTTACCGTGTGTGTGTTACCGTGTGTGTGCGTTAGCGTGTGTGTTCCTTAACGTGCGTGTGCCTTAGCGTGTGTGTGCCTTACCGTATGTGTGCCTTACCGTGTGTGTGCCTTACCGTGTGTGTGCCTTACCGTGTGTGTGCCTTACCGTGTGTGTGCCTTACCGTGTGTGTGCCTTACCGTGTGTGTGCCTTACCGTGTGTGTGCCTTACCGTGTGTGTGCCTTACCGTATGTGTGCCTTACCGTGTGTGTGCGTTAGCGTGTGTGTGCCTTACCGTATGTGTGCCTTACCGTGTGTGTGCCTTACCGTATGTGTGCCTTACCGTGTGTGTGCCTTACCGTGTGTGTGCGTTACCGTATGTGTGCCTTACCGTGTGTGTGCGTTAGCGTGTGTCTGCGTTAGCGTTTGTGTTCCTTAACGTGTGTGCGCCTTAGCGTGTCTGTGCCTTACCGTATGTGTGCCTTACCGTGTGTGTGCCTTACCGTATGTGTGCGTTAGCGTGTGTGTGCTTTAACGTGTGTGTGCCTTATCGTGTGTGTGCTTTACCGGGTGTGTTTGTTCGCGTGTGTGTGCGTTAGCGTGTGTTCGTTAGCGTGTATGTCTTACCGTATGTGTGCGTTACCGTGTGTGTGCCTTACCGTGTGTGTGCCTTACCGTGTGTGTGCCTTACCGTGTGTGTGCTTCACCGTGTGTGTGCTTTACCGTGTGTGTGCTTTACCGTGTGTGTACTTTACCGTGTGTGTGCCTTACCGTGTGTGCGCCTTACCGTGTGTGTGCTTTACCGTGTGTGTACTTTACCGTGTGTGTGCCTTACCGTGTGTGCGCCTTACCGTGTGTGTGCTTTACCGTGTGTGTGCGTTAGCGTGTGCGTGCGTTAGCGTATGTGTGCCTTACCGTGTGTGTGCCTTACCGTGTGTGTGCCTTACCGTGTGTGTGCTTTACCGTGTGTGTGCTTTACCGTGTGTGTGCTTTACCGTGTGTGTACTTTACCGTGTGTGTGCCTTACCGTGTGTGCGCCTTACCGTGTGTGTGTTTTACCGTGTGTGTGCCTTACCGTGTGTGTGTTTTACCGTGTGTGTGCGTTATCGTGTGTGTGCGTTAACGTGTGTGTGCGTTAACGTGTGTGTACTTTACCGTGTGTGTGCCTTACCGTGTGTGCGCCTTACCGTGTGTGTGCCTTACCGTGTGTGTGCTTTACCGTGTGTGTTTGTTAGCTTGTGCGTGCGTTAGCGTGTGTGTGCTTTACCGTGTGTGTGCCTTACCATGCGTGTGTGTTTTACCGTATGTGTGCGTTATCGTGTGTGTGCGTTAACGTGTCTGTTTGTTAGCGTGTGTTTGCGTTAGCGCGTGTGTGCGTTACCGTGTGTGTGCCTTACCGTGCATGTGCGTTATCGTGTGTGTGCGTTAAAGTGTGTGTGCGTTATTGTGTGTGTGCGTTAAAATGGCATGGTTATGATCAGAAGATATTTACGCTAGACGGACTGTTATATACTGTCAGATGAAACGTTTTATCACTGTCCATGACTCAATATTTTAATAAGATAAGACTTAATTTTAAAAATGACGATGCTTTTTGGATACACTAAGATATAAGTGTTTCGTTTTTTTCTATCTCTTGACATTTATAGAAATCATTTAGTTTGATAATTTTTACAAATGGAACATAAGATTCCTGAACAACAGTAGCTAATTGAACTTTAAGTGACACTTGAAACATTTCTAAATTCGAAATAAAAAACGACCAATGTTCAGCACAATTATATTTAACCAACTCTTCCTTAATTAAATACTCCAACACTGACCAACTTCTTCACATAAAATGAGCAACACATTTGGTCTTATTTTAGCGATTACAACCACTTCCACACTTTCAATGAAGATTTATGAAATATTTGTCTCTCAAATGTTGCATGAGGTTGTAATACAACTAACATGACGCAAACGGAAACGATATATCCCACGTCACATGAGAGAGGTTGCTTATCAGAGGTGGTTAAAGTATTCAATTGGTTTGTGCGATCTTGTGCTATGGATTGACGAAAGATAGAAATTTAGAGCGAGTTTAGTTTCAAACCCGATAGTTGCGGGTGACGTAACTGATTTGTTCCATATTGTCAAGGACAACGTTCAATAAATAGCGAGCGTTGTAATTCATCAGCACAGAAGTTATAGAACGGTTTTGCCATTCCACTTGCTACCGTTCCGATATGGGAGTTAATGTGTTGTAAAAAAAACAATGACAATAATCTCAAACATGGTACAGTTATCATTATCGACTTAAACGCTCTTTTTTTTTTTAAATATTATTAACATACGACGTAGATCCAATAAAAACAAACAAACTTGTTTGATCATGTATTTATATCAATTATCTAAAGTAACGCCAACGTGTTTGCTCATTTATTTATATTAACTAACGTTACAAAATTTGGTTTCGACACAATCCTAAACGTTAGATGGATTCGAAACCGCTACCGGTGAAATAAAAATCACTGTAGACCGAAACATAATATTTGCTTGATTGATCCTGGTCTTAATCAATTTTGGTTTGGTTATATTCAGGAATCTGGCCCGTTTGAAAATAAATATCGGGTTGGGGGGGGGGGGGTAGAGAAACACATATCCGACAAAACTACTGTTATCTATGGATGGAAGCAAGATAACAAGCAGATTGTAGGTCAGATACAGACCAAACGCTATGTTCTCATGCAATCTTAATACTTAATTAATGGTTTCAAACATAGTTTGACATACACTCGTTTCAAGTCGAAATTGATTAATCATAAATCTGAAAATGATACGCAAAAATAATGATTTTTTTTCTCATTCTGAATAGACAACACACTGAACTCGTACATAAATAACATGGAAGCAATTCCAACATCAGGTTTAAAAACCCCTTTATTTAATTATTTGAATTCGAAAATAGAACAAAGCACGTATAGATATATATATCTACTTAGGGCATTAAGGTGACCGTATATTTTTTACGGCATTAAGGAGACAATTTGTATATTTTTTGTTTTATACTTTATTTTGCTTTTTTGTTGATAATTTAGTATTGAAATGATCATTTATTACGAGTACAAAATTTAGGCTTCTTAAATTAATTAACAAAAAATATACGTAATTTGCGGTCTCCTTAATAATTTGTAAGTATGTTGCAGGTTTTAAGGGGACAGGTATATATGTAGAAGGGTTTATGGAGACCAGTGTATATATAATATTATTTTTGAGGCATTAAGGGGACCATCCATATTTTATGGCATTGGGGGACAAATTATATATATTTAACTTTTGACAGTATAGATTCCCGTAACCTTAAGAGACAACTTGGTAATAGTATTTTTTATAATTGTGTATAATAAATCCACAAACAATGACCAGTCGAAACGGGAGGACTGCAAATTTCATAGGATATTCATCGGAAATCTTTTACAGACCATCTCATTCATTAAATGCAAGTCAGATTCAGTCACTTGGTCTCTGTACCGTTTGATAAACAAAATATATAATGACCAGGGGCGGATCCAGGAATTCTCATTAGAAGGGGGCGTTACTTAGGGGCGTTTGCAGGAGGATTGAGGGTTACTCAATCAAGTAATTTTTAACAATTTGTAGTCGGAAATGATGCATTATGTGTATATTTTATTATTTTCTTCTCATATATTGACACAAAAAGTAAACTTGGACGATTTTAGAGGGAGCGCACGCCAACTGCACCCCTTCTCAATCCGCTAGTGAATGGTGACTTAATATTTGATATCTTATGGTTAAATAGAACTTTCAGTTGAATTATATAGAAACTGTAAATGCTAAATACAAGTTCTGTGCTTGTAAAAACAATAAAAGTTTCGTCTGCACACGAATGTGTCTGTTAACGCTTGAACAGTTATATAGCTCATGATTAAAGAACATTGTTCATTGGGTTCATTGTGACCCATGGAAGTTTTTTTTTATTAAATTCCAACTTCCCCTTAAATTTTACTTGCCTAAAAGTTTAACCTAAGTCAATCAGGGGCCATAACTTGTATTAAGGATATGGAGTTATGTAACCTCATTGGCTTATGGTCCTGAACAATTGTGTGAAGTATTAAGTCAATTTAATGAAGGGTATAGAACGCCTTAACCAATAGGCTACGGAGACGGTTTTAATGCATGTACTCAATTGCAGATTCAGGGGGCGGGTTGGGGGTGGGGGGATTCGGTCCCAGCGGGCGCGCCGTCCCCCACCCCTTTGAATCGTCCGTTTATAATATGTTCTCAGTCAATATCGGGAAAAATACAATATTAAGATAAAAATGCACTATTTCGGACTATAAATTGGGGGAGTCTAACCCCCACCCCGGTCCAACATTTTAAGCCATTCAATTTCTGTTCTGAGGGAGGGACGGATGTGGAAAGATTAAGCCCATGAGTTTCACGTACCCCTTCTTAAGTCAATTCCAGGATCTGCCACTGATATCTGTAATCAGATTTGTTGTTTCATAATGTTATTGTTCCTTTAAACAGTTTAAACCTTTTATGTCATCAACATAAACAAACGTATGTTCAGTAAAAAAATACTCTGTATACAACGTTCTCGTACTCCAGAGCGATGATGCTATGCATTATATTTATCACCATCTGACTGACTGAGTAACTGCCAAAACTTTTCCGTTAAAGAGACTCTCTCATGTTTTGGCACCAAACATATTTTTTCTCGTAATGCATCTGAAAACACTTACATGTATATTTATTTTACTCATTGGTACTGAAATTGCAGAAATAATAGTAACCAGGTTGATTTTCTTACTTCATTTGCATTTTTAAAAAACGATTGAAGTATTAAAAATTAATCTTGTTCAAGTTGGGAGCAAGCACATAGGGGTGCAGATAACACATAGAATAAAAAACGGATCGCTTATCCACTCGCCCACAGGGACTCATACTAAGGTGATGAATATTTTAACCTTAATGGAAGTTTTTGGTTTATCACGTGATTATGTCAATCAACTGATTGTGCAACAACCTTTTGTTGAATCGGGTTAGTAACGCATTTCCAAATATTGGACTTCAAAGACTATATGTTAGCACATATCAACATTTATTGAAGGGTTTCAGCCATCAATAGCTTAGCTTTAACACTTCGTTTGATACGCCATACTTTATTTCGTAATAACAATCTATAAAATCCAAGTAAAAGATGCATTTTTAAAACCCTTAACGCTTCGCTTATATTCACTCAAAAACTCATGTTCGAAAGATTAAAAAAGTATGTCATAATCATATCCTCTTTAGCGGCTGAGGAAGCCGGTCCAAACCATTCACATACTTTCCGAGTTTCTTAATACGAGGGTATAGCCAGAAGTTCGTGGAATTCCTTAATACAATCAACACATTTCAATATTTTTCAACGAACGTCATTTCGCTATAAAATCTATTTCAGCTGTAAATGACATAGTAAACTTCAAACTGATACATAAAATATAAAGGAAACTACAGCTTTTTCATTAACATGAGATCAGTATAGCCCGCGCAGTTCAAACGTCAGAATCTGACGTCAACGTCATAACTTATCAAAGTAAGAGCCGTTCGCCGCAATACAACGTCGAAGTCTCGCTAGCCACTGCCGCTAAATGTCACTGAACCACTCTGACTTGTAAAAATACAGGCGTGTCCTGAGCTTCACTCTGTAATGCCTGAAAGTCATTGAAGCGTTTACCTTTAGTTCACATTTCAGTTTCGGAAATAAGGCAAAATCGCATGGTGGTAGGTCTGGCGAATAAGGGGGGTGGGGAAGGATCTCCGCTTCAAGCTGGATTGTCGCGGTAGTCTGTGCCTCCTCCGATCTATGCGCTGATGCATTTTCCTGGTGAAGAATCCACCCATCATGCAACGCCAGTGGTCTCTTAAATGCCATCGCCCTCTACAAGTCACGCCTCAAAACCTTAAATGGAGAACATAACTGAGGCTTATAACATTTGTCGCGTTTTGCGTACTTCATCAAATATAATTAAAACTAACACTTATTCAATCCCATATTTTTAATCATAAACTTTTTAAAACATTGTTTTATGCAGATTTTATCAAGTCCTAAATATTGATAAAAATGAATTTTGTTATATATCACTTTACCTTTTAGTAGGAAGCACCCGTCACAGATTGGCTCTGCGGAACTGCATGGAGTAGGATAACACCGTGCACATCAAAGAAGAAAATGAACATATACTTTCCTATCGAGCAGGATGGTCGTGCCTTCTTCGGAGGCGGGGAACTGGTAGTCTTCCATTGACTGCTTTGCTGTTTTGTCTCAGGGTCGAAATAAAACAGTCAGGTTTCATCGCAAGTGACTATCTTCTCAAGAAAACGGTTTCCTTCCTTTTAGTACCGAGCTAAGGATCGGCGTGATTCCCGTACTCTTTTGCTCATCTCATCTTCTGTCAGCAGCCGTGGAACCCAACGCGCACTCACTCGACTCATTTTCAAACTGTCTTTCATTATCCTCCGTACCGACCCATAACTCATGTCCAACATCTTGCATATTTCATAAACAGTGACTCGACGATCAGCGTCAACGATGTTTTTCACGGCCTCGACGTCACACACTGTAGTTTGTGAAACCGGTCGCCCAGACCTCACGTCGTCACAAATGCTTTCCCGCCCCTCACTGAACCGCTTGTGCCACTTGTAAACGAGCATTCGCTTCACTTGAGTTTCACTCGATGCTTCATTCATCAGTTTAAGTGTTTGCGATGGAGTTTTCCCTAGGTTTACACAGAACTGTATCACTGCCCGTTTTATCAATCTGTCTTCTGGCGTCATTTTAAACAAAATTTAACTATTCCGTTCAAGCTAAAATGTTTCCTTTGAAATAAACAAACAAACGCACTGACTTAAAACTTCACTTCATCACACGTTATTAACGTCACGTCCAATGTGCAAACCTTCGCGCCGTTTTATTGGTTTCAATGTGAGTGGTCAACAAAACAAGATATTGTCATGGGTTATTTTAGCAACTGCGGAGGAATGCGCGACCACCTGTTTCCATAGTGATCACTACGTTGTCGTTATAACATGCTTTACGATGAATCTCGCATTCTTAATTTCAAATTACCTGATTATTATTGTATGAAAGTTTAAAAGATATGCTGCATATTGTTTTCATTTTATCAAGCTTTTCCACGAACTTCTGGCTATGCCCTTGTATATAAGTCTCTTATAAATTTGCCAAATAAAATTCAACATGGGTAAACAATTATAAAAAAAATAACGTATTTTATGTATTGTAACATATTTATAAAAAATAGTCACTTGAATCAAATGAACATTTTCAATGTACTTTCTTTCTCGCGGAAAGTGGACATTTCATCTTACTCCAACAAGTGTGGGGTATGGTTGATTCTCTTCGTGACTGAAATCAACTTTTTTAAACACTTGGTGCATTTCAAATGTAGTCCATATAAACATCCCCTTCAGATTCTTTGACGATTGCATTTCCATGGGAGATCACTGCGTAGGATAAACATACAAAAGTTGTTTAGCCACACTGTGTTTTCAATTATGTCAGGGGCGTAGCTACCCCTCTATTCATGAGGATTCATAAATTTGCTGGGGGTTCGGGGCAAACTTGAAAATTTTGAAAACCATGGTGCAATCTAGTGCATTCTGGGCGTTCCGATGTGCATTATTTAGTACTGGAAAATAACCAGTTTTAGATTCATGTAGTCAAGTTCGCATACTGCAACTTTGGTTGATTTTTTTGTCAGAATCATGTGGATTCAGCCGCGTATTCACGTATAGGCGGCTACACGCCTGTATGTTGTGCATATGAATGTATAATTTGGTTTAAATGATGCATCCTTAATATAACACCTCCTTGCTGCTACACCAATAGAAACTTCATGGGATGTTAATAGTAAAAGAACTAGCACTGACGTTCCCATTTTTGTCTGGGTCATTTAAATAATAGAAAACAATTTACAAGATAAACAAATTTGTTTTGACTTCTTTAATGAATTATATAAAAACATTGTACAAAGATATCATGACACTTTTAAACAATAAGTATGGTTGTTAATTAAACAGTATGCTAGCTTTAAAGATTTAGGCAAACCATTGGAATTTTACAGCGGTCTTAAATGGTGTATTTAAAGCTGCAATCTCACCGATTGATCGTTTTGACTACCGGTACTCTTTTATTGTTTGTCTATAAATGGACAATTTTTTTGCATAAAAGTCTAGACCCAATTTTAAGTGATATAAGACTGCTGAAAAAAGATTAGATAGCAGTTTATCATATTTATGTTAAAAAAAAATGATGTTTTATGGCTAAAAGCATTACGAACAATTTAATGTAAATGAAATTTTCGGCACTTTTACATTTCTGATGGGTTCTATTGTGAATTATCTAATATGACTGAATTAAAGGAATGATAACCAAATCAGCAGATTTTGAGACAATTTTGTGTCTTAACTGACAATCTGTAAGAGTGCAGCTTTAAGTGTTGATCTAAAGCTTCATATACACATTGTTATATTGTCAATAACTGTTTAAAAGGTATCATGTACTAAATAAGATAATAATTTTCATACAATATCTAAAATTGATCAAAATAAATAAAGTACCATTATACCTATTTCTTAAAAGTGCCGTTTCTCATCTGACAATACCACTGAAAGCCATCATTTCAACTATGAATTTATTTTTTACTTTCAACTTTTCTATAGCATATGCAACAAAATATACCAAAAATACAAGCCATGAACAATATGATTGTTCAACTTGCATTATCTTTGGCCTTTTGAAACGACCATTTTCCAGTTTTGTCTATTTGTAAGTTATGCCCTGAGAAATAAAGTATGACTGTATGAAAATAAAAAGCAATAAAAACACTAAAAATATGCCCCAACCCCTGTAATTTCTAATACAGTAGTAAAATCAAGAAATTAAACATTGCACTCCCACAGATATACCGTTTTCACAACTTTTTTTGTTTTTGAATGAGCAATTTTTTGCGTAATTATCTGCAAACCAATGATAAAAGATTGCTGACAAAAGATCAGATCACAGATTTCATATTTCCGTTCAAAAATTAATGTTACTAACGGTTTAAGAAAAGTGCATAAAACATCAATGTTTTAACTTAAATAGAAAAATCTGCCATTTAATTTTTCGCAAAAATTGGATGGTTCCAATCCAAGACATAAAATGAGAAAAGTTGTCAAAACGTCCAAAATGTGAGAGTGCAGCTTTAACGTTTGAAAGTTACTCTGTTTGCCTCGTGCCCCTAAACAGGGTTTAATTATATTATATGCCCTGTATATTTGATTGTATGATTGCAGTAATGGATACTGGTCTAATTATCTTCTGACAATTTTTCACCAATTTTAAAGAAACAGAAAACACATATTAAGCTCATATAACGCTGTACAATTTAATCTCATTCATTAGGATGAGAAAAATTCCCTAAAAATATTAATTGTGGAAACATATCTCATTTAAATACATACAGGAAATGGCGACATCATTTACCCTTTAGTATGAAAAATGCAGTTTCCTGATATTTGAATAGCGGTTCTTTATTTAAGCATCTCAATTCATTCAACATACACATAGTATGTATCAAGTTTCAAAGGAAACCAAATCATCGTAACGATGGTTTTCAAAGCAAATATTCACACTCTTGACAAACTTCTTTTCCTAGTTTCAACTTTTGAGACTTTTTGATGAGCCTGCACCTTCCCCCTCTTATGCTGTGGCTTCAAGCAATAAAGCTACCAGCTCAAGTTGCACAACTAATGAACAAGACTGCTGATAGTCGACAAACTGCACACCTGATGCCATGATAAATCATGTCCATCGACTTCCAGAATGAAGAAATGACGCAGCACAGAATTGATTTCAATTGGACCTCTCTGTACTTTCATCCCCTTGTTGTAGTCAAAGACTATATCTGAGTGTGCAGTGCGGGATCTTGAGAAGCTTTCTGCTCCTCTGATTAAGTAAGTTTGGCAGAGTGTGAAACTCCTGTCTACTCATATGCCTGGACACATGTGATCTATGTCTTCTTGTGTGTGCCCAACCATCACCTGAATTTTTTTTTAGAGGAAGTTAGTGCTTGATTACAAGTCAATGTGACAAAAAAGGTCTTTCATTTATGCCACCAAGAACTAGTATTCCAAGTTTCATAACTCGTATGTTAAATCAAAGCAATTGAGCAGAAACTGTTTGGTAATTAATTTTAAGTCACTGCTTCCACTTATACTATCAGTAATATTGAACGTGAACCGACTGACCCAAATGCTATTCTAAATAATTTTTATGTGCAGAAACCTTAATCCTATTGACACAAAAGTAATCCAATAGTATGTCTTCACAAAACATTCTACAACAATATTTTGTCAATTTAACTCAAAGATTGATTATTGTTTTTTTGTCAGACAAACACAGAGATGGCCCTATATCGCTCACCTGATTTGAGAAAGGATTCTAACTTAGTTATTGTTTGGACACTAACTGGACACTTTTGGTCTGACTTTATAATGCTGCTGGTGAAAATATTAAAAGTCCCTAAATAATGGGCTTACAAAAACATGAAATAAAATGTATTTGTTTAAAAATTACAAAGGGCCATAACTCTTACAATATTTAAGTTTGTATTGAGCAGAATAAAAGGCTTTGCCTAAAATACAAACTTAAAACTATATTTACAAGTAAAACAAAACAAGAGCACCGCGAAACGGAGCATTATACGCCCGAAGAAGATTCGGCTCGAGGTCCTTTTAATGTAGTGATGATTTGTATAAAGTTATTTGAAAATCGCTTTATTAGTTACCAAGTTATGGCCCGGACACGGAATTGCTAACGGACGAGTAACAAAGTTGTGGCCCGGACACAGAATTGCTAACGCCCCTCCATGGTGATTCTAGTCTTTGAGGTATGGACCTGGAAATTGCGCGCGACACATCCTTTTAATGTAGTGATGATTTGTATAAAGTTATTTGAAAATTGCTTTATTAGTTACCAAGTTATGGCCCGGACACGGAATTGCTAACGGACGGACAGACGGACGGACAGACAGACAGACGGACAGACGATGGAGGCCATAACATAATACGACCCTTCGGGCGTATAAAAATCTACAAATATGTTTTTTTGTATCTGGTTTTTGAGAGAGAATGATCGGAAGAAAACATCACACATTCACAATCATATTAAAAAATAATTTAGTTTTTTTTTTAAATTATATTCTATTTCAAAAACACTGCAAAAGACAAGACACTTACGTTTCAATTTCTTGATTTAATACATTGATGATTATCAATTCTTATGAAGCGAGATGGGTCTTACACTCTGACCAGTGCAACGTGCATGTTCTTAGTTGCTCAGTTATTACCTTTCTTAAAATTCTCCTCTTGATCTGAGCCACGCCAAAATGATGGGAGATGCTTTTGTTGTATTTTCCATCGGAATGTATAGCACCTCTGTGTTTCTGTTTGTCTCCTGAAATAGTAAAAGTTTATTAATAATAAGCACAATAATAATAATCAGTGACTTTTACTGAAATTATTTTCACCGATTGTGCCTTGCACATTGGGGAACAAAGTTGACTTCTGAGGAGAAGATTTTTCCATATAGACATATAACAAAAAGTAGCTCCGCACCCTGGAGCAATGATTTTTATGAATCAATATCCGGTGAAGAAAATTCATACAGGGTATTGAAACATTTTTTTGCTTCAAATGAAGACTTTTAAAAAAGATAACTTAACTAGCTCTTCATCATATTAAATAACAAGAGGCACATCAGTGCCTGTGCTCCACTGGCCAAAAGGTTCAAGCAAAGACCACCTAACGAACATTTTCGTCAAGTTTCATAGAAATACAATCATCAATTTTTGAGGAGAAGTTATTTTAATTTTTTTTTTACTTTAATAGCTCTGGCTGCCATGTTGTGCAGTGGACCGAAATGATTTGGGCAATTTGAGTAAAGGAGCACCAAACAAACATTTCTGTCAAGTTTTATCGAAAAAAGGTCATCGGTTTCGACGACAAGTCGTATAAAGTTCTTTTATTTTTTAACTCTCGCAGCCATGTTGTGCAGCGGACCGGAACCATTTGGGCAATTTTGGTTAAAGGGCATCCCGATGAACATTTATGTAAAGTTTCATCAAAATCTGATAATCGGTTTCTGAGAAGATGTAGTTTAACGTTTTTTTTCTATTCTTAGCTCTGGTGCCCATGTTGTGCAGCAGACCAGAACTGTTTGGGCTATTTTGGTTAAGGACTACCCAAGTAACATTTCTGTCAAGTTTCATTGCAATACGATCATCGGTTTCTGAGGAGAAGTCGTTTAAAGGTTTTTCTATTTTTACCTCTGGGGGCCATCTTGTGCAGTGGACCGAAACCATTGAAGCAAATTTGATAAAGGACCATCCAAGGAACATTTCTGTTAAGTTTCATCAAAATCTGATCATCGGTTTCTGAGAAGATGTTCTTTAAAGGTTTTTCTATTTTTTTGCCCTGGCAGCCATGTTGTTAGCGGACCGGAACCATTTGAGCAATTTTGGTTAAGGACCACCCAAGGAACAATTCTGTCAAGTTTCATCAAAATCTGCCTATCCGTTTCAGAGGAGATGTCGTTTAAAGATTTTGCTATTTTTAGCTGTGGCGGCCATATTGTGCAATGGACCAGAACCATTTGAGCAATTTTAATAAAGGACCACCCAAGGAACATTACTGTCAAGTTTCATCAAAATCTGCCGAACCGTTTCAGGGAGATGTCGTTTAAAGATTTTGCTATTTTTAGCTCTGGCGGCCATATTGTGCAATGGACCGGAACCATTTGAGCAATTTTGGTAAAGGACCACTAAAGGAACATTCCTGTGAAGTTTTGTCAAAATCCGCTCATCAGTTTCAGAGGAGATGTCGTTTAAAGTAAAAGTTTACGCACGTACGCACGCACGCACGCACCCACGCACGCACGCACGCACGCACGCACGCACTCACGACGGACAATCTGTGACGACATAAGCTCCATGGCCTTCGGCCAGTGGAGCTAATAAAAACAAATATACCTTATTAAACACTGTTTACTATCACATCTGTACCCCCCCCCTCCCCCCTTCTTACATACCTAAGCGGCTCTTACCAAAGTAAAGAATGAAAGGTCCACAAGGCCAATTATAAACCATGAACCATGAGAATCCTGTTAACTAATTTGATTTTAAATCACCCAAAAGACTTTCTACACATAATGGTTCCTTAATTTAAATCTAGCCTCCAAAGTTGTGATTTCATTGAAAGACTTGAGATACCGTATTTAAAAAAATGACGAAAGGAAAGCTTAAACGCAGAAGTCTGGACGGGTATACGAGCCTGGAAATAAATACACAAAAGCTCACCATGCTGCTAAGGATTCTTATATAATTTCCGGCCCAAGTTCAGCTGGAGATGTTGATTCCACACGGCTGGATAACCGGCCCAGTGCACCCAAGCTTGGCAGTATCTGCAAGAGGAGGGTGTATATCTGGGAAAACGCATTTATAATCAATTTGCGAAAGTTCTTATCCGCCATAAGTAGTGAACATGTATGTGGCTTATAGATTATCTGAAATGAAGTTTAATAAAGGAGACAAGGTTCGGTCTGGGATCTAAACCTGGATTTTGATGCTGAAATTGTAAGTTTTGTTCAAATGAAGTATAAACTTAAAGTGAGTACAGAGATATCTTGAAGCCCAGATTTATCACTTACCTGAAGTTTGTAGGGCTACAATTTGCTGTAAACTGCAGGAACTGTCCCCATGAGCCTTTTGTCTGTTAGGGGAATGGTGGCTTAGGTGATTGGTGGTACCACTCTGCATTTCTTATCCACACACAACACAGTGTATCTGAAAATGACAGAGAATGGCCATGCACTTATGAAAGCTATGCTAGAAATACGCCGTTATGAGTGTATCAGATGACATTTCCACACAGAAATTGTGAGGCCACCAATACAGCAGTACTGACATCAATGACGAAAACATATATATCTGTCATGGAGCTGTGCTGGTTCTGTGGCGTCAAAACCACTGCAACTTGGCAATTCACTAGAAACATCTTTTCAGAAAAAAGAAACAACCAATACTGGGTAGCCTTTGTCACCCAGTGAACACCCAGAGCATCTAGTTACTTTGAGCATCTATTTACTTAGAAGTACAATGTAGCGTCATTAAGATCTCAAATTAACAAAAAAGTGTATCCGAAAGCTTTAAATACTGAACGAAGTGTAACTTTGAGGCGGGCTGCGAGCAAATACTTTCAAGGGCAGAAATCTCCCAGAAGTTTGAAAAAGATTATGCAAAGCTCTAGCTTGATGATTTTGGCCGAATTTCAAATTGTTACTCAGTAACACGACGGCGTAAATTTAATCAAACATCAATATAGTTACACAGGAAAATAAGAAATAGCTTTAAACTCTCTCACATTCATGGCAGAGTGTCTGGTGACGGTTAAACATTCAGCCTGGTGGCTGGGGTAACATATCTAAATCCCTAAATGGATGATCTGATCCCAGCCAACAGATCAGCGAAACACGAATTGTATTGCGTGTCCAGGGGGGGGGGGGGGGGGGGGTCCCAAGGATATCTTGAATATTGTTTTATGATTGATAGTATATTTATAAAATATGAGATGTGAATATGTTTCTATCATGTATGAATTAGAACACTTTAGATTAGTACTTCACAACACATGCGACCTCTTCGCACTTGTAGTGTTTTTTCACGAATATCGGAAATTGTGTAGTGTTCCTCATTGTTCTAGCTAAAGTCGTATAATTTATTTCAAGAAACAATACACTTGTACAACACAAGTGTTTTCAACATTGGACCATTTTCAATCCAATATTCATTATTATTCTTTGTCGAACTGAATGATATTACTGGCCAAATAATTTAACGTGTAGTCCATTGAAAAAAATCACTTCTCCCTAGCACGAGTACGGTGGGTTTTTTTTTCGAACACCGTCACCGCTACATCAAGATTTTAAAAGTAAGGGCATGCTATTGAACTCTTTTGTCGAATAAAATGGTACGAAACCTTTACAAATGTAAATAATGTTTTGTTATCATGTAGGTTGCCCGACTTTTTCTGGCAAATATAACCATTTGACCTTAAAATCTAAATAATATCTTGTTCAACTAGTTCTTGCATGAATAACATTATATATTGTTGAAAATATCTAGACGAATTCGAAAGTAACAGGCATAATAATGTAAATTAATTTCTTCACAATCGTTGTACAATGAATTCATATTAATCTAAGTATATCATATATAGTCGGGTCATAATGCTAAAAATTATTGGAAATGGCCGCAATGTAAATTGCTCATGTGTTTTAATGTTTCTTAAATGAATATGTCGCATTCCTATTCCTCAAGGTCAAGTCAATGACATTTAAAGGTCATAGTACAAAAATGACATTTTCTCTAAAAGTTTGTAGTTGTAGTATTTGATGCTAATGCAAATTCATTTATATTCAATATGTGATGACATAATCATAAACGGAATATTTCTTTACAACATTTTTTTAATTGTTAAAGATGCACTCTTACTCCCAAGTCAGATTTAACACAATAAATTCAGTAGCCGCCTTGCGTTTTTGTTCACAAAGCCGGCACACACAGTTCATTCTCAGTTTGCATGTTGTGTACTGAAAAGTTCCAGCTTTCCATGACACTCGCAATAAACCTATCCATGAATTAAAACAAATTAACAAATAACTACCAGGTAATTATGGAAATATAAATGTCATTTTTAACTTAAATTATTGATAAATACAACTTATATTGCAGTCAAACTGGATAAAATATCAGGAAAATGTGTCCTGTTCCAAAAAGTGTGTTTTGAAGTTGCAGACAATAGTCCAAAGACCAAGAATTTAAGTGTTCAGACAGGGGCAGGCAAATCTTAAAAAAAAAATCAAAATTTTAAAACTTAAATAAAACTAAAATTATACAAACCTTATATAAATCATGTGTTAACTTGAAAATACATACAAGAATACAATGTACACATAATCAAATGCTACCTCAGAGAATCATTTTTTTCAAGAACTACTTAAAGGGGTACTGCAACCCGCAAGCCTTTCGTTGTGGGTCGACACCTTTAAACCTCTTTCCCGCACATTAATTAAACACGTCTTATGTTTTGTCAGTGCCGGTTTTGATGACCAGTATAAATCCAAAAGCAGTTTTTCTGCCAAAATTTACCCAAATGATTTGGATGAATGCTTAACAAGAAAGTGCAGTGTACACAATCAAATAAAGTATTTAGTGTTCCAGCAATAATGAGCAATCTGAAATCTGACCCATTACATTCCTTAAATATTCACAAAGTGTTAAGTTCTTGTGTTTGTTATCTTTTTATGATTCAAATGGTAAAAAAATGGTGCAAATGTGAGAAGCCCTGAAGAAGAAAACTGATATTTTAATAGAAATAGTGATGAAATCACTGACATTATGTTTACTTAGCAACTAAAGCAACAGATCAACCAGACCTACCAGTATGCTAATCTATATTTAACTGCTAAATTTTAAAAACCCAAAACATACAGATAAGATATGTGGCGCAGTTGTTTACATTGTGTGATTTAAATGCATATATTTTTGTTGGTGATTAGTTTAAATCCAACTGAAGCAATCTCTTATCAATATAAACCTTAGTTCATCCAACAAATTAAATATTTGAATGTTAGAAGATTTGTTTTCAGAAGATCAGCAATAATGTTTTTTCTTTAATTGTCTCAATGAAAAATGTAATGTTCAAGTTTAAAGGCGCTGTTTTCTCTGAGAATTTCCCTGGGTGTGAACCGCTTACTGTGTCCAAGTTATCCAAGCTGGATCTAAGACATTACTACAATATGGGCAATTTGCTCTGCCATTTTTATAGATAATACCCGGTAGTGTATTCCAAAGGTATTCTTTTGGTACATTGAACTCACAACAATATTTGAACTCCTGACGTCCAGCACCGCTGTCAGATTATCTAATCCAACCACTATGCCATTGCATGCTCTTTACTGAACAAAAGATAAATGAATACTCACAATTTTGAACAGTATTTTTTTTGGTCACAGATAGCAACCTTTTAATCCCACTTAAACCTGTCTTCCCTATTTGGCAAACAGAGAATTTTTAGAAAATTTGTTATCTGATGATCCTGTAAATTTTGTGTTGATTGACTAAATACTGTTCGAATTTAGCAAATCAAAACTAACATTTTGGGTTTATTCAGTGTAGACCCTAAAATATCAATTTTGATTTATAAGTATGTAGGTTTGTTTAAAAGCTCAGTACAGTTTACTTTACTTGTTAAGTTATCCAATTTCTGTAAAAAAATATTACTAAACTTGACTATAAAATACTGTAGGAGGGCGTGTCGTAAGGTTAAGAAAAAATCCAAATAATGCAACAGTCAATTGCAGCATGGGCCCCCAAGGTCCTGCTAATAGCGGGGACTTTGACTTTCGGTCCAGCCAATCCCAGGTAAAATTCCCGCTCTGCACAGACAAACAGCTGGTAAAAGCCCTGTCAAATGAATTATGATCATTTCGTAACCGCTCATTGTTATTTAATACCATTTGAATTTACAAAATAAGTTTACTGTAAGTATAAAACATAAAAATAACAACATAAACAAAGTTAAATCTAGTAGTTGTATTCCTTCTTTATTCCTAATAGTGTAGTGCGATTTGCCAATAAACTCTGAAACTATGACAAATAGAAACATTCACACTAGCTATTTTTTTATGTTGCGAAGGAAATATTATAATTAGGCTGAATATTAAATGTAATAATTTTTTAATTCATAGATGTTCTACCATTGAGAGGAATTGTGACCTTAAGCCAATATTTTTTAAATATATAGACCATATTACTTTAGAATTTCTTTTTTATTAAATTGCATAGAAGTATTGTAAAATGTAGTGAGTTTGCCGAATGAGATTATGCGCTTTTTATATGCTTATTGTATTAAAAATGTGCCGATATGTTTAATTTTGTATCTTGTTATTGGAAATTAATACCATAAGGCCAAATAAAAAATAGGTGTGTTTCAGGTAACACTGCTAAAAAAATAGGGTAGGTAGGTCGGAATATTTTTTTTTTTTTTTTTTTTTTTTGATATATTGATTTCAGTAACTGTTGACTCAGAAAGTAACAAAAATAAAAGTCATCAATTTTCAGGTTTATCAGTAGTTTTTAAACATGTTACATGCTTCAAAGGAAACATTCTTTATTTGTCTGGTTAAATACTTTTGACAATGGTGGTTGGATTTCAACTAAGTTATCGTACACCACTCTCCTATTATTTGAGACTTTCCAGGAACGGTTTTACTTTTCTTTATGCACCCGTTTGCTTTCAATCACCCTCTGTAGAATACTAACCTCCCTGAAACATAATTACATGAAGAGTGGGACAGCAAATTTACCATATAAGCCATTAGCCAAGGAAACCTCAATGCTGTCAAGAGGACCTGGGGGTTCAGGTTTGAAGAACAAGTAACATGCAGGTTTTATTGCCAAAATTGTACACTTAAGTCTGACATATCAATCCGAAAGTCAGCATCTGACACATTTGTATCTGACAAGAAAATATAGTTCAAGAATTGAAACATACCTGCCACACAAGCACAAACGTAATTCGCCTTAAGAGTTCGGACATTCTATAAATTCCGACATCCATTATTATTTTCAAAAATAATTTATTTTAGGTACCTAATTTTCGGACACCCAAAGGACATCGACTGAACTTTTACAGTTACTAAGTCTCACAGACAAAAATTATTGATCTTTATCGTTACAATGCCTGGCTAGATTACCTAACCGTATATATCACTGTGATAAGTTAGTTGGTTACTACCCATCCTAAACGATTTATTGCCTGGTGAAAAGGATGTGTGATATATTCAATGGAGGATTAAAGAAACAACAAGGGCAATGCAGAGATTAAAACACAGACATGACATGTTTGTAAAACGATCCGCCAATTAACTTTGAAACTTGTATCACACTTTTAATATAGACTTTATGAAGCAATAATCGTACAGTAATACTCATTGAAACATCAATCATGCCACGAAATACCAGCCAATTTTTCCACTTTTCATTTCTACACAAGAGCCAATTTCAGCTACACATTAACCCCTAATTGACCGAGAATCTGACCATGTGTTTAATCATGTTTTCATATCTAGGGAGTTGCTGTAGTTTGGGTCAAGATTTGGAAGAATGTATTTAATTTTGCCCAGAAAGACGTGAAGAAGTATCAAGTGTTAACTACAATTAATTAAAATTACAGAGTACTTAATTTAGTAAAACTTATTATTTACTTTTTCTTAAACAAAAATATGATGTTTTTAATGAGTAACATTATCGTTTTAGACATACATGTGTATGACAGATGTTAATGAAAATGGTATGCTTAACCAACCGTTTTATTTGTAATGAAAATGTAACCTATATTACATTATATATGAATCTGGCCGTCTTGTAGGTCGAATTATATTTAAGGCTATGCTTTACTAAGCGTATGGATATTGATTTTAAAATGTCAGATTTATTGGGTTCACATTTTTTAACAAAAACACGCACTCTTATTGTTCATTTTTAAAGCTTTGTTGTTTTTATTTCACTGTAAAAAATATTGAGTTCGTAAGTATACGTATACACCATGGAAAATGGGAAATACAAACGAAACTTGAAAAAATATATCACATTGGCAAAACTGAATCTCCGAATGTTAAATTTACTTCAATTTTGTTCATATTATCATGAACACATGAGGCGGTTAAAATGCATTTTCGTATAACTGATTGGGATTTGTTTTTGCAATGTTTCAATCTAAAAAATTGCTTAGTTTTGTGTTCATCTGGCATTGTCTTCATACCGTGACCTGTGAAAGAACATGTTTTGACCGACATAAACTCACAACAATGGTCGCTGTCCTTGAGTGACTCCTTTTCTGTAAAATATTGACCCACCCCCACCCCAAATAATAACATGACTCAGAACGTTACTGTAAATAGGTATTTAACCCCAACGAACAGAACCGACTATGTTGGTCATTTAATATGTGTGCTCTTAAGTCTTAGTAATACAGGTGGTAATGCTGCAGCTATTGTTGTTGTTGCTTCTGCTATTGCCAATGTCAACACCACCGTCAGCACCACCACAACCACCACCACCACCACCACCACCACCGATGATGATGATGATGATGATGATGATAATGATGATGATAATGATGATGATGATACCCCTAAACTACTGCCTCTCCTGCTGAATTGTTGTTGTTGTTGTTGCCACTTCTACAACAACAGCTACTACTATTCCTCCTACTAACTATCATATAACTTCTACTGATGCTGCTAATCTTGCGTTAATCAATTATATGTTGCTGTGAATGAAGGAACTAAGGTTTTTGTATCAATGCGAAGACCCTTCATTTATCTATTTATAATGAGCGCAAAATACAATGAACCCTTAAAGGGACTGTACACCAGATTCGCACCAAAAAAGTTTTCTTCTGTAACGAATCTCAGGACAATTATCTAATGGACTGTGTTACGCTTTATCATAATTGTAAAAAAAAAGTACCAAAATGTAAAAAAAAACTGTGTCGGAGACCGGGTTCTTCAGTTAGTAAGTTTCAATGCAGTGTACACATCGATGCCAAGTTTATGTCAGTTTTCGAAAATTTTCTCTTTTTTCCGCTATTTTATCATCGGAGTATAGCCCCTTTAAGCAGATTTTCGACATCCACAGATAAACAACTCCCCGGTATCATTTTATTAAATATACATGAGTCATAACATTTTGAGCCGGAAGTTGATAAGTTTGACTGGGGTTTGTGATTCTATTTGTTTCAAAAACTTCCTCACGCCGGCCAAATCCTAAGAGCCTCTTATAGAACAATACCGTACTCAAGTTGTTAAATTAAACGACTTGATTACGGTATTGTTCTATAAGAGGCTATTAGGATTTGGCCGGCGTGAGGAAAATATTTAGCTGTCGGGGAACTAAGAAATATAGTTAGTACATTTGTACTTGATGTTTTCAATCTTTAAACATAATTAAACATAATAACAAGAGTGTAGTTTAGATAGTTAAATATTGTTATCAAGGAGATTGTTCATAAACAATATCAAAGATGTAATGCTTAGCTTAGTTAATTAATAATTATACTTTTTATAGTTAAGAAAATCATGTCAATACTTAATAATAAACTATTATTGAATTTTTATTTTTATTTTTGACAAGTGTCGTAATCAACAAAATGAGATGAAGCGTTAAATCTAAGAACCATGCACTATAGAAAGATTTTTCCGAAAAATGACCAAAATTATTGCTCCCCTGAATTTCATGCTGGTCGTAATGGCCATTAAATGAAATGAATTAGCTGTAACAGCAGATAACTGATAAAAATTTCATGGAGAACCAAGTCAGTCCTTTAACCCTTAGCACAAAACCACTGAATGGAACATAATGCATATGCTGCTAAAATCCAGGTATATGCTGGCATACAGGGGTTTCCTTCTTAATTGAAAATTGGATAGGATTTCTTGGCATGAAAACAATAAAGTCAACACATTCAATGATACAGGTAACTATTAAATGTGATGAATTAAAGTTATAAATGCAATACTCAAGTTACAATAAAAAAACACCAGACACATTAATCCTGCATAACAATATCCATGCTCTCCATGAGATCCTCGTGGGTATAACTGAGTTATGTGACGTCACACAATGGGACTGTTTGATCTGAAGCCGATAAAAGGTGTTTATTCATTTCAATGCATGTATAAAATGGTGTTGAATGGGAATTTTAACCATCTTGATGAAGGAGCTACAGTGACTTATAGGCGTAATAACCATTGATAACTACGGATAAATTAATAAGTGGTAAAATGCAGACATGAAGAAAAAAGGCAGGTTTACCATACATGTAAATAAAATGTAAAAATGGTTATTTTCTATGAATTCGTAGAGCGAAAAATTAATTATTTTAAGGTGTCCGAACTCTAAGGTGAAGTACGGTAAATACATTCAAAAAAATCCAACTCTAATATTGTCAACTTTACGTACATACATTTCGTAACAAATGCTTTTCGTACCCAAATCACATTTTTTTTCAGGGAAAAATAGGTTAGGGTCGGCGGGAAAAATAGGGTCGGTCGGGTAACCTGAAACAGACCTATTTTTTTATTTGGCCTAACAAATAATTTAAGGTTGTTTTTTTGTCGGTTTCGGATATAAAGTATGCAGAATATGAATCAAGTGAGAAAAAAACAGAACAAAATTTTGTTCGTTTTAAACAATTCAAACAAATATAGTCAATGAAATAGGTCAAGAATGATCATTTATGTAAACGTAATTTTACTCAAAAATACATCGCGATCAGTCTTTAATTATTGTTTATAAGTAAGCAAAATGTAAGAAAATAATTAACATATTTTGGTAGTATAACAAATCATTTCTACTTTAGCATGATATATATATATCTAATAACTATTGAGTAACATAAATTATTGGCTTGTTACTAGTGAGAATTCGAGTAATGTCTCCCAATTGGTGTCTTGGTTGCTGTGCAATATACATCCAGGTTCGAACAATACACTTAACGAGGTGCTAAGTGTACTATTTATCACCTTGTTAAATGGTGGTTATTATATGAGCAATTGACCTTACGACAGGATTTGATTGACAGGTCCTATCAGCCAATCAGAATGTAGGGCTGATAAGCCGTGTTGCTATCCGCCATTTTGTCCGTCAAACTGACCAGAGTCCGTCATATACATGCGCTGGCAATTCCTCGCCTTTTTAAGTATTATGGTAAAAAGGTGTTGTCATGGCACTTGTAATTCGGATACAAGGTAGCCAGGCCGACTAAAGATGGCTTACAATTCGTTCTGTATTCGAAACCAGTGAGTAATTTAGAAAAATGCAAGTGCTGTATCAGACTCTGTGGAAGACCTCATCAACAGCTGAACTTGGAACTTTTGAAAGATCGTTCAAAGGCGAAACATCTATACGTCTGTACAAAAGTATTTTTTTGAACAAAACTACTTATTTCAATCCGCTCAAAATTTATTTAATACTGAAATTGTCCGTGCATGACCTAAATAAGTGTTACTATTTTTAAACTATAAACATCGTACATTTATGCTTTGGCTTGTGTTGTCAAATCGGCATTAATGGCCATTTAATATCAGGTTCAACATGGACACGATTGATTTCATTCAAGATAGAGGTATTTTTGTTGATACCGTTATGTAGTTTTTATAAACTGCTTTGCTTTCAAAGTAAATCAGGAAATATCGTACAACTAGATTTTTGTCCGAACCATCGCATGCTTCCGAATCTCATATACTCTTATGGTTCCTATGTAAACAATGGCTTTTGTAGCTGTCATTCCGACACATTTCATAGATTTCTTATTTTCATATCAGCACTTTGTCGACGGGAAATCCAATCAAGAAAACACTGACCCTCAAGCAGCTACTGTATTTGACCAGCTCACACCAGCTAGGCCTCCTCCAAAACTCAGATAAATATTTGAGCCACCAAAACAAAACGAGAACAGATCGGTCTGAATCGTTAAGGTTTTATTTTCTGTATAAAACAATTTATTTCACTGTACATTTAAATCAATTATTATGTTCATTAGAACTTGATTCTGCCAAACATGTGCTGTAAAGACATAGACTTATAATGAATAAAGAACAAGTCAAACATGCATGTATTTTCATTGTTATTCTTATATTTTGGGCCATTTACGTAAATCTACAATATTTAATGATAGTTCATCCAATGTTCAGAGTCCGGATCACATGCACACTCGATTAACAGTATTCTTAAAGTTGCACTCTCACAGAATTCTAGTTTGACACTTTTTGTCTCAGAATCGGCTTATTTTGGCATTCTTTAAATTAAGACCTAATATATAAATCACAAAGCAAACTTCTCCGAGCCAAAACATGATAAATGCAATCGAATCCTGTGTAAGTTGTCAAGTGATCAATCTGTGAAAGTGCAGCTTTAACAGTGAAAAATAACTTCTGCTAATGCTTTATATTTTAAAATATATTTGCCATTGCAATAAAGAGATATTCACCTACAATATCATACATAAACATCAACGAAATATCAAAGTTTAAGTAATGTTTGCAAAACAACAATGTATTTAATAAATCTGATATTAAATATGCAACAACTGGTGTTATACTCCAGAACTGAAGCTAACATCATAGAGGTACATCCCTCCAAGAATCCATCAAAACAACATGCTGAACATTCAAGAACTCTCTTCAAAAGACCACACTTTCCTGAAATAAATAATAAAAGATGCCAATATTAAAATAAATCAGTTACATGTATTGTTAAATATTTTAATACTAGCTGTAAATGCTACTGCCTTTGATGTTTGCTTTCTACATGTTTATCATAATGAAATATTGACAAGATACTAGCTAATGTTTTGTGGTTGTTGTTTTTCTCTGGACAAATAGTCCATTACTTTTGTACAGCAAAGTAAAAACTAAATGTTATAAAAAGCTTTAAAATAGGTCCTACCGTTTATTTGTAAAACTTGTCATCACTGGTTTTCTCTTGCGGTTGACATTGCCTGGACTGGCAAATATCATGTGTGTGTGTGGGGGGGGGGGTGGGGGGCGCGGTTTCCGGTCTTATGCTAGGTCCCCTGTGGCGGTAGGCTTGTTGAAGACAATAATAAGGGGACTTCCTTATCTCCATCAATCAGAATACTTTAATGGTGTCAACGGTAAATAGCAGGAGACCCTCCACCAGCCTTAACCGGTAAATGGGGGGAGGGTAGTGTGTGTGGGTTAGAACCAGCTGCCCAGTCAGCTTAGTTGGTTAGAGCGCCAGGCTAGTGTTCTGGTGGTTGTGAGTTCGAGCCCCACACCGGGGGCACTTTTCCTCCAAGGTCTACTTTTACAGCCAGAGTGTGTGAACATGTTCCACAGTTTCTGTAAGAACAAAAATCAAAGCATGTGAATGTTTGAGCAATGCAAAAGTTACAGATTGGTATCACCCACGATTGTCACTTGTCAACTATTACATTATTATTCATAAGGGGGAGTGTTCAATCGCTTAGAACTGAAACTTTTTATGCATAACCCCAATAAACCATTTCTGCTCATACTATAGAATACAAGGTTATATTGTATAGCTGGCAAGTAACTGTTATTTAATGTCACTTCCGGGTTCCCCATTCAGGCCATTTATGATTTACTCATATTGTGCGATGATTTAATCTTTGTTTCAACAATACTGTAATCAGTGCTCCAGCTAGCCCATTTTTCAATGGCGCAGCGCCCGTGCCCCTTTTCTGACCGCCATGCCCCTTTTTGAGTAGTGCCCTTTTCACAAATGCTCTATTAGCGCCAATTATCCCATTAGTGCCCTTTTTACTATTGAAATCATTGTAAAAGATTGGCAGCCCTTAATCCGCTGTCATAATTGAGACAAATTACGTCATCCTTATGACAATTCAGTGTTCCCGCTAGGTGTCACCATGCCCACATTGACTGCTTAAAATATGCCGCACTTCCCTTTCATCTTCTCATGTGCCTTGTCCAAGTCATATGACAGCTAATTGTGTATATGTGTAGTGAGCAGAGGACCCGTGTATTCATAATCGGTCATCTTTTAATCCAATAATTAAGAAGAGCCAAATAGGGAAACATCTGCAGGAGGCGGAGCTATTGAATGTCAGCCAATCAGAATATACATTGAGAATTCGTCCATTCAATGATGAAAGTTCGTAAAATGCGATAGAAAATGCGAAGGGATGGTGAAAAATGTTGTCAAGCACAATTGAATCTTTTAAAATAATTGTTAATTATATTGTACAGACGAGACTGCCATTTATACATTGTTGATTTGAAGCAGACGGTCACTGCCGAATTAAACATAACAAAGGTGGCGCTTACACAATCAAATACGTCACTTTTTCAGTAAATGTTTTGAAAGCTTATTTGTAAAATATTCATGATGAAAATTTCTTTGTTTCCTACATATATGTTGATGCGTTATGTAGCTTTTACCTATCATGGATACGATCATGTCAAAAATCGCCGAAACCGCCATTTTGTCAGAACGAATTTCGGAGTTAATTTATCAATGTTCTATGTTTTATAAGTGATTTTTTAAGCAAGGGCAGTGATTTTTATTGTCATTTTATTCTAAAACATTAGCATATTAAACATTATTTTACCAAAGACAATTAAATAACAGCCAGGCTGAATGTAACATTCGTACCCAATCCAGATCGTACCAAACTAAGATTCGTCCCCTACATAGTTACAGTGTAAGAAGGACCGGTGTTATTAAAAGTTAAACTTACCCTTGTTTGCATTTACAGTATGCGTCACACACACGCTTTTCCTTTGTATCGATGTCAATGTTGACAACATGGCGGCTATCCGATTTTCTCTGACTTGGATAGATTTCACCCCGTAAATGTTAGATATCGTCATTTTCTAAAGATATATCGAGCCTTCCGATGTAGCAGCCAGTTACAAATTCCTTTGACTTCTATTTTTTTCGCATTGTAATGTCACATTTATGATAATTTGTCAGGAATATCGGAAAGCGAAACGACGCGAGACGCCATTACTTCCTCGTTTGTTTGACGGACATAGACAGAGTTCGCTCCCTTGATATCAGGGGGCGTGGCTTAGAAGCCGCTGTCGAAAGGTCAATTGATTACTTGACGGTTACGAATTGACTAACAGAATGGTTACGAAATAACCAAGATCAGCAGTTACGAAATGGTAAGGTTACGAAATGACCAGATCCCCGTCAAATGCCCCTGGGGACATCCTAGGTTAGGCCCATTCCCTGTTATCAGCGCAAAAACAATAACACCGCATTCACTCAGCACTGCCGGTCCACCTGGAAGGTAAAAACATGGCCCATTTCCCCTGCTATCCCCGGTATAAACAAGACCTGGGCGCCATTGTTACAATTGACTGGTGCATAACTGTGGCAGAATAAGGGAAATATTTTATTGTTGCATTTATTATCAAATATGAGAATTTAAGACACATGCAAAAAGCCACAATACGAATTGGTGATAGTGTTCGTTCTGTTCTGCTATTCAAAGGTGATGAGACTGACTAATGACATGACATTGACAAACAAAATGTAAGGCATTTGTATCCTTTCGTCTTTTATTTATTAAAATCTGAGATGTTATGGGAGCAAATCATTTTTTAGATCGGAACATACCAAATAATAATAAGCGACGATGTACAGTAGTGGTAAACCAAGTTTGCTAGAAATCAATCGAGTTTCTCCAAAATACAAGCAAAAATTACACCGGATGTTGATACTAGTGATTTAGTTTCGGATGAACAAAATCCGGATAAATCATTTGCTTTTCATCCAAAGGGTGGACGATTTATACAACTGTACAAAAGTCATAAAAATAAACGAAAAAACGTTGAATATGTATTTTAAACACTTACCAAGTTACCATTCTCTTTCTGTAAGAGATGAACGCCATACTGCATAATTGCACGGAGATGGTACCACGGAGATACCCGAAAATTTCCGTTATATTCCGGAAAGTTAAATTTCTGTATACTTGAAAATTTGGATGCTGATGGTACACGAAATATCGAATTTCCTCATTTCTGTTTTTTATGGAATGAAACTTCGGGATAATATACAATAAGCTTTAAATAAAGTAAAACAAATAAAAAATGCTTAGTATATAGCTATTTTTGACCAAAATTATGATTTTTTCCCTGGTCGCCTTAATAGCTATTTTTATGGATACACAAATATACTAACACAAAGGTTTAAGAATATTTTTTTTAATATTAAAAGAGAATAATATTTAAAACAATGAAATGATCTCGTAAATAAACATTCAAGCTTATCAACTTACTGTCAATGGACATTTTTATTGACATTTGATACATCAAATCTGGACTGAAAATATTAAGGAGACCAATTTTTGTCGCCTTAATCCAACGGTCCCCATAATGCCTAGATTAATATATATATGGTCACCTTAATATCTGTAGTAGATATATATATATATATATATACAATGTAGTCGGTCAATAGCTATTCATAGCTAATGTTTTCTCTGTTATGTCATACCGACTGAAAATAAAATTTGATTTGATTTGATTTGATTTGATTTGAATTAATGCCGAGGCAAACCCGTTTTGTTCAGTATCATTACAATCATATTAGCGGTAACGGCTAAGGGATAGATCCTAGGCTAAAACCACGGACCTATAAACTTATAGCCATATAGGGTTTGCATAATTTAGAGGAGCTACTCAGAGTGTATTCACTCCTCACGAATGCATATTCCTATAAACATATAAAACATTTAAAAAACAACAACAACACTAAAATATGTGATATTCATTTAAAGCTGCACTCTCACCGATTGATCATTTTAACAACTTTTTTATTTTTGTCTTCGAAAGGGCAAATTTTTGCGTAAATATTGGCAAAGCAATGATATAAGTTGCTGACAAAAAATTAGATCGTAGAATTTCATATTTCCGTTTGAAAATTAATTTTTAATGGATTAAACCGTTACCAACAGTTTAAGAAAAGTGCATAAAATGTAATGTTTTTGACTTATATATAAAAATCTGCGATCTGATTTTTTTGTCAGCAGTCTTATTTAACTGGTTTCCATGGATTTTCGCAAAAATTGGGTATGACTAAAATACGAAAATAGCTTTTTTTGACTAAAATACGAAAAAATCTGAAAATAGAGTTAGTTTTGGCGAAAATAACATCTTTGACAAACATGTAGTTAGTTTATGGCTAAAATAAGGTATTTTCGCGAAAATAAGATTTTGGAAAAAATCTCGAAAGTTTTGGCGAAAATAACATTTTTTTGAAAATAATGTACTTAGTTTGGGCTAAAATAAAGTTATTTTCGCCAAAACTAACTCTATTTTCATATTTATATCAGAATCTTATTTTCGCGAAAATAACTTTATTTTTGCCAAAAAAAAATACTATATTTTGGTCAAAAATGTTATTTTTCGCCAAAACTAACTCTATTTTCATATTTCTTTCAAAATCTTATTTTCGCGAAAATAACTTTATTTTTGACCAAAACTTACTATATTTTGTTCAAAAATGTTATTTTCGCCAAAACTAACTCTATTTTCATATTTATATCAGAATCTTATTTTCGCGAAACTAACTTTATTTTTGCCCCCAAAAATACTATATTTTGGTCAAAAATGTTTTTTTCGCCAAAACTAACTCTATTTTCATATTTCTTTCAAAATCTTATTTTCGCGAAAATAACTTTATTTTTGACCAAAACTTACTATATTTTGATCAAAAATGTTATTTTCGCCAAAACTAACTCTATTTTCATATTTCTTTCAAAATCTTATTTTCGCGAAAATAACTTTATTTTCATCAAAAATAACCTTATTTTCGTATTTTATTAAAAAAAGCTAAATAGGTTCGCGAAAATAGGTTATTTTCGTATTTTAGTCATACCGCAAAAAATGGCTCGTTCCATGACAAAAAATAAAAAAAAGATGTCAAAACGTACAATCTGTGAGAGTGCATCTTTAATATTGATACAACACTTTAAAAGACTTGTATTTTGCCACTTTAAATTAAGCTTAAATTAAAATTAGTGAATGTTCTTAAAACAAGACAGACACATTACACAAACAGTTCAAAACATACATATTAGTTCTATAAACACAAACTGCAACATTATTAAGATGTAACATTTGGTTTTGAATATAAAAAAAATGTAACTTATATTTCATGTAAACATATAACACCTTTATCCTTACACAGTGACGATATACTGGTTGTTTTTCATGTTTGCATAATTATAGCAGTCCGTGAGTGAGATAATTAGTTCCAGTTTAACTGATTAAATACTTTAAATACTTTTACGAAACATGATTTGTCGAAAACAATTACTTTTGTAAGACAAGTAAAGTTCTGCCAACTTAGCTAGCTCTTTGAACTGACTGCGTTGTTGCCCCCCCCCCCACTCCACAAGACTGGAAACACTAAAATTGCAGCCCCAACTACCCAAACAAAGGCATACATGGCAATCAAGTGATAAAGTTAACACAGCAGCTAGCTCGACCCCATCTCACCACAACCACCACCACCGCCAACCAACAACTGCACAATGCAAGCAATCCTTTTACTGATCGAATAGTAATGTTAGGAAGGTTGAAAAATATCTGTATAAAAGGCCTAGTTGAATTTTTCTGTAAGTGCCCCCCCCCCCAAAAAAAAAAAAAACAACACAAAAAACAGCAACAACAAAAACAAAACAAAAAAACAAACAAACAAACAAACACCAAACAAGACAAAAACAAAAAAGCACACACACAAAAAAAAAAACGTGTATTATCGAAATGGACCCTAAATGGCCCTGAGCCAATAAACAGGAAATTGGCCCCTACTGTGACATCAGTGCAATGAGCAGGAGATGCACAACAGGGGATTGTCATGCCAAACATTCCTTAAACTAGGCATTTAAGCACATTCGGCTAAGAAATCTTTATTTAAATACCGGTGTGGGTCTGCAACCGTAGCTATTTCATTAAGTCTGACTTTATAAGAACAGGATTGGGTATATTTTATTCAGTATTGGCACACGGATCGATTTGATGTTTGATGCTTAATTATTCATTCTTAAATGTGTTATTAACGACTTATCAATAACTAATATTCCTTGTGACTCTCGAAAATGCTAATAAGTAAAGGGTATAGTTCGTGTACTAATAAATCGATCATTCGACCACTTTTTTATACGTTCTGTCACGTTCTGACGAATGAAGTGTAACATCACATGTACGTATTCTAAATTTTGTGACGTAAAACCGACTCAAAACAAAGAAACGAAAAATAAAACCAACAAATTTCCAGATGTGATTTTTACATTTATCTTGGCCAATGCAAACCATTCAAACACTGGTTAAAGGATAGTCAACAAATATGAAAAAAAAACATAACCATTGAAGTGATCACGGTTCATATACTTTGTCGTTTGTATAAGTACGTACATTGGTTCCGGAACCAGCTAGCGCACTTACAAAATAGTAACGAACAGCTATAATGCAAATTTAAGATAAAGGTAGCTAGTTAACTTTCTCTCAGCACCAAGCATATGACGAATAATCTCACGGATTTAAACCTTAAAGAAGGCGTATCCATAGTAAAATCACTAGCGGGGGGTGGGGGGGGGGCACGCCGAGTGGTGTCGTTGTTGTTTTTTGATCTACAAATGATGCAAAATACGTAAATGTTTGTATGACACATTCATAATACAGAGCAAAATGTACTTGGTTTAAATTGTTGGGAGGGGGGTTAACAATTTTTAGTCTGATGCTGCATTTTGGGAGTATATTACCTAGTATATATACCTTTTTCCTTCTATATTGCAAAAGAAAGTAAACTCAGACGATTTTACGGGGGGGGACACAGGTAATAGACTTAATCATTAAGAACTGCATCTTCCGCGCGTGTTTAACGATCTGCCTACTGCCAATCATCCGATACACACTCCCTGCGTCAGATTTTGCGTTGGCGATGTATCAGCCAATGAGGTTGTATTCAAAGTCAGTTATATAACATAAAGAGAATTCTTAATGATGAAGAAGGACTCGTTCGCTACGCTCAATATGCCCATTCTAAATCACTAAGAATGCACTTCATGTCTGTTACATGTTTACGACAATAACACTTATGTCTATCTGTCTGTCTGTCATAATATATAATCAAGAGCTTATAAAGTCTTTATATGGGAGTTAAGACAATGTTTGCATGATATTGCCAGTGATTTTTTTTTGTGCAATTTACTGCCTTCTAATGGCTATTTTCCCTGGCGAAAAACTGTCCTTTTCCCCATTTTTTTTATTTTTTCCCCAGTTTGATAAATGCAGAGTACAGATTAAAATGAATAAAAAAGCATATAAGTATCTTCCATGGCCGAGAGTGTAAGATAGGTTCATTCCGACCCGAGCGTAGGGTGTTGTGCGGAAACGAGGTTTACCGAGTTTCCGCAAAACACCCTGCGCGAGGGTCGGGATGAACCTATCTTACACGAGCGGCTATGGTAGATGCTTTTTCTCCCACCTCAGTTAAACAAAATTAAGTAAAAAGGTATATTTTTGCCGGAACTCTTTTGTGCTTAGTGAAAATAATTGCGTACTTATATGCAATAATTCGTGGTTGTCATGGATATTCGCGCAGTGATTCAGAGTATGTAAATGGTCTGATCGGTCTTTAAATAGTTCTAAGAAGAGTGAAGCATTATTTCTTGAAAGGTGCGTGAAAACTGTTTTCTGGTGACATTTGAAGCGAGAAATAATTAACTCGCGTTCTAAATATTGCCACCAGACAAGGTTTCCATGATGCGCTACAGGCGACAGTCTTCAACAAGGGAGGTAATTACAATGTGGTGACCATTAAAAGAAGTTCCATACGGGCATTTTATCTTCGACCGTGGGCAAGATAAAAATTTCTAGCATGGTTAAATTAATGGATCTACTTGTCTGAGGTGGGAGAAATGAATTTCTTGAAATATAGACAAAATCTTAACAAGACTTACTCTTTCACAGCATAATGTATACATAAAAATGTTAAAAAATGTATATTTGCCATTATATTAGCTGTTTTGGCCTCATTCAGTATTTTTCCCAACGTCAACTTTTTCTCCCAATTTGCAAGGTACAGGCGGTAAACATAATTCCAAAAATAAAATCTCTAGTTGCATGTGAAATATTTTAATATAATCTGTGACATCCACTCATATAGTTAACTGAAATACTTCCTCCTATGACATTTAGTCGTTCGCTCGTTGATGTGATGGCCCGTTAATGTGGTGCACATACAAACATCAACATTATAAAAAAAACCTTTAAACCACAAGGCTAATGAAATTAATCAGACTAATAACAATTATCGCTTTTATTTTTAAAAGTTCCTCGTATTTCTATAGACAAATAAACAACCAACGGTGATATATTTTTGGCAACTACATGAACAGAGTTGTCAAGTCTATACACCAATAAGATAGAAATGCAAAAAAATACACATAGAGCATGAAGACTTTGAAATAGAATAATTTATAATATAATAGAAGCATATGCACGAAAGATCTATGACGAATATTCTAATCTATATATAAATAAATTGTCTAAAAAAGGACGACATTCATGTACAACATACAACGGCTGTTTGATATCATTTTGATATATTGATTATATTATATTAAGTATATATGTTATAGCATTGTTTTCTTTCCATGCGTAGATAATACTGTCATGTGATTACAATCAGACAATCAACATAATAATCATTTCTTTAAATCGTCAATTCCCTGACATTCTACGATAATGGAGCAGAAATTCCGACCGATCGTCGTAATTATTCGACGTTTTCTTAAATGTCAGAAATGGCCCCACGCCGGCCGTAGCTGTAGTTAATAACGCTCTCGCTGCGCTCAAGACATCGGCTAAGAGCAGACCCCTTCATACGTTTCAAATTTCCATGCTCCATTTCAGTAACATTTTCCAAAACATCAGACACAGCGCCTCGACGCGTCCTCAGCACTCTAGCGACATCAAACTCGACACCAACATCACCCAAACACGTCATCAACCCACTCGACACCTCATCAGCAGGTTGACATATCTCACGCACTTCCTCTCCAGAAATTCCGTCAAAAATGTCCGGCATGGCGCACCGCCGCCGAGGAAGCGCACTGTGTATCTCCTCCACAAGTTGTTGCTCTAAGTACGACGACAACGCTTCGGCAAGTTCATTTTGCTCTACTCCATCGAAAATGTTTGCCATACCAAGACGCCTAGCCTCGCTTAGTCGGGTCATCGTTGTACAGTTCTCTGCACCCGAAATGTCTTCGTACGAATCCACGCAGCTCTGAATAATAATGCTGTCCGTGGTGACTAAGTGTTCAATGCCTTCACTTGTTACAGAAAATGGTTTCCGTACTTCTTTGAGAATAATTTTAGCAGCCTTTTGTTTGTTAATGTTGAACTTCTCCTCCGAGAAGACTTCTAAAATCACTACAATCTCTTCTCACTGTTTAAGCTTTTGAACACGCTTATTAATTCGTTTTTCGGTGCGATTGATGAAATGACATTACATGCACTTCACCGTTTAAATCATAGAGGATTTTCCTCATGTATCTATTTATACGTATTATGTTTCCGTTTCCACAATATAAATCGTTACGGTGTATGACTTAAGACTGTACGAGGCTAGTTATATTTATACCACGGCTTATATCGCAACTATCAGTTAAGTGACGTCAGTGGCGCATACATGATAAGCCTTTCCCTTGTGGTATTTATCATTAGGTAACGAAACGAGAGTTCAAATTCAATTCGTTTTAGATCAAGTTTTACCTTTAATTTTAACACTTGATACAATTTGTTTTATTTAATCCAGATTGCCTCTTCTTTTTGAATGCGACGAATGATAGAGCACATATATTTACCGTGTATGGTGCGTATATGTTCAAGTCGAAAGGTCACCTTATTTAAGTTATAGAAATAACTGTTGGTTTAATAGGTATGATCAAACACACAGGTGGATGGTTTTATTCTGAAATATTATAATTTTAAAAGTCATCTGTGAGTATATATTCTATGACGACGGTTTGATTACTTTTAGAATACGAATTCTAAACATTGTCAATGACCAGTATGCAAAGGAAGTTAGATAAATTATTTAGACAGCCATTTAATAATTATACTTTTGTATCAATAATCGTAACATTCAAACAGTTATTCCAAAACCACGTTACGGCCATCTTACACCGAAGCAAACAATTATCCTATATTCTAATGTAATTCGTCGTGTACTCTAATATATACACTTCATGAAATCATATGAACGTAAAGAATCATGGCTATATGCACGTTCAGTGCATCCTTTGGTAAATCATTTGGAAAATCAAATTATTACAACATAATATAAAGAGGAGGTAAGGGTTTTATTTGTATAAAAGTGCATATTATATTATACAATTATCGACAAGTAAGCCATTGAATATCAGATCTTATTCAAATGCTCACTAGTCAACAAGTGTTCCATTATAAAACAATTTAAAAAATGCCAACTTTCACCTCCTCGAGTTTTATACCATTTATATTCCTAGCTTTAGGTATGTGGGTTGCTAGCTTCATTATCATCTTATATCATTACATGCATATATTATTTACATTGAATGAAGAAATAATCTTAGCTCATTCAGTTGACAAGAACAATTAATTAATACCCCCCCCCATTAACTTTTTAATTGCAGACGAATAAGAATATGAAAAGAAAACCGAGAAAAGGACCATTGAATTTATTACAATAATAACATTATATATTTCGATCAGGAAAATGAGAAACCGCAGTGAATATGATATAGGTACCTTTCATCGAAGTCTGTTTATTCATATGTCATATCATAACTATCTGTTTGAAAAATTCAACGGTAACAAGCGGAACAAAATGTTAGTATTAATAATAAATTTGGCGCGGAAATTTAAAAAAATCCCACACAACTCATTGTCTTCAATGCACCGTTAAAAGTACGAAAAAGTAACCATGCGTATGTGTAGGTAATACTCAACTTGCTTTTTTGTGCAAATCATTGACTGAGATAATCAATACTTAAGTTTAACTTACCATAAAACAATAGGGCAGATGCTTTTCGCTCGTGTGCTGCGCTCATAAATAATTAGTCTGGTTCCCTGCTTATTGATATTTCATACAGTAGTCTGGTTCCCTGCTTACTGATATTTCATACAGTACCGATAACGATAGTGTTAGGGGCTGTCAGACTTTTCAACCCCAAGACTTTTCAACCCCTTTGTCGTTTTTGAAATCAAAGACTGTTCAACCCCTTTGTCATTTCAACCCCTAAAAGTGCTAAGACTTTTCAACCCCCCTTAAAACAAAGACTTTTCAACCCCTAATAAACAAAGACTTTTCAACCACTTAATACTCACCTATTATTTGATAATATGTACAACATTAAGCAATAGATTTTGAAATTTATTTTTAAAATCAAGAATATATTAAGAAAAAAAATATAACAAACACCAAATATACATTCTTGAAACACATGATAATACAATAATCCATAAAATATTTACATGAAAATAAATAAATAAAAATGTATGACTGTCCAATTGCTTAGAAATAAACCTCCCTGAGGAAATCCTCACACAATATTTTATGTGCATTGTACTGCTCCCACAATTAGTTGAAACAGAATATATTTTCTTTATGTTTGCAAAAAATACATAAAATAATTTAATAATTTAAGAAAAACAAAAGTATACATTGAGTTCAAAGTTGTTCAAAATGTAGTATACACTGAGTTTCAAATTACAAAAAAAAATAACATAGAATAATTATTATGTCAAGCCAGGATTAAACATTTTTATAGAGTGAATAAAGAACATTATGCTTGAATTATCAAAAATCTCCAGATGAGAATAAACGGTCTTTATCACTAAGTGCTAAATGCTTTTCAAATGTGTTGATAAAATGACATAACTCGTGTAACATAAGAGTTTATAAATGTTTTTTGTCTTAGGTTAAAAAACAATAACATTTTATTTTGAAGTGGTATTTAGGTTTATATGTAAAAAATGCTTTAAGCGTTATAATGTTTTATGCAATTAAAAAATGCAATGAAGATCCCACATCCTTTAATAAGCAAGACATGTGACATGGTCATAAATTCCTAAGGGATTAAGGGGCTTCATAACACCTTAAATTTAGGTTATAGTAACTTGACAGTGACAATCAACTAATATTGTAATACCCTGATGGCCATCATTTCAAACTATGAACAGCTTGATAAATTTTGTGTTTGATTTCCGGATTTAAAAAATAAGCTTTTAATTTTTTTTTTAACTTATTACCCTACCCCCAATTCTCATAATTATTAGATAATACATAATTGATTACACTTACAACAACAAAAATAGAACTGTACTGAAATGCAATATGGTACTAAAACAAAATGTTTTGACCGCTGACCTTTTTTAAAAGCAATGAAAGTTTGATAAATGTTAAATGGAAGTTTTTATCGGTGTTCTACAAGCAAACTATGGAGTTTGTTCTGTAAATCTGCAAAAGTATGGTCATAACTTTGTCCATTATATATGTAAATTCGTTCAAATATGTTATACACTTTAGAATAATACAACAATTCTTCGGGGTAACCAGGCATCAAAATCTGGCTTTTCTTTAACTTATTACACTAAGATAAATTATGTGTATGGTTTTCACTACAATACAAAATGTGTACGTTTTTGACGGGGGTTCATAACCCAACCCAGGAAATTAATCTTAACGTATTACACTACGAAAAATTATGTGTTTGGTTTTCTGAGTTTCATAAGTCAACCCAGGAAATAAAAATTACTATGATTAATTATTATTAAAATGACACCTTCTATGCAATTACTTTCTTTTGCAATTATACAATTATTTTGTTATCTAGACAACAAATGTTTGGTCAAAAACACATCTTTAATTATATTTCAATAACAATGTGTTAATTTGCTAAAATTGATGTGTGCTCTAGAAGCCTAAAATAACAAACAAATTTATTCCCAAATAATGTGTTAAGTTTTATGCAAAAACAAACAAAAACAAAAATCAAATAATAGGGGTTGAAAAGTCTTTGATTAAGGGGTTGAAAAGTCTTCAATATGGCTATTAAAATAATTCAACTACGGGTTGAAAAGTCTTTGATTTAGGGGTTGAAAAGTCCAAACAGGTAGGGGTTGAAAAGTCTTTGAAATAGGGGTTGAAAAGTCTAAGGGTTGAAAAGTCCTCGTTTTTAGAAGGGGTTGAAAAGTCTTGGGGTTGAAAAATCCTGCTCCCGTGTTAGGGGAAGGAACTCCAGACTAATAAATAATGTGCTTATTATATTAATCGAAGACGAGGTACAAGTATAGTGTGTGTATATACCGCGTGATAAATTACGTCATGAATGATACCTCGGAAGGCAATATTTTGCTTAAAATGAAGATTTTAAACAAAGATATCTTTACTATTTATTAATCATATTTAATGAAACATGGCGCAGTCTACGCCGCTTACATAGCCCTGCCTTCGGTCTTTTACTAGACTTGATTGAGAGTTTAGTTTCTTGAAACACTTTGATAAACCTTTCCACAAAAACCGCCGCCTGATGTAGCACTGTCGAAACATTATTGGGAAAGAGGTTTGTCGAAGTGTTTGTTGAAACTAATCACCTAATAAAACTCCGGTAATAAAACGAAGGCGGGGCTCTTTAAGCGGCATAGACTGTTCCAACGAAGCATTTGTGACGTAATTTATCACGTGGTATACACACACTGATGTATAACATTATCAAACAGGAAGAACCTGACACAATGTACACTTCAGATGTTAATGATAATATTACACGACATTTTAAAATATAATAACACAACATTGTAAAATAACGTCACATAGAAATCTTTAAAAAATGGCTAGTTTCACTGTCTCTTTTTCGTATTTAAAGTACGATTTTCTAAGAGGAAGGAACTTTGTCTATTTTAATAACATAATATCCAATAAACCTGTACATGTATAAACAAATATAGGAGTGTATGAGCGTCAGGCTTGGTATACATACCGAGTATATGTGTAAGTATTCTCGAGTGTGCCTGTCCTTTTGAATATACGTCTCATGTAAATAACTCTGAAATAATCGGAATATAAGGATGGCTCCTTCAAAAGCTAGTACCAATTGTTTCTAACTTGCAAAAACGCTAAAATAGGTCGATTTCTCATACTTAAATATGTCGGAAATAGCTCATTGAGTTTTTTTGTGATCATACACCCACTTGGTAGCCCTCAGCCATTTAATAAATTAAGCGTATAACGATATAAAATGTCTCTACTGAACGTCAACAGACTAATATAAAATCAAGTTTGAATTGATCAAGTTTGCGCTCCATATTCAATACCTCTGTTAACATTTAAACAAAAGAATGGAACAATATTCAACTGATTGTAGATAGTCTATTTCAATATTGATACAGGTAAAGAAATGCATTCAGTTTGTCGTCTTTATAATTTATTTAGTGGTTCATTGGAATAGTATGCCAATGGTAATTGGAATCTTTATCCACTTAATTCTTAAACGCTATTGTATCAAATAACTGCCCGCTTTGTTTCTAATGCACTTTGTAAAAGATATGAGCACGATTACAATCCAGGTAATCAATTTGACAGATTGATACTTAAACTATTACAATGTAGATTTATTTAACAATCCAAATGGGCGAAGAAATAAGTATGTATGCAATATATAAGTAACCAAATACTATTCCCTACAATAAGACAATCGATTGGCGGGCACGTTCCATCTTTACTCTTCTACGTTGTTTTTCATACATTGTTTATGAAAAGTTGATATCTGATCATTGGATGCTTTCTGGTACTTTATAAAATATTTTTAGTAAGATCTAGTTTTTAAACAGTGAAATAACATTATGAAATTCAAATCTTAAGATACTATTTTTAACGTAATTTTTATGACGTAAGTCTGAAGTATTAAATATTGAATTAAAATACTAAAGCTTTAACAAAGAAATAATAAAACAGTTCTAGATTGAACTTCGGTTGATGTGTTATCATTGTAACCAACAGTTTACATTTCGCACGAATGCGTTTTAGTTTATGTCTGAACCTATAAAAAGTGAACGAATCCCTTTATGAAGGAAAGTGTTGACGTCGGACGACGGACAATACTAAATACAATTGATCTTCATGAGTGCTTTGTTCAACGTATGTGCGCGCATGTGTGTGTGAGTGCGGGTGTGCGTGCGCGCGCATGCGTGCGTGTTTGTATGCGTGCATCAAATCGCTGGGGCGCATTCCCCCCCATCCCACTAGCGAACCGGTCCTTACATCAAATCTGGTCTAGCTTCGTCCCTGGTTATGTTTATTGCGATGTTTCACACTTGACGGCCTGTTAAATACTTTCAGATGTATTTTTTCTTGCTAGGATAATACAGACAAAGAGCACTGTTCTCATGTAAGATAAACACTAAACGAAAGGTTTAAATCATATTTTGACCTTTTCTTATCAGTTACATACTCTCGTATCAGATCGAATTTACATGAAATGGTACGCGCAAAAACAATGTAAATTTCTATTGTTTTATTCTGAATAGACAATACAATGTACTCATGCATAGATACATGGAAGCTATTATAACAAAAACGTCCACCGTTTGATTGTTTTCATTTGAAAAGTATGAAATACTTAAACAATTGTTTGAATGATATAAGAAATTAGTAACAAAAAACCGAGATATCAAGTTTCAAGATCCTAACGTTTTCCGCTATAAACTTATATTTGGTGCCTGAAATAATTCTATTATAATTTGAGTTAATACACTGCTGATATACCTTTTTATGTTTTGAAAATGCTTGAGATATAACGATATTACAATACACTTTATTGCAGCTATGACAACTATGTCACATAATATATACATCAGTATAGTTAAAACATATAAAAAATATACGAGCTAAATTAATATATTAAGCATATATATAGGGCTCCAGGTACCTAAGACTTCACATAAACAGTAACTGAAACTACCGGATTTATCTTTGCAAAGAAAGAAATGCAATACATATATTTTTTTAAAAGAGAGGCGGATCCATTATTTAACATTTTAGAAGGCGCAATTTCTGGCACAAAACCGGACATGTGTCACCTCCCGTGAACAAAAACAGAAAGAAGGGTTAACTGTGATGAGTTGTAATGTGGGGTGGTTCGAAGATCTCCTGAAAGTGTATGTAGCTTACATTTGATTAAAGGGGTACATGCTGGTACATTCAAGAAAGCATGCACGCCGCTAGTTTGCACGATTGCATTCAACCCATATATATTGAACATTGACATCAAGGCAGTACACTACTTGTGGGTTTTCGACACGCAACACCCTATATATGCGAACATTGATATGGTGTCCGTTTTTAAAATACATATATAACTTTACAAGTAACCTATAACAGATTAACTAAGATTTGTTTCATCCTGTACAATGTACTTAACAACACGACACTTGCTTACTATACGTATGATACGTAGATTTAAAGGGTCTGTTTCACTGAGTTCAGTTATTAGGGAAGTTAAACAACCATACGATTCACAATCAATACAGACTTCAAAGCGTAGAAAATCACTATTTTACTTTAATTATACTGAATATCAAGGTTTCACAAGTTAGTTTTATTCCATTGGTAAACTTGTACTTTCTTTTGTCTTGTTTAACTGTTCTACACGGCCAGCTTTTGACCGTCCTTTGACACAGTAACTGCTTTTGAACTGATAGTTCATGTCAATCTTATATGAACCAATCACTCGCCGAGTAGCAGGAGACAGCTACACGATATAGTTAGTGTCCATAGTACATACAAAAATACAGTCCCCGAGACCTACACAGAGACCTACAAAGAGACCCGAAGACTCTTGGATACTGGCATCTTCCACCACCTTGGTAACAAAGGTCTTTGGTCATTCCATTATGCAGTTTTGTTAAACGTGCGCCTTTGTTTTGGAATTGTATGAACTAAAACAATATGTTTTCATAAGCGACAACAACTGAAGTTTTTTTTTAAGTCCAATGATTTAACAACGATAGTTTTTAACTGTTCCGTATACATTACATAATATCGCTATCAATCAGACGAATGATACAAGTGAATTGAGGGCAAGTAACACCAATTCGGAATACCTTTTTTTGGTACATGCCTTATTGCTTTTAATTGATATTTTACATTTTCACCGCATTGTTTTTCACCTACACCGGATATTGTCACGGTATCGAATACACAGTGGTTCAACTAATTAATGTTAAGTACACGTAAGGCCAAATAAAAAATAGGTATGTTTCAGGTTACCCGACCGACTCTATATTTTCCCGCCGACCCTAACCTATTTTTCCCTGAAAAAATGTGATTTGGGTACGAAAAGCATTTGTTACGAAATGTGAGTTCGGACACCTTAAAATAATTATTTTTTCGCTCTCCGAATTCATAGAAAATAACCATTTTTACATTTTATCTACATGTATGGTAAACCTGCCTGTTTTCTTCATGTCTGCATTTTACCACTTATTAATTTATCCGTTGTTATCAATGGTTATTACGCCTATAAGTGTAACTCCTTCATCAAGTTAATTAAAATCCCATTCAACACCATTTTATACATGCATTGAAATGAATAAACACCTTTTATCGGCTTCAGATCAAACAGTCACATTGTGTGACGTCACATAACTCTCAGTTATACCCACATGGATCTCATGGAGAGCATGGACATTGCTATGCAGGATTAATGTGTCTGGGTGGTGTTTTCGATTGTAACTTAAGTATTGCATTTCTAACTTTAATTCATCACATTAAATAGTTACCTGTATCATTGAATGTGTTGACTTTTATTGTTCTATTGATGTTACAATGAGTATTACTGTACGATTATTGCTTAAAAAAAGTCTATATTAAAAGTGTGGTACAAGTTTCAAAGTTTATTGGCGGATCGTTTTACAAACATGACATGTCTGTGTTTTCTTAATCTCTTGATTGCCCTTGTTGTTTCTTTAATCCTCCATTAATTATATCACACATCCTTTCAACAGGCAATAAATCGTTTAGCATAGGTAGTAACTTACTAACTTGTCACAGTGATATGGTTAGGTAATCTAGCCAGGCATTGTAACGATAAAGATCAATATTTTTTGTCTGTGAGACTTATTAACTGTAAAAGTTACAATCGATGTCCTTTGGGTGTCCGAAAATTAGGTACCTAAAATAAATTATTTTTGAAAATAATAATGGATGTCCGAATTTTTAGATTGTCCGAACTGTAAGGTGAATTACGGGTAGTTTGTGCTTGTGTGCCAGGTATATTTCAATTCTTGAAATATATTCGTGTTCCTGGAAAGTCTTAAATAATAGCAGAGTGGTGTACGATAACTTAGTTGAAATCCAACCATCATTGTCAAAGTATTTAACCAGACAAATAAAGAATGTTTCCTTTGAAGCATGGCACATGTTTAAAAACTACTGATAAACCTGAAAATTGATGACTTTTATTTCTGTTACTTTCTGAGTCAACAGTTACTGAAATCAATATATAAAAAAAAATACAAAAAAAATATTCCGACTTACCTACCCTATTTTTTTGGCAGCGTTACCTGAAACGCACCTATTTTTTATTTGGCCTAAGGAACTTAATCCCGATTTACGGTGTTGGGGTCGTGAAGCACTAATAATGAGTGTTATTTCGCGTGAAAATTGGTCAATTGTATTGTATCAATATATAGGGAATTTATTTAGTAGTCCGGCTATTTAAGGGTCAAATTGGTGTAACACAAAACTACGGAAATATATGTTGTTTTACCATTTGTGTCTACCAATGATAGAAATGTGTCATTTAAAACCATTTTCAGAGTTTAAGTTTACAAAATATGTCGAAATAAAAAAATTCGATAAAAACTATAGAATGGCATGGGGGTCATTATGGACTAAGATTTTCTGCATTATTTAATGTAAAATCGTGATTGAAGACATTTTATTTTAATCCCAATTATTAAATGGTCGAATGCTGTTAAAACGGATAGGTTATGGTGATTTCGAGTCAAATTTGTGCAAAAAACAACATTTTTTACTCTTTTACGCCTGTGGCGGTGACTGTTTTGAAAGAGCATTACAATATTAAGTTTTTTTAAATAGTCTTCAAATAAAACTTTGTTTTTTCCTTTCCAATGATTAACATGTGTAAATAATGACTTGTATAAACAAGAAAATAAAAATGTTATCTTGAAAGAAAACGCAGGAGTCTAGTGACACCGATGGTTTTCGATGCTAAACATTTAGAAAACTGCTCAGTTTTAATGTCTGCAGACACAGAACGTGACTATGAAGTGTAATTGAGGAAAACTTGTGTGTTTTAATAGGTAGCTAGGTTTCGCGAACTGAGGTTGACAAAACAAAACACAAACAGTATGACCTTACCGCTGACGTCGAGGAAGGATACGTTGTCCCATATGTCACGTACAACTACAATTTGACGGCTTGGAATAAAACACTTTCAGATTACTACCATTTGTAGTGTTTATCAGGTAGTTTGGGTTCAAATTTTTCCTCTTGAAATGCTGAAAATGCGCATGATTGATAACTATCACCATATGAAAAAACACAAACCTTCGTCACATGTGATCGATATCGAACCCATGTTGAGTAAAAATGTCTTAGTTTGTAACTTCACTGTATTATTTCTGCCTTACGATCAACATAAGGTCTCAGAATAAACCGACATTCATGCCGCATAATCAAAAGAGTTGTGTCACTGATTGCGTCAGAATATTTCTGATATTTTGAATATGTTTTGCTAAAATCTTATCGCTAAGGTATCGGCACAGAAGTGTTAGCTGGTTGGACGGATACAATGTCTGGAAACAGGCAAAATATCAAAAGCCATTAAACATAATCCGTAATAAAATTGAAGAATTTTATTTAATATTGAGTTGTTCAATCGCGAATTGGAAAAAGCCCAATATCAACGTTTCCAAATGGAAGAAGCTGTCTTGCATGGCACGGGATGAACGAAATCCTGAATATGAACGTATGATAACATGCACAGAGCTGGTAGTTAAACACGTATTTGTATTTTGTTGACCGAGCAATAAGCGTGCGACGGTTTACAGCGGCATGAAACAAAGAGTTTAGCGCATTTTCTAATGCAGCACGGCTAACGTCGCCTAACGCCACTACAACGAGTACATTGGCGCTATTTGCATAATAGCCTTTCTTACTCCGGTGTACAACACTGTTACAAGTAACTTGCCGCTTCAGTGCACTGAGGTTTTGACGTATTATGGTTTTGATGCATTTCAACTCAGGCTTCATTCCAGAATATTTTAATACATATTTTAAAGTGGGACACAGGCCCCTTTGCCCCCGCTAGATCCGCCACTGAAACATGTTTATATTGATCTAGTGATTAAAAGTATAATCACATTTCTTACTTTTTACATGTTTTTGAATGTATCATACATACATTAACGTATTTTGCATCTTTTGTTTATCGAAAAGACAACAACACTTTTTAAACTTTCCGAAGGTATCTTCATGTTCTTTCAAATGAAAAGTGAGTGATTATAAAACGGTTACACTTATTTAGCTATCGTTTTAGCTTTTGCCAAACCCAAACTTGGTCACGAATGTCTTAAACGTTCGTTTTCACTGCTATTGACCTGTATAACATAAATGTTGAGACATACATACATTATAATCATTACGTGTGTGCAAGTTGACGAACCACGGGATTCTGAGATAAAAGCATGATGGCGACGATAGCTTTATTGAATCGATATTTCGAAGCAGTCAAAGTAGAGAAGAGACATGATCACAAACTCCCTTTTACGACAGTAACACTCATGTTTACCTGTCTGTCTGTCACAATATATAATCAAACGCTTATTAAGTCTTAGTTTTTAGTTAATTACGACTCTAATTCCCAAATAAGATTTACCACAATTAAAACAATTGTTTTAATATACCAAAAAGGATGAATACATGTCGAAATCAAAGGGTCTTATTAAGAATTCCTAGCTAATTCAAAAGAATTACCTGTTTTACTTTTACGTCACGGTGCAGGAACACGGTATTTCTACCATAAGAGACGATAAAGGAATACAGTAAATGTTTTAGCACTCACCAATCATTTAATATCTGTGCGTGTTCAGCTTTTGCAAACACACTTACAATCTTGTTATCAGTAATGAATATTTACCATCTATGCATTATTTAGTCAGTAGAAAAAGGTTTATCACATGCAATTCATGTTTGTTATACATGTGTAGGTTTGTGAAATAACTCAATATATAACTGAAATCCTTCCTCCTGCGACATTTAGTCGTTCGCTCGTTAATGTGGTGGCCCGTTGGTGCACATCCAAGTATCACAATTAAATACAAAACTTTTAATAACATTGCTAATACGTTTAAACAGACTAATAATAATAACAAATACCGTTCAAATTTCAAAAGTTTCTCGTAGATTTATAGTCAAATAAACAACCAACGATTTTATGTTTTGGCAACTACATGAACAGAGTTGTTAAGTGTATACACTGCATGTTTACCAACAAGATTGACATGAAATTAATACACATGGAGCATGAAGACATCGAAATAGAATGATTTATAATCTAATAGTACCATATGCACGAAGGATCTATGACGAATATTCTAATTCTATAAATAAATATATTGTCTAAAAAGGACGACATTCATGTACAAAATACAGCGGCTGTTTGAAATCATTTTTGATATATTGATTATATAATATTAAGTATATATGTGATAGCATTGTTTTTTGTAGATAATACTGTCATGTAATAACAATCAGACAATCAACATAATAAGCATTTAATGAAATATTCAATTCCCTGACATGCTACGATAATGGAGCAGAACTTCAGACTAATCGTCGTATTCGACGCTTTCTTAAATGACAGAAATGGCCCACGTCGGGCGTAGCTGTAGTTAATAACGCTCAAGACATCGGCTAAGAGCACACCCCTTCATACGTTTCAAATTTCCATGTTCCATTTCAGTAACGTTTTCCAAAACATCAGACACGGCGCCTCGACGCGTCCTCAGCACTCTAGCGACATCAAACTCGACACCAACATCACCCAAACACGTCATCACCCCACTCGACACCTCATCAGCAGGTTGACATATCTCAAGCACTTCCTCCCCAGACATTCCGTCAAAAATGTCCGGCATGGCGCACCGCCGCCGTGGAAGCGCTGTGTGTATCTTCTCCAAAATGTGTTGCTCTAAGTACCATGACATCGCTTTGGCAAGTTCGTTTTGCTCTACTCCATCGAAAATGTTTGCCATGCCAAAACGCCTAGCTTCGCTTAGTTGGGTCATCATGTCTTCGTACGAATCCACACAGCCGGCGCGTTTCTGACTTATAATGTTATCCGTGGTGATTAAGTGTTCAATGCGTTCACTTGTTACAGAAACGGTTTCTGACTGAGAATATGTTTGTCTTTTGTTTATTAATGTTGAGCTTCCCCTACCAGAATACTTCCAAAATTACTACTCGTCACACTGTTTATTTTTTTTTGTACATGTATACTATTAAATCGTTTTTCGGTGCGTTTGATGAAATGGAATTACATGCATTTCACCGTTAAAATCATGGAGGATTGTTCTCGTGTGTCTATTTATACGTATTATGTTTCCGTTTCCACAATATATATCGTTACTTAAGACTGTTCGAGGCTAGTTATATAAATCATGGCTTATATCGCAACTATCAGTTAAGTGACGTCAGTGGCGCATACATGATAAGCCTTTCCCTTGTCGTATTTATCATTAGGTAACGAAACGATAGTTCAAATTCAATTCGTTTTAGATTTAGTTTTACCTTTAATTTTAACACTTGATTCAATTTGTTTTAATTAATCCAGATTGCCTCTTCTTTTTGAATACGACGAATGATAAAGCACATATATTTACCGTGTATGGTGCGTATATGTTAAAGTCGAAAGGTCACCTTTATTTAAGTTATAGAAATAACTATTGGTTTAATAGGTATGATCAAACACACGGGTCGATGGTTTTATTCTGAAATATTATAATTTTAAAAGTCATCTGTGAGTATATATTCTATGACGACGGGTTGAATGATTACTTTTAGAATACGTATTCTAAACATTGACCAGTATGCAAAGGAAGTTAGATAAATTATTTAGACAGCCATTTAATAATTATACTATTGTATATATTAGTCATTCTAACATTTAAACAGTTATTCCAAAACAACGTTACGGCCATCTTATACTAAAGCAAACAATTATCCTATATTCAGATTTCAAATGGAATTCCTCTAATTCGTCGTGCACTTTGATATACACACTCCATTAAAATAATGTGAAATTAAAGAATCAAGACGTAATGCACGTTCAGTGCAACTTTTAATAAATTAATAGAATATAAGAGCATAACTTATAGACGAGGTAAGGGTTTTATTTGTCTAAAAATGCATATAATATGATACAATTATCGACTAGTAAGCCATTGAATATTCACTAGTCAACAAGTGCTCCATTATAGAACGATATATTTTTAAGATGCCAACTCCTTTACAGCCTCGTGTTTTATACCATTTATATACATATATATGTTGTGTGTTTGCTTTTTATCACATGCTTACCCTTGTTTTCCGTGTAATATACCCATTACGAATATTTTTATCTTACACATGTGTAAGATAACATATCAGACATTTCTATTGGCTAGACTAATCACGCAACCTAGATATCCCTCCGCATTGTTTGTAAACAAAATGGTTTAAATGCCAACAAATACTTACCTCAATAATGAAGCTGAAGGACTTCCGGGAGACAAATGACTAACGAATCATAGTGCCAGAAAGCATCTTGTACAAAAACTTTCTGATAACAATGTTCCGCCAACCAGATAATGAATATCATTAGTCACAGAAATATCCAGTCAGTCAACAAATACAGCCACATTAGTGACAAACACCACAAGAACATTTCAAACATTTCCATCTTGACCAACACAAGGAATATGCAACCAATGCCATTTGCTTGCCAGTTTAATCAGCTGTCGGTTACCGAAAACATAAATACGAATTCTGCAGCACAGACATCTCCTTACACAATCCATGGCGGCTAGAACATCATGTTCTCTGGAAACATTCTTGGTGGAACTTTTTCAACATCAACATCCATGCAGTACAGAGTAAGGCTTTGCCGTAATCATCTGCATGTTGTGAAACTCCATGTACACTAAGAAAACGCTGCAAAATCATCGTACACAGCAAATACCTTTTAAATCCGTGCACACAGTAAAACTTGACATACCGATGTAGGTCACATAAACCGCGTAAACGCATGTACTCTGAGTGTGACGTCATCAAATTGTGTACTTATTGGTTTTTTTTTGGTTAAAATTGTTCGTTATTCATGGTGTTGGATATTTTACTACACATTTTTATAGTTGTGACTTGTTAAGCGCTTTATCAGAATTAAAACTTAATAACTGCTAGATACTTTTGACATTTTAATTTGGAACTATTTATATGGCGCATCGTTGACATTCTTCTCTGAGTACTTTGGCTGTCAAACAATCGGTTCAGAAAGTGGAACTAAATTGGTAATAAAAACACCGTTTTAAGCATGTGATAAAAAAGATCTGACACTCGTTGTCATTTAATACAAGAATTTTATTAAACTCGTCCATGAAAGTTGTTAGTAAGCTCGCCAGAGGCTCGCTTACTAACAAATTTCATGAACGAGTTTAATAAAATCTTGTATTAAATGACAACGAGTGTCAGATCCTATATATCTTATATTATTACATGCATCTATTATTTACATTAATGATCTAAAGAAATAATCTAAGCTCATTCCGTTGACAAGAACATTTAGTTAATAAAAGAAAACAATAACTGCTTATTTGCATACCAATAAGAATATGAAAAGAAAACCGGGAAAATACCATTGGATATATCAATTTAATGACATTCTATATTTCGATCAGGAAAATGAGAAACCGCAGTGAATATGATATAGTGTCGCTTCATCGATGGCTGTCTGTATATTCATGGGACATATAATAAGTATCTGTTCGTAAACTTCAATGGTAAGAAGGGGAACTAAATGTTAGTTTTTATAATAAATTTGGCGCGGAAAATAAAAAAAAATCCACACAACTCATTGTCTCCAATGCAACGTTAAAAGTACGAAAAAGTAAACATGCGAATAAGCAGGTAATACGTATATTTGCTTTAATTTGCAACTTCAATGACTGAGATAATAGTTTCAGTACGTACGTTTTATTGCCATAGAACAATAGGGCAGATTTCTTTCGCTCGTGTGCTGCGCTCATGAGTAATGTGCTTATTATATGAAGCGAAGACGATGGACCGTATCAAACAGGACGAACCTGACAAAATATACACTTAAGATGTTAATGATTATATAATATAACATTTTACAATAGAGTAACACAACTCGTTACAGCGGTTGTAAAATAAAAATAACGTCACAAAGACATCTTGAAAATGTCGGCGGGTTTCACTGTCTCTTTCTTCGTATTTAAGTAACATTTTCTAAACCATTTACGAAACACCACGATAAACTATTAAATGACCGAATGCATGGTACTCATAGATGTACATGTATATACATATATAGGAATGTATGATCGCATGGCTTGGTGTAATTACAGAATTTATGTGTAAGTATTCTCGAGGGTGCTTTACACTTTGAAGTAACGTCTAATGTAAATTAATCTAAAATAATCACAGTATAAGGATGACCCAAATCCTAGTGAAAACTGTAGAATCGACAGTTTCCCGCAATTCGTAGTTAAGCCTCCTTCGTACGCCACTGTAACGAGTGCCTTCCCGATAATCGTATTGTAGCCCCGCTGTCTCCGGCGTACGCCACTGTAAAGAGTGCCTACAAGCTATTCATATTGTAGCCGCGCTTTCTCCGGCGTTCGCCAATAATAAGAGTGCCTATCCGTTATTCATATTGTAGCCTCGCTAACTCCGGCATGGCGTAGGCCACTGTAACGAGTGCTTTCCCGGTACTCGCATTGTAGCTCCGCTGACTCCGGCGTAAGCCACTGTTACGAGTGCCTTCCCGGTACTCGCATTGTAGCCCCGCCGACTCCGGCGTACGCCACTGTAACGAGTGCCTTCCCGGTACTTGCATTGTAGCCCCGCTGACTCCGGCGTACGCCGCTGTAACGAGTGCCTTCCCGGTATTCGCATTTAAAGCCCCGCCGACTCACGCGTACGCCTCTGTAACGAGTGTTTTCCCGGTACTCGCATTGTAGCTCCGCTGACTCCGGCGTAAGCCACTGTAACGAGTGCCTTCCCGGTACTCGCATTGAAGCCCCGCCGACTCCGGCGTACGCCACTGTAACGAGTGCCTTCCCGGTACTTGCATTGTAGCCCCGCCGACTCCGGCGTACGCCGCTGTAACGAGTGTCTTCCCGGTATTCGCATTTAAGCCCCGCCGAGTCCGGCGTACGCCTCTGTAACGAGTGCCTTCCCGGTGCTCGCATTTTAGCCCCGCCGACTCCGGCGTACGCCGCTGTAACGAGTGCCTTCCGGTATTCGCATTTTAGCCCCGCCGCTGACTAAGGCGTACGCCACTGTAACGATGCCTTTCCGGTATACGCATAGTAGCCCTGCTGACTAAGGCGTACGCCGCTGTAACGAGTGCCTTCCGGTATTCGCATTTTAGCCCCGCTGACTAAGGCGTAAGCCGCTGTAACGATGCCTTCCCGGTATACGCATAGTAGCCCTGCTGACTAAGGCGTACGCCGCTGTAACGATGCCTTCCCGGTATTCGCATTTTAGCCCCGCTGACTAAGGCGTACGCCGCTGTAACGATGCCTTCCCGGTATTCGCATTTTAGCCCCGCTGACTAAGGCGTACGCCGCTGTAACGATGCCTTCCCGGTATTCGCATTTTAGCCCCGCTGACTAAGGCGTACGCCGCTGTAACGAATGCCTCCCTGTTATTAGCATTGCTGTTCATCGAATTGTTGTCCGAACGTTTTTCACCATGTGATCATTAAAAAACAAAAAGGTATCTAAGGTGGGGGGGGGGGTGCCCGCCCCATACCCCAATGAATCAGTAAGTGGTTGTTAAGCCCTAAAAAATACAAACAGTCCCACTTATAATTTGGGATCAATATAATGTTCATAAGAATAACCGATTAAAGTCACACTTATATCTGTACCGACGTTGCAAAGGGTAAATATTCAAGCATGCATCGGTGGTTATTGCAAACTACTGTCATAATAAGGCATGGCTCATGTTCATACTTGATCCAAAATAAATGAACATTTTTTGGTTCATTAACATCGGGTAGAAATGTGGTCTCAATTGAATTATTTCAATGTATTTTGACCTGAGGCGTTGACCTATTAAACTATTTTAAACCAGACCAAGCCCATAGAATGTCCGGAACACATACCATTATTTCCAAATGTCGTAATCACGATTAATAATATCAAGTATTACTAAAGTGGCCGTGTAACAGAATTATTTTACCACTCATACACTAATCGAGTATTATCAAATGTTGTGCGGTTATAAAAACACCACATTATGTTGTTTATTTATTAGAAGGTAAAGCTATATATGTATGAGCAAAACATAATGTACATGTGGAAAAAACCTTCGAAATTGTAGATATTAAGGTGTAATAATAAAAAAAAACTTAATTTAAAGCTGCACGCTCACAGATTGCAAGTTTTGACAATTATTTTAGTTTTTGTATATGAACTAGCTAATACATGCAACAATGCATGTAAACCAGTCATATAAGACCGTTAGTAAGGGTTTTAGCCATAAATCATTAATTTTCGAACGGAAATATGAAAATCTGCGATCTGATCTTTTGTCAGCAGTCTTTTATCACTGATTGGCAGATACTTACGTAAATATTTGCTCATTCAAATACAAAACAAAAACTGTAAAACGGTTAATATGTGATAGGGCAGCTTTAAGATGCTTCATAAATATGAATATAATTACAGAATGTAATTGTAATAAATGTATATCGAACTACAGATACAATAGTGTATTGATAATAACGATTATAAGATATCCGATGGCTACTCCACGAATAACACATACAAAGCTATTCAACCATTTATCACGAACATATTAAGTACAGTCAATCGGTTTGGACTACCAACACCAACAGTTATTATAACAATTTAACAATATAGACAGTCAACGTGAAAAGGAAGCATGTATTGAAGCAACACATTCATTCAAGTAGTTAGATATTTGCTATTAAACAACAAGGTTTACATCTCATCTGTTATAAATATGTCTGGGATACTATATAGGATGTATACCTCAGAATAAGGAATTAAATTATTTCACTTCGTTAAATAAGAATATCACTGTACTGGGTAGTTTTATTGCAATTCATAAATCTGAAGTTTTGTGTTCCCTTTGACCTTGTTCGACACCACAAGCTTTGTACCGTCCTTGGACACAGCAACACAACGGGGCATGCTCATCTCCACTTTACAAGATCCAATCAATCTTCCAGTGGGAGACAATTGCACGATAGAGTTAGTGTTCTGACTACACACAAACACGCAGTCCCCGGGACCTACACAGACACCACGAGGTATCTGGATGCTGGCGTGTCTTCTTACTATGGTAATAACGGTGTTGCCGCTTACGTCGTGAAAATTAATAGAATTATCAGAAAAGTCAATGAGAACCACAATTTGACGGTTTTGAATGTATGTAGTGACGGCTTCATTATATTTCAACTGTTTCATTGGAAGATTGGGCTCAAACTCCTTCTCCCCTAAAGTGCCGGAAACCTTGCTCACAGGGTACTTGTGTCTGAATGTGGTGGCACAAAACCAATCTCCCGGCATGGTGGATATATTCTCGTAATCACGATTGCAGTGAAAAGAAGGTAATTCGATGATTGTGTTATCTGCGTTTATATTAAAATTTAAGATCTTACCGTCACTACAGGTGGTAATAGCAACTTTTTGATCACTAGTTGTGACAATGTCTTGTGGTGTTGAAGCAAGGAGATGTGTAGCCAGATTGTTTAGCTGCTGATCAGTCACTATAAGCCTGTGGTTCCAATTATCGACAGCTACAATTCTGCCGTCTGGAAGGAAGTCTAGACCGGATATGAGAGGTTCTCTATCACCATCTTCACCCTGCTTCAAAAAATTCCTAGACGCCAACAAACGTAACATAAAAGGACGTACAAACGACCCGGATGTTGCCTTGGTGAACGTCTTCTCGATGTGGAGTGAACCGATGTCATCCCCGCTTTGTATGAAAGAAAGCAGTGTCTTGTTGAATTCGAAAATGAAATCCAGAACATGTTTATCGGACTCTTGTTTTGAAATCGCATTTTTGTGTTGTCTTATCTTTTTGGTAAACAAACGAATTCTATTGAAATCGTCAATGTTTGTAGCTAATGTTGTATCAGTATCTTTAGTAATTGCCGTTCGAACTATTTTCTCTTCATCTATTTTCTTTGATTCAGTCTTGACTGCATCACGGGTACTATGAACAACGTTGCACTTGAAATCATCAAACAGTTTATCTATCTCATTTTTCATGATATCGATTTGTTCGGAAATGACTTTCACCTGGCTGCGGTAAGCTTGGATTCGTTTTTCATCACCTTTGTCAATATATTCACATCTGCCATGTAAATTTGCAAGCGATATTTTCATACCTGATTTGATATCAGTGACTTTAGTGCATTGCTTATGGTACATTACACCACAGAGTCCACAGCACATTTCATCGTGATCTACACAGTATATGTTTAAATCCTGCTTGTGTTTGGTGCATATTTTCCTTTGGTCATCTTCCTCCAAACCTTGTAGATCGTGTCCAACCATGATGTCATTCAAGGAGTGGTTCATTGAGCACTCCTCACACTGGTGTTGTTGGCAGGTTTTACACAACACCACCGCATAATTCCACCTCCCGTTGGTTCTACAGGGATCACAACGTTTCCCCTTCCGACCGGGAACGTTGTCGTCGGCACATGTTTGATACGCGTCTGGAGACCTTCCGCCGACTTGATCGTGTACAGTTGTTTGGAAGCCTTCAGCCATATCTTCACCATAAAGTGTGTTTGACAAGAAACATATTTAACGTATATATGGATGATGTGTACATCGCACTCCCGAACGCAATAATGATTAACAATATCAAATTCTTAAGTAATATTTGTCCTTCTTATCACAAATAAAAGGTTTTACGATACTAGTATGCGCAAATCAATATTGAGATAAGAAATTGGTTCACAGCCAGCAAACTTTTATGAAAGAGGTATGCATAACACGCTTGGTTGTCTACATTTTCGTATCACCTGTTATGCAAGCAATACATACAGACAATTTTTGCCTAAAGTGACGTTACAGTTATTATGACATTCAAAACGTAAATATGCTTGTCTTTTCATCAAAGACGCACAAAATCGCCCTATATGAACATAATCTCCCATATGTTATTCAAACTTTCTTGCCATTTTGAAACTTTATTCCAATATAATTTATACAATTATTGGTGTATTGTTTATCATTTTATTACATTTGTATTACATATTTACTCAGATCAACGTAGTATAAAAGCGCGTATGATTTTTTCCGTCATTGCAAAACAGGGATTAGTGTTGGTTCGGGGTCCGGAAGAATGTTGTATTTTACTAAATATTTATAGATTGTGTCATTTATTATATACTTGATTGAGCACTCCACACACTGGTGTTGTCGACATGTGTTACACAGCACCACCGCATCATTCCACCTCCCATTGGTTCTACAACGTTTCCCTTTTCGATCAGACAAAAGTTGCACGCTAATGGTGGATGAAACTTTGCTGATGTGCGTATTGACCTTACTGCTAGGGTGTATACCATTCAGGGGTCGGGGAAAATTCCCCCGTGGGTATTTCATGTGATAAAAATTGAATTGCAAACATTGAATCATATCCTATCAAAATGAAGTGCTAAAACTTTAAAAAACATTGCATTAAAGCTATCTTACTCCTTCTTTCAGCTGGTACATTTGACGGTATCATTTATACACATTATTGAATCTTTTGTTTTAAAATGAAACAACTCTGAACTAGTACAGTTATGAAGTAATGTTTTGTAACAGGCACAAACATTCCTTTATCATTTTTCCAAAACGAAAGTTTCATCAATGTGATTGTGTCAAATGTACTTCCTTTATACAAACTATTAATTGGCGTTCAATTAAAATCATTCATTCTTATTAATCGCCACTACATAAAGACGTTAAAAAAACCAGGGGTAATTTGCCAACACTGATATATTTGCAAAGCTGGGCATATAAATGCAACAATAGACAAAAGAAGTTACAATAGTTTATGCCCGCGACAATATTAACCGTCAGATATACATGTACATTTTTTGTTATGACTCAACAAATCTCGGAGGATTTCCTCACAACGTAGTATTGGACATAGGTAACAGTATCGGTCAGAAACACTTTTATATTAAAAATAAGAAAGGCTCCGAGATCGTTTTCACTTCATGCTCATTAGTCCTAAAGTATAAACGAAATCTATTAACAAATAATTGCAAGTAGTTTATTACATAAGATTATTGTTTTTAAACTCAATACAACACTATACGCATTATGTACATATGATTACAATGTTTCTTATCGCTCTTCTCTGATCGATACTTCCACCTATGGTCTAAGACAAACACCCTCTGTCGAAATAATTCCCACTGAGATAGCTATTAGTCGACAAACGGTTACAGGTATGATATTAGAGTATGCGATATCTCAAGCTATCTGACACACTTATTGATCAAAGATAGATTGACTATAGTTTTGAAAAGAAAAAAAATATGTCGTGCAAATGAACGATGATTGCAAAAATCACCCAAAATGCGATTGTGTTCTTTTCGGGCGAAAGGGTACGATGGTCTCATATGAGTAAATACTCAGTGGTTGCTTTAAACAAGCATTCTTTTTACATAGCCTATCAGATCACTAGGTAAGTTCTCTGTCCTGCAGTAAAACACTGTTTTATAGTTCTTATACGTCTACACAAGGGTATTTTTAGAGTGGCAACAGTACACGAACCTTTGCTTTACCTTTACTCTCAGGTGAAAGATGTACGTATATAAAATGTCCATACAGTTTGCTATTGCATTGTTTAGTACCTTTATATTTGAAAGACCTTCGTCTCGAAACGCATAAATGTTGGAACGCCAGTGCACTCTGAATTTATAGTTTCACATTTCACTAACATTTTTATGACCGAGAATAAATATTGAAACAAAATAATAAACACCGTTTGTCATGGTATCCAAGGTTAAGATGAAAGCAAGTAATTATAAGTGTGGCTAGTTACATATTTATTCTTTTATAAAATCAACCGTTGAATATTATCTCTTAAACATTGCAAAGTTTCATTGATTCTGCTTCCGTTTTATCTAAAAAAACAATCATAAAATATTTAATTCGTGTACCTCACAAACTCATGTTAGGCTAAAAAAAACGCATTAATTTATCATCTTATAGATATAACAAGTTTCAAGTTTTCAAGCACCTTAAATACATAGTTTAAGGAATGTTTGGTGTGATAATCCCCTGCTGTGCATCTTCTGCTAATTGCACTGGTGTAGGGGCCAATTTCCTGTATATTGGTTTACTGGCTTATGGCCATTCAGGGTCAAATATTATAATGAAACCTCCAAAACTTCACAGCAGGATACTCAGGCTGAAGATCTGATAGGAGGGATCAAGGCAAGTAGATTTAGGTCAATACACAGAGGTTGTGAACTATGTCCCGACGTGTACACGTCAACATAATATATGAGCCAATTCTCACGGGTACACGTCAACATAACATATGAACCACTTCTCAAATGTACAGGTCAACATAACATATGAGCCACTTCTCAAGTGAACACGTCAACATAACATATCAACCACTTCTCACGTGTACACGTCAACATAACATATGAGCCACATCTCACGTGTACACGTCAACATATCATATGAGCCACTTTTTACCTGTACACGTCAACATAACATATGATCCACTTCTCACCTGTACACGTCAACATATCATTTGAACCACTTCTCACGTGTACATGTCAACATATCATATGAGCCACTTCTCACGTGTACACGTCAACATATCATATGAGCCACTACTCACCTGTACACGTCAAGATATCATATCAGCCACTTCTCACCTGTACACCTCAACATATCATATGAACCACTTCTCACTTGTACACGTCCACATAACATATGAGCCACTTCTCACCTGTACACGTCCACATAACAAATGAGCCACATCTCACGTGTACACGTCAACATAACATACGAGTTACTTCTCACGTGTACACGTCAACATAACATATGAGCCACTTCTCACCTGTACACGTCCACATAACATATGAACCTTTTCTCAAGTGTACACGTCAACATAACAAATGAGCCACTCCTCACGTGTACACGTCAACATATCATATGAGCCACTTCTCACCTGTACACGTCAACATAACATATGAGCCACTTCTCACGTGTGCACGTCAACATAACATATGAGCCACTTCTCACGTGTGCCCGTCAACATAACATAAGAGCCACTACTCATGTGTACACGCCAACATAATATATGATAATTTCTCAAGTGTACACGCCAACATAAGATATAAACACCTTCTCACGTGTATACGTCAACATAACATATGAGCCACTTCTCACCTGTACACGTCAACATAACATATGAACCACTTCTCACGTGTACACGTCAAAATTACATATGAGCCACTTCTCACGTGTACACGTCCACATAACATATGAGCCACTTTTCACGTGTACACGTCAACAAAACATATGAGCCACTTCTCAAGTGTACACGTCAACATAACATATGAGCCACTTCTCACGTGTACACGTCAACATTACATATGAGCCACTTCTCACGTGTACACGCCAACATAATATATGAAAATTTCTCACGTGTACACGCCAACATAAGATATAAACCACTTCTTACGTGTGCACGTCAACATAACATATGAGCCACTTCTCACCTGTACACGTCCACATAACATACCAGCTACTTGTTACGTGTTCGCGTCAGAATAACATATGAGCCACTTCTAACGTGTACGCGCCAAAATAAGAAATGATCCACTTCTCACCTGTACACGTCCACATCACATATGAACCACTTCTCACGTGTACACGTCAACATTATATATGAGCCACCTTTAACGTGTACACGTCAACATAACATATGAGCCACTTCTCACGTGTACACGACAGCCTAGCATACGAGCTACTTCTCACGTGTACACGTCCATATAACATATGAGCCACTTCTCACGTGTACAAGTCCAAAAAACATATGAGCCACTCCTCACATGTACACGTCAGCATACTATACGAGCTACTTCTCACGTGTACACGTCAACATACCATATGAGCCACTCCTCACGTGTACACATCAACATAACATATGATCCACTTCTCACATGTACACGTCAACATAACATATGAACAGCTTCTCACGTGTACACATCAGCATACCATATGAGACACTTCTCATGTGTACACGTCAACATAACATATGAGCCACTCCTCACGTGTACACATCAACATAACATATGAGCCACTTCTCACATGTACACGTCAACATAACATATGAACCGCTTCTCACGTGTTCACATCAACATACCATATGAGACACTTCTCACGTGTACACGTCAACATAACATATGAGACACTTCTCACGTGTACACGTCAACATTATATGTGAGTCACTTCTAACGTGTACACATCAACATAACATATGAGACACTTCTCACCTGTACACGTCAACATAACATGTGAGTCACTTCTAACGTGTACACGTCAGCATAACATATGAGCCACTTCTCACCTGTACGCGTCAACATAACATATGAGCCACTTCTCACGTGTACACGTCAACATATTATTTGAGCCACTTCTCACCTGTACACGTTCACATAACAAATGAGCCACTCCTCACGTGTACACGCCAACATATCATATGAGCCACTTCTCATGTGTACACGTCAACATAACATATGAGCCACTTCTCACGTGTACACGTCAGCATATCATATGAGCCACTTCTCACGGGTACACGTAAACATAACATATGAGCCACTTCTCATGGGTACACGTCAACATAACATATGAGCCACTTCTCACCTGTACACGTCAACATAACATAAGAGCCACTCCTCACGTGTACACGTCAAAATAACATATGGGCCACTTCTCACATGTACACGTCAACATATAATATGAGCCACTTCTCACCTGTACACGTCCACATAACATATGAACCACTTCTCACGGGTACATGTCCACATAACAAATGAGTCCATCCTCAGGTGTTCACGTCAACATATCATATGAGCCACTTCTCACCTGTACACGTCAACATAACAAATGAGCCACTTCTCACGTGTACACGTTAACATAACATATGAGCCACTCCTCACCTGTACACGTCAACATATCATATGAGCCACTCCTCACCTGTACACGCCCACATAACAAATGAGTCACTTCTCACCTGTACACGTCAACATAACATATGAGCCACTTCTCACGTGTACACGTCAACATATCATATGAGCCACTTCTCACATGAACACGTCAACATAACATATGAGCCACTTCTCACGTGTACACGTCAGCATAACATATGAGCCACTCCTCACCTGTACACGTCAACATATCATATGTACCACTTCTTACCTGTACACGTCCACATAACTTATGAGCCACTTCTCGCGTGTACACGCCCACATAACAATTGAGGAACATCTCACGTGTACACGTCAACATAACATATGAGAGACTTCTCACGTGTATACGTCAACATAATATATGTGCCACTTCCTTACGTATAAACGTCAACATTACATATACGCCACTTCTTACGTATACACGTGAACATAATATATAAGCCACTTCTCACGTAGACATAAGATATGAGTCACTTCTCACGTGTACACGCCAACATAACATATGAGGCATTACTCGAGTGTAGACGCCAATATAACATTATTTATTTTAAAATCTAACCTAACGTCGAACAATCATATTAAGCTGTTACCAACACTTTAATATACAGATACATATGCAATATACAAACTTTAAATTGCCAAAACATACACATCTTTTAAAAAGTTAACATTGGTTGAACACATGAGCAGACAATTAGATGATAATAATATCATAAATTAGAAAATTAATCAACTGAAGTGATATTCCAGAGTGCGTCATGTTTCTATGTCTCTGAGAACGTCATTAAACAAACATAGTACGTAAGGACACAGATACATGTTTCTATGGCGCAATGAACACAAACATAATAGCACCCAAAACTATATTCATTATAATAAAAAGCTCTAGTGCTTTAATTGATGAAAGTAATTAAAACAGGAACTATACTCTTAACCGAAGTAAAAGGCTCAACGTACAGCACAACGTGTAATGAATATGTATATACATTTGACAGAGACAGTAAAACACACGCACATACATATGTATTTTATGTAAGGGGCAAAGAATAGCTTGATTGAAATCTGTTTCATCATGTTTTTTGATAAAGAGCTTATTAAATGCCGAACAAATACCAAAAACGATCACCTCTATACCTTGTTATAGCATGGGGTATATTTTTTTCAAATTGAATGAGCTCTTCTCAGAGGCTCATCTCTTTGTGGGGAGCCCCCTTACATTCCTTTCAATAGTACATAAAGAATGCGTAGTTGACTACAGATTGTTAGCATATCATATTACTTCCTCAATGAAATAGATCAGCTTTAAACTGAATCCGTGCTCCTGTCAAAAAGACCTGTCAATCTCTGCAAGATAGTGTGAGGTAATTTAAATCAGCATTGACGCTGAAATCGCGCCTTTGCACATGCAAACAGTAGGCGTAAATATATGTGCATGCGCATGCGCAGTTTTAGCAATTTACTTATTCATGAAGAGTTGTCTTCAGCAATAAGTAACGATTTTTCTGACACAAATAATAAACTGAACTTTTTAAAAATCTAGCGCCTCTGATTTGCTGACAATGTAGGGCAAATACCAATGTAAGTTATCGTATTTGACTAAATTGAAGGCACTGATGCCAAAATGAGCTGATTCTTAGACAAGAAAATAGGTCAAAACAGTTAATTTGTGATAGTGTATCTCTAAAACATGGTTTCTATTTTAAAAGGGTAAAACATTTTTTTCCATATCGACAAGACACTGAGTAAATATTTATAGCTCTTAGATACAGGGTTTGACAAGCTGATGATATTTCAATTGCCTTTATTTGCCTTTCAGTATTGCACGTAAGCCTTATTCAGTGGCATATCGAATGACATATCATTAAGGTTGTTTGTCTGATATTTTCTTCCACAATTCAACCTTATTTCACTTCCTTAATGGTATAGGGCACAGTATGAATACCTTTTCAATACCTTATTTACCTTTTAAGAAAAGCTAGTTCAATGGTAAACAATCTATAAGGAACATAATTACATTATCCTTGGTTTCATACAACAATATATTAAAATACAAACATATTTAAATACAAAGTGTATTTTACTATATGATATGTGCAAACGCTCAATAATTTACCACTTATCAACAAGAAAGAATCATGAAGGGTAGAAAAAAGGGTTACTGCAATGCCTGTATTGCATTTAAAGATTAAAATTGTTGCTAGACACAGCTGTTCACAAAAGATTCAACTTTATAGATGATATACATTATACTTCACATAATGTGAGATATTAAAATATGAAGCATAATGGTTTTAAACAGAATCAATATGCCTTTTATAAATTTTGTGTTTTGTTTCCGTTGAAAGAGCTCTATAAAACAACATGTTAAAGCCATAAAACATTCAAAACATGTCTAGACAATAATAAACTTTAACACCTGTAACAAACTTCAAGTGTCAACTTTCAACTTATAAACACAAATGTATTATCTTACACAATTTGTTATACATAACTATGGCTCTCAATAAGCATAAACATTCTCAAAATAAGCAGCACACGAATGAATTTCAGAACACTGTAATCATTGGTAAAAATATACTAGTATAGTATGAACACTCTTAATGCTTTTATACTTTCTCTAGCAAATTACATTACTTTCCTTAAATTTCTTGGTTATTGGAACCCGTATTTACATAAATGTTTGTATATATTTCTAACATTCTAACGATACAGCAACTTTAAGAAACTCAATCAAAGTAATGTTGATACATCATGTTTATCAGCATAGTTTTCAGGATTATGATGGAATCTCGGTTAGATGCAAGTAAAGCTATGTATTATCATTATAAATCACAATAACTCTAAAGTCACTTAAGTAGAGTACACTTAACGTGAATTCAAAACATTTTGATATATGAAACAAGACATGATACATAACTTGAGAACTAAAGCATATGTAGCAAGTATGGAACAAAACAATGAATCATAATTTGTACATGATTATACCTTTATAAAGAACACATAAACATATAACATAGTTATAAGTAAAAATAAACCTTAGTAATACTTAAAGTACAGCAAGAAATGAGCGTACACAAAACCAAGATATTGATGACGGATGCAGGAATATTTCAGACGGATCAACACTGCAGAGCTAACGCAAACACTCGTATATTGTTTTTCAATCAAACAGGGGCATAACTCAACAATTATTAAAACCAGAGTTATGGTCTTTGCTTTTATTTTACATATTATCTCAGGTAATATATGTACCAAGTTACATTTGGATATCTGGAATGTTTCGTACTCCAACACACTGTTGATGCTGCTGACAACGATCCAATGCTAGACAATTGCTTGACTTTCTTTAACTGATGACAAAAAAACATTCTATGTACACAACAAATGTAATGGTATGAGGCTCTATTTGGCTATAAGATGACCAAAATGGTTTATACGCTCGTCATACAAATTGCTCGTGATATATGAATAGGAAAAATATATAATGCATTATACACGTTGGTACCAAATAGACAAAACAAATATTTACAATGCTTTTTTTAATGTTTTATACTCGAGATAGGAGAGGTTTGGTAAATCGGAATAAATAAACTGCTATAAAAGCTCTTGTCCAATTTTTGATCATTATACATATGTTTCAGTAAGGCACTTAACCTGCAGGGTTTGAAAGTTAAAATTTGACATGACTTACAGGGACTTGACATGGTGTATTTAAGATTGCTATTAGTTGCATATGCTCGTATATATTTAAATTATCATTCAATTTACAAACCCTTTCTTTACAAGTAACTCTAGTTTGTGAATTATGCTTCATCTCTTGTAGTATCTTAAATACAACTAAAAAATTGACTATGCAGGGTTATGAAGATACAATTACATATGATTTTATGCACATTCATGATTAAATCACTGAATACCTCTGTTATGAATTGAACAGACCATCTGGATAATAATTGTTATTATTTTGTCCATCTGAAACTGTTTTTTAATGTAAAAAATCCATTTTTATATTCGCAACTTTCAAAATAGTCAGCTACATTTCTTTGACTTTTGTATTTAAGTATTTATTCAAGTCGGATTAAATAAGATTATCTCAATGAAATATGTTTTCAATTTTCAAGACTATTGTTGCAGCAGGTAAGAACCATGTCACTACGAACTAGTTTAGTCCCGTTTGTCACTTCCACAATCATTTCATTATCATCATTGCCCGTTGTCCTTTTTCATCTTCTTATTCCTTTTCTTCACCTCGGCATCTGCTCTTTTGTTGGCAATGGCTGTGCACTGAAACATGTGAACTGTTGTAATTCTAGCTTTCCAAATTAAGCAACAACTATGTATGATGTCTTATCCTCCAGCAACACTTACACATCATCATACAAGGTTTAAACTTCACTAATATAAACATAAAACAAATCAATATATAAAATCTACTTATATCATGTATATTTACAACTAAACTTTAATTGAGATTTAGTGGTTTCATTTTTAGCAGGTGAAGCGGCATAAATGAATAGTTAAGTGGAAGTTTGCACTATTCAATGTTGACCCTTATTACAATGTAAATAAGGGCTGGCCTTGTAAATGGAAAGTTTTCACTTTATTGGTAAAAACTAAAGCTTTTCAGTATGTTCTTACACAAACTATATGGTTATATACATGCGACTGTGTCATATCGACCCATTTATTCTAAAAAAGTACATTCTACCAATCTTTAACCATATTTATGCGAAAAGCTACAGAAACAAGCTCAGTAGCAAAAAGTTGAAACATAAACCCCGTTTAATGGTACTGGGTAAACGCCAAAGACATAAAACATAAAATCACAAACAAGAAACATGGAATTAATTAAAGCATAATACTAGTATATTTTGAACACGTTATGATTCTAACTGTCAACTCAAACACAGAACATTTTTTGATAGTTTGCTAATTATAGAACATTTATTTTATGAAAAAAAATACGAAGTTAGTCTAAACTTCAATGAAACGAACATGTACATAATATAGTGTTAGTTTAGAGGTTGTGTCAATGTCAAAGGGAAGAGTATACACCAGGGTATACCCCCAGTAAATTTACATGTTACTGGCTGTTCCAAGGCGGTCCCTTACAATCCTTGATAAGCAATCCTAGTTTTTTTATATGGATATATGTATAGTGTTTTTTGTGGAGTTTTTTGATGTGGTTCCATGTTTCGTGATAATTGGCCAGTTTGTCTCTAGTTGAGAATGATTTAAGTTTCGAGAACACCTTACCATTATGATATCTATTCATCTGTTTCTGCGCCAGACCGTTGACTTGGTTATCATATTGGTGAAGACATGGGTTTATATTTTATCATACAATATACACCTTTTTCCCCAATAAAGTTGGCTTGGATTTCGCCTGGGAGACTACTAGAACTTCACAGACTTCACATTTATGACACGTCCTTGCCTCGCTTCAGGATTAACGTTGTGAGGTTCTGCAGATGAGAGTTAAAGAAAAATTGTTTATATTAAAACAAAAATCATGTTCTTCTAAAAGGGAATACTTTATAATATATCCAGGTCGTATAACGCCATTCAATGCATATTGATGAAGCCCCTCATCAGTATCAAACGAAATACAGTACACAGTAACACAGTAACTCTTTAGGTTGTCAAATTTCGCACGTTGAAACTGTGCATGACGTCAACGTCATTGATATTTCATCCGGTTATACACGTTCTACAATATTTAAATACTACTACCGATAGTCGAGATAGTCGAGATATAAATTGATGTTTTTGTCGTTATAACATAACATGATCATGTGATTATAATTTTTGTACATGACGTTCACATCTAGTCGTTCAACACTTATTATCATTATAAAGACATTTGTTCTTTTACTTCCTTGACCATACATATAATCGTCAACATTTAAACCGATAACGTGATATGTCGTGCCGGATTATGCTAGGCTAACAAAATATCAACGCACCAAAAGTCAAGAATCAAACTTACAAATTCAAACTCGCTCAAAATTTTAAATAAAGAACAGTTTTAACGAAATATCAACATAAGTTAACCGATTAAATAGAACAGTACTTTGTTTTTTTCCGTATGCCTTTGAATTTCAAGTAAAGTCAAAATTGTAATGACATATCAGCATTCTTAGCGTTAATTTTACTTTTTATTCGTCTGACCTTGTCTTGAGAAAAAGTACAATATGTTCCAGATCAGTATTGACTAATAAATAATACATCAATAAGTTCTCTCTCTATTCTGGATTTATTCAATTTTAACCCCTTAAAGTATAATTCAATTCATTGCTTAAATCGGCTGCAAACGAATATTCGAATACTTGATTCAACGTTTGGAATTCGAATGTCAAAATCGATATTCGAATATTTGTTGTTCTTTGTTGAATCAACACAATGCTAAAACCTTTTGCCTACAACAGTGCTCTTGTGTATGAAGTTATTTTGTCTTGCTTTTTTTAAAAACGGGTGACCCTTTTTGCCAGAAACGTGCATGAACTTGATGACAATACACTATATACGCGCCTAGTCTCAATTAGGGACATATCGTCGGGTACTATAAAAACATTTCCCGTATGTTTACAATAACTGTTGCGGATCCGTGGTCTAGTGGTAACATACTTGTCTATCAAACCAGGGGTCGTATGTTCAATTCCCGGTCGCTCAACTAAAAATACAAATCGACTTTCGGGAGTGACGTTAAATGGGGGGGGGGGTCATGTGTGACAGTGCTATGCACTGGTGTACGTTAAAGAACCAGGGTAGCTCTAACCTGGGTTATATTCTGTCTGTGCGCTATGCTCCAACAACCTATAATGACTTACAATCTTATCGGATCACTCGCCGAATGGACAAGGCCCGAGTGCGAGTATGAATAATCTTACACACCCGCAATTACAATAAATGGATATTAGTCAAGTGACAAAACAAACAGTTTTTGCATGCTCTACTTATTTCATCATATATACCTAATGTATAAGACTGTATGAATAAAGTTATTAATAATTAGTTACAAAGCATTAGTATTTTTATTGTATTCATAAGCGATAAAACATTTCATGTAAATATATATTAATTTAAACAAATCTGAAATAGATGTAAATCAGAGCTATAATAAGCAATATTTTAGTTAGTATATGTCAATGTTCGTTTTATGCATAATAATGTCCGTAACTCCATTATTACGTTATATTTTATATCTCTCTATAAAGAGACCATCATGTTTTATGGGATGCGCTTCATGAGGAAACTTTAACTGCTGACTTTCAGGTATGCATAGTACCTGTATTTCTAAATTGATATGCCGGTGCTCATCGATCCATGTAATCAGTTTAATATTAAATATGTTTCGTGTTCAACTAGTAACGTACTACAAAGTGTATCAACGGGGCAATCTGCATCTCAAAGAAACCAAAACAAATGCAAAATATTTCTAGGAACGATATATATAAACATAGTATTTCACTTTATATTTAATAACCAAAAAATATTAAAATGCATCGTTTATTCAATTGTGGTGCTTCTTGTTTTATTTTTCGATATAATGAGTAAAAAGGTTCATACCTACGCGGTTATCTCTAGTATACCTCTATTGCGCGATATCAATCAAATACGTCACTATAACACTGTAACCATCATTACGTCTCTATAACACTCTATTCCTCAATCACGTCTCTATAACACTGTATCCCTTGATAGCGTCTCTTTAACACTGTAACCATCGATTACGTCTCTATAGCACTGTATTCTTCGATAACGTCGCTATAACACTGTTTTCCTCGATAACGTCTCTATAACACTGTAAACATCGATTACGTCTCTATAACACTGTATTCCTCGATTACGTCTCTATAACACTGCATCCCTCGATTACGTCTCTATAACACTATATCCCTCGATTAAGTCTATATAACACTGTATCCATCGATTACGTCTCTATAACACTCTATCCCTCTGTTGCGTCTCTTTAACGCTGTATCCCTGTATTGCATCTCTGTAACACTGTATCCCTCGATTGCCTCTCTATAACACTGTATCCCTCTGTTACGTCTCTATAACATCATAACCCTCTGTTACGTCTCCATAACAATGTATCCCTGTATTAAGTCTCTATAACACCGTATCCATCGATTACGCCTCTATTACACTTTATCCCTCGATTACGTCTTTATAACACTGTATCCCTTGATAGCGTCTCTTTAACACTGTAACCATCGATTACGTCTCTATAGCACTGTATTCTTCGATTACGTCGCTATAACACTGTTTTCCTCGATAACGTCTCTATAACACTGTAAACATCGATTACGTCACTATAACACTGTATTCCTCAAATACGTCTCTATAACACTGTATTCCTCGATAACGTCTCTATAACACTGCATCCCTCGATTACGTCTCTATAACACTATATCCCTCGATTAAGTCTCTATAACACTGTATCCATCGATTGCGTCTCTATAACACTCTATCCCTCTGTAACGTCTCTATAACACTGTATCCCTCTGTTGCGTCTCTTTAACGCTGTATCCCTGTATTGCATCTCTATAACACTGTATCCCTCGAATGCCTCTCTATAATACTGTATCCCTCTGTTACGTCTCTATAACATCATAACCCTCTGTTACGTCTCCATAACAATGTATCCCTGTATTAAGTCTCTATAACACCGTATCCATCGATTACGCCTCTATTACACTTTATCCCTCGATAACGTCTTTATAACACCGTATCCCTTGATTGCGCCTCATAACAATGTATCCCTTGATTATGTCTTCATACCAATGTATCCCTCGATTATGTCTCTATAACACTGTATCCATCGATTGCGTCTCTATAACACTGTATCCATCGATTGCGTCTCTATAACACTCTATCCCTGTATTGCGTCTCTGTAACACTGTATTCCTTGATTGCGCCTCTAGAACACTGTATCCTTATATTGCGTCTCTATAACACTGTATCCCTGTTTTGCGTCTCAATACCACTGTATCCTATTCATCGTCTCTATTACATTGTATCCCTCGATTGCGTCTCTTTAAGACTGTATCCCTCGATTAAGTCTCTATAACACTCTTTCACTGTAATGCGTCTCTATAACACTGTATCCCTTGATAACGTCTCTATAACACTGTATTTTTCGATTATGTCTCTATTACACTCCATCCCTTGATTACGTGTCTATAACCCTGTATCCATCGATTACGTCTCACTAACACCGCATCCCTCGATAACGTCTCTATAACACTGTATCCCGGTATTACGTCTCCATAACACTGTATCCATCGATAACGTCTCTATAACACTCTATTCCTGTAATGCGTCTCTATAACACTGTATCTATTGATTACGTCTCTATAACACTGTATCCCTGTATTACGTCTCCATAACACTGTATCCATCGATAACGTCTCTATAACACTCTATTCCTGTAATGCGTCTCTATAAGACTGTATCCAACAATTACGTCTCTATAACGCTGTATCCCTGTATTGCACTCCATAACACTGTATCCCTGTAATAAGTCTTTATAACACTGTATCCTCGATTACGTCTCTATAACACTATATCCCTCTGTTGCGTCTCTATAACACTGTATCCCTCTGTTGCGTCTATTTAACACTGTATACCTGTGTAACGGTTCTAAAAAACTGCATTCCTCGATTACGTCTCTATAACACTGTATCCATCGATTACATCTCTATAACACTGTATCCCTGGACTGCGTCCCTATAACACTGTATCCCTCGATTACGTCCCTACAACACCGTATCCATCGATTACGTCTCTATAACACTGAATTCCTCGATTTCCTATCACTTTATCCCTCGATTACTTCTTTTAACACTGTATCCCTCGATTACGTCAATATAACACTATATCCCTCGATTACGTCTCTATAACACTGTATCCCTCGATTACGTCTCTATAACACTGTATCCCTGTATTGCATCTCTTTAACACTGTATTCCTCGTTTACATCTTAATAACACTGTAACCATGTGTTAGGTTTAAATAACAGTGTATCCCTCGATTACGTCTCTATAACACTGTATCCATGTATTGCGTTTTTATAACACTTTATCCCTGTATTGGGTCTCTATAACACTTTATCCCTCTGTTAAGTCTTTATAACACTGTATCCCTGTATTACGTCTCTATAACTCTGTATCCCTCGATTGCGTCTCTAAAACACTGTATCCCTCGATTTCGTCCCTATAACACTGTATCCCTCGATTGCGTCTCTAAAACACTGTATCCTTCGATTGCGTTCCTATAACACTGTATCCCTTTATAGCGTCTCTATAACAGTGTATCCCTCGAGTTCGTCTCTATAACACTGTATCTATGCATTACGTCTCTAAAACACTATATCCCTCGATTGCGTCCCTATAACGCTGTATCCCTCGATTGCGTCTCTATAACACTGATCCCTCGATTACGTCTCTATAACACTGTATGCCTCGATTACGTCTCTATAACACTGTATCCCTCGATTGCGTCTCCATAACACTGTATCCTTGTATTGCGTCTCTATAACACTGTATCCCTCGATTGCGTCTCTAAAACAATGTATCCCTCGACTGCGTCCGTATAACACTGTATCCCTTTAATGCGTCTCTATAACACTGTATCCATCGATTACGTTTCTATAACACTGTATCTATGTATTATGTCTCTATAACACTGTATCCCTCGATTGCGTCCCTATAACGCTGTATCCCTCGATTGCGTCTCTATACTAACACTGTATCCGTCTATAACACAGTATCCCTCAATAACACGATATCCCTCTTGTACGTTGTATCCCTGTGTTACGCAGTATCCCTCTATTATACAGTATCCACCTATAGTACGCGATACTTCGTCATAGAGGGATGCCACGTAGAAGAGTGATACTACGTAATAGAGGGACAGCGTGTTAAAGAGGGTTTCCACGTTGTCCCTCTATACGTAGTATCCCTCTTCTACGTGGTATCCCTCTCTGACGAAGTCTCTCTGTTACTCGATATTCTTCTATTACGTAATAGCCCTTTATAATGCAGTATTCTTCCTAAACGCAGTTTTCCTCTGCTACGCCACTGGTTCTCTCTATTACGTGATATCACTCTATTTTTAATCCATATTCATCTATTACGCAGTATCCTCTTGTACGCAGTATCCTTCTTTAACGCGGTATATATTCAAATCCAACTATCTCTCAATAACGCAGAATACACATATTATGCAATATCCATCTATAACACGGTATCCCTCTAAAACGCGGTACACAGTATCCCTCTATTTTGCGGTTCCCCTCTATTTCAGTGTTCCTCTTTATGGCACGGGATCTCTATATCACGTGGTATCCCTCTTTAACGTGATTTCTCTCTATAATGTATCATCTCTCTGCATTAACTGGGTCCCTCCATATGATGGTATCCCTCTTTAACGTGTTTTCTCTCTATTACTTGACATCTCTCTACTACATGGCATCTCTCTATTACACGGTATCTCTCTTTTACATTGTATCCCTCTGTTACATAATATCCCTCTAACACGTGATATCCATCTATTGCGTAGTATCCCTCTGTTAGGTGGTTTCCCTCTATTACATATTATCTCTTTATTACGTGGTATCGCTCTATAGCGTGGTATCCCTCTATAACGTGGTATCCTTTCATTACGTAGTATCATAAGGGCTATTGCGTGCTGTCCCTCTATAACGTTGTACCCCTAAATTACGAGGTATCCCTATATAACGTGGTATTCCTCTATTACAAAGTATCCCTCTTTTACATTTTATCTCTCTATAACGTTGTATCCCTCTATTACGTGGTTTCCCTCTGTTAAAAATATCCCTGTTTTACGTGTATCCCTCTATTACGTGGTACCTCTCTATTACGTGGTTTTCATCTATTACGTGGTATCCCTATATTACGTGGTACTTGTCTATAACGTGATATCCCTCTATTACGTGGTACCTCTCTTTTACATGGTACCTATCTATGACATGATATCTCTCTATAACGTTGTATGCCTCTATTACGTGGGATCCCTCTATTATATTGTATCTCTCAATGACATGCTTTCCCTATATTACGTGGTATCCCTCTATCACGTGGTATTCCTTAATTACGTGGTTTCTCTCTATCACGTGGTATTCCTTTATTACGTGGTTTCTCTCTATTACAGGGTATCCCTCATTACGTGGTTTGACTTTATTACGTGGTTTCTCTCTATTACAGGGTATCCCTCATTACGTGGTTTGACTTTATTATGTGGTTTCTCTCTATTACAGGGTAGCCCTCATTACGTGGATTGACTCTATTACGTGGTATCTCTTTTTTACATGGTATCCCTCTATTGGGCTGTATCTCTCTATTGCGTGGTTTCTCTCTATTACACGGTATCCCTCTATTACGTGGTTTGTCTCTATTATGTGGTTTCTCTTTAATACATGGCATCCCACTATTACGTAGTATTTCTGTATTACACGGTATATCTCTATTACGTGGTATCTCTTTATTACATGGTGTCCCTCTATAACGTAGTATCCCTGAATAACATGGTATCTCTGTATGATGTGGTATCCGATTGTTACAGGATATCTGTATATTACGCAGTATACCTCTATAACGCGGAAGACAATATCCCTCTTTTATAAGGTATCTCTCTATTATATGTATATCTTGATTACGTGGTTTCTATCAATTACTTGATATTCACTTATTACGTGGTATTCCTCAATAACATGTAATCCGTCTGTTACATGATATCTCTCAATTACGTGGTATCCCTCTATAACATGTAATCCGTCTGTTACATTTTATCTCTCTATTACGTGGCATCCCTCTATTACATGTAATCCGTCTAGTACATGATATCTCTCTATTACTTGGTATCTCTGTATTACATGGTTTCTGTCTGTTACGTGGTATATCTCTATTTCATGATATCTACCGTTTACGTTACATCCCTCTTTAACATGGTATTTCTCTATCAGATGTCATCTCTCTATTTCTTGGTAATGTACGTTGTTAAGTGGTATCTTTATATTACATAGTATCCCTCTATAACGCCGCACGCGGTATCACTATTACGTGGTATCCCTCTACTACATAGTATCCGTTTATTACAGGATCTCTTTATTATACGTGGTATCCTTAATGAATGGTATCCCTCTATAACATTTAATCTCTCTCTTACGTGGTATACCTCTTTTACTTGGTAACCCTCTTTAACGATGTACCCCCTCTCAAATACGGTATCGCTCTATTACCCAATATCCCTCTATAACATGGTATCCCTCTTTGACGTGGTATCCATATAGTACGTGGAATCCTTATATTTCATGGTATCCTTATATAACGCGACATCCCTCTAAAACGCTGTATCATTCTTCTACGTGGTATCCCTCTGTGACGAAGTATCTCTCTGTTACTCGATATTCTTTTATAACCAAGTATTACTCTATAATTCAACTTTCTTCCTTAACGCAGTTCTTCTCTGCTACGCCACTGGTTCTCTATATTACGTGACATCACACTATTTCTACACGATATTCATAAATAACGCAGTATTCTCTTGTACGCCGTATCCTTCTTTAACGCTGTATGTATTCAAATCGAACTATCGCATTATGCATCTATAACGCAGAATCATCAATAAAATGATCCGTACCAGAGCATTGCAAATTCTGTTGTTTTAAAAATACGAAATAAAGTGAAGTACATAGTAAAGAAAATGTTGTTGACCGGAAAGGAAATATGCCTCTGTGAATGGCCTTTTTGATTGCCAGAATGTGATCAAATCACATCATGGTTGCCATATTTGGTCTATTTGACACTGAATATGCTGAACAAGAGCTGGGCATATGTTTGATATGTTTTTAAATGGATTTATTGGTGGCAAAACATTTTCTTTTGCCACTAAGTAGACTTAGTTAGAACTGCATAAGTTTCTGTTGTGCTCTAAAAGTTCTTCCCAAACTGTGTCACGTGGCATAAATGCTGCGCATGTGTTTTTTGGGTCTGAGTGGGCAATACGGTTGCCAAACTGTGGAACTTTTGTCACTGAGTAAGCTAAAATATAAACTGTTTTTACAAAGGAATAAAATGTTTGAAATACCATGTTTATGACTTAATTGAATATTTCTTTTTCTAGTTTAGCTATTAGATTTTTCTTTGAGACGCATATACTATTAAAATAGAATGCTAAAGGTTCGAAAAAAAATTATTGCACGCTATCGCTCTCCTATTTCAGCTGCAAATAAGCAGTTATTTTGTTGAAACACTATCTTGATTCTTATTCTTTCAGTATAAAACAAGCGTGAATACGTAGATGTTTTTTGACAGTATGCTATTCTTTTTTTGGTTCGAAAGATATTTATTTCATTACTTTCCCCAATGTCCTGCAACATTATACTGCTAAGACAGATATTGATAGCATAAGTTGAGAAATATTGTCTTTATCATTATATCTCATGTTCATTTCAGCACAGTCTATTTGCATTTTATTATAAATATTAAAAGTTCTCAGTTACCATATTACCATAAACGCGACCAAAACGATTGAAGGAACACATTTGATGATAAGATGATAACTGTTTTATAATGTTCTTCATACTGATATAAAATACTTAGCATTTCAAAAGCAGGGTCAAATTCATTTAAATATCGAAACGCAAATATTGACCAATTTTGACATTTACATTTTATTTAAAAAGAGCATGTGAGTTTCATGTAATTCCATCCAGCCGGATTTATTACTTTCAAGGTATTCAAGTGTTTTTACAACCTAATGTGTTAATATTCTAGTACCAATGTCTATCCAGGTATTTAGAAAGTCGAAACGTGTTTCTATGAGTCTACGTACTGCGCCGAACCCGATTAGAGCGAAACTCTGAATGTTCAATTGTTCAATTGTGGTCCCAAGCAGCCCTCTGTATCCTATTTTCGGTTACAGATAAGCTTACTTATCAAGCAAGTTCCAGGCGGTCTTTTTCATAGCCAAACCATCTCATATGCATCTCTAAATAAGCCTTATAGACCACATCATTTTGGCACCCATAAACCCCAGTCCGCAAAATAAGCCCCCGTAAACTTCTCATAATAGGCCTCTAGTGCCAACTATTACACATTTTAGAAACATATGACTAAATATGAAAATAGAGCTAATAATCTACGATGTCCGAAGATTCATTGAAGCTTATCTGTGATGAGGACCTTTATCGCACTAAATGAGCATTATCAGCATACACAAATCGAAAATGCTACTTCTGAGAAATGGGACTACTCAAGATTAAAGCAATTAAGACCTCAAACATATATATAAGAAACGTATCTAGTATTCCGCGTATATTTTTTGATATGATAGTGGAATTACACACATTAGATATTGTAGAACTTATGAGACAGTTTGTTGCCATATTTTAACAGTTCTCGTTACCGTTAGACATCATAACCCTCTCAGACACGTGTTTCCTTTTTGAGCCGCTCAATATCCATCTTTAGCCCATTTGGATGAGTTCCGAGATAATTGAAATTCAAGGGAAGTCGAATGAACAAGTCACTGGTATTGCTAGCAATTTACAAGTCGATTACCAGTTGTGTTTTCATATTAACAATATTTTAAATGATGTGCATAGGATCATACTCATGGCCCCAAACTAATTGTACAAATGTTTACATACATGTACCTGGTTTGCATGTTTTCGTTATCGCATGTGGACATTCAGACCACATAATAGTCCAGTCATATTGTGACAAAATTTTACCAAATTCTGCACTTTTGGTCGAAATTATGTAACTTTGCCTGATAAAACATACCATGTGTGTATAACACGTGATAAATATCGCATATATGCTACGCCGAAAGGCAACATCTTGCTTTAAATGAAGACTAAAAAAAGACAACTTTTCTTTTTCTACACTATTTTAAATGGAACAAAAGGCAGTCTATGCCGCTTTAAGTGCCTCGCCTCAGTTTTAGTACCGTAGTTTAATTAGGTGATTAGTTTCTCCATGCACTGCGATAAACCTGTTTCCAAAAGAACACTGTTTGACAGTGCTCCATCAACCAGCGGTTTTGCGAAAGTGTTTGTCAAATTGAACTCTCAATCAAACTCTTGTAGAGGGGTGCTTTGTAAGCGGCGTAGACTGCAATTTGTCTTATTGTAAATGGTGAAGAAATAGAAAAGTTATTTTCGTTTAAAGTCTCCATTCAAAGCAAAATATTGCTTTCCGACGTAGCATTATGACCTAATTTATCACGTGGTAAGAACACACTGACATATGCATGTTATGGTAAAGAACGCTCAGGGGCCATCTAAATTTCATACAAGATGGTCGCCAAAATCCAAGATGGCCACCATCACGATATATATATTTTGAAGAGGAATTGTCATTCATAAAATTGATTAATGAACACAATAAATAGGAATATTTCACTTAAACTGACACTGTTATTCAAATCAATACATTCACATGTATAACAAACATAAATTTCGACTGATAAACCTTTAACTACGTACTAAATAAGCGTTTTACTGATTACTGATAATACGACTTTAATCGTGTATTTAATAGCTGAAAACGCAAAAATATTAAATGATTGGTGACTGCTAAAAGATTTACGGTGATTTAATATCGTCTCATTAGGTGGAAATACCGTGTTTTATGCACATTTTCTTTCAAATAACTTGGTATCCTTCATATACACCATTGTTTTCAACATTTATTCATCAATTTTGGTATATTGAAACAATTGTATTAATTGAGGTAAAACCCTCATTTTGGGAGTAAGAGTGCATCTTTAAACGAAGTAAAAGGCTCAAAGTATAGCACAAACTGTGATAGATATGTATCGTACATTTGACAAAGACAGTTAAAACCCACACACATATACATTTTATATAATGTGCAATACATAGCAAAACGATCACCTCTATGAATCACTGAAAGAGTATTTAAACATTGAAATTTAGTTTTACATCCTGGCATAGCATCGGATATTAATTATTCAAATTGAATGAGCTCTTTTTTCATTGGCTCTTCTCATCGAGGGGAAACCCCCCTTACATTCCTTTCAATGAATGCGTAGTTTACTACAGAGTGTAAGCATATCAAATTACTTCCTCAATGAAATAGGGCAACTTAAGCAATTCTACTGATAAAAATGTCGTTCTTTCTTTTCAATGCATACATTGCGTTAGTAAATGTAACCTTATGATTAACAAAACAATAAGACATTATATTTGACTTTAGACATTGCACAACAGCACCAATATAGTTGGTTAATTATAAAACATGCATAATGCATATATAGCAGACATGATAACATTATTAAAATAGGGCGTTATATTGTTGTATATTTATTATCAATGAGTAAAACACTTCAGTTATAACTAAATATTGTTGAAAATTCCGAATCATATGATTTTTGGTTACCATACACTATTCCAATGTCTTTAGATCAGTATAATCAATTGTTTTGTCAAAAAGATAAATTTATAACATAGCCATATTTAAAGATGCACTCTCACAGATTGATTGTTTTGATTATTTTTATTGTCTTGGAATGAGACTTTTTTGCATAAATGTCTGGAAACCATTGATATAAGAATGCTGTCAAAAGAGCAGATCGCAGTTTTCATAGTTACGTTTGAAAAAATATGTTTTAGGTCTTAAAGCGTAACTAACGCTTTACAAAAAAAAATATGTCGGCAGTTTATCTAACAAATGAGATCTGCTCTATTGTGATTCTCTTTTGTGACTGAATTGAAGGCACTGATGCCAATATAATCTGATTCTTAGACAAAAATAGGTCAACACTGTCAATTTGTGATAGAGCATGTTTAAAACAAGTTTTTATTAAGAAGAATCAACCGTAAACATTATTCAGTGGCATATCGAAAGACGAATCATATAGGTTATTAGTCTGAAAAAGAGGGCACACATTTTCTTCAACAATTGACTTTAGTTTTACTTCCTTAATGATATATTTCCCATAATGAATACCACTTCAATACCTCAATTACATTTTAAGAACAAATAGTTCAATAGTAAACAATTTGTAAGGAACATAATTGCAAGCTATTATTAGTTTCATACAACAATATTGAAATAGCAAACAACAATAATTTAAATTAAAGGTGTGTTTTTAAAAAAAAAAATACATGCAAAATCTCAATATTTAATCAGTTATTAACAAGACTGAAATATGATGGGTAGAAAAAGGGTTACTTCAATATTTCTTTTGCATTTGAAGATTACTACTCATGCTTAACACAAATCACGCCACTAGACATAAACATTCTACAAAAGGACTCGACATTTAATGTTTTATACTCGAAATAGGAGAGCTTTTGTAAATCGGAATAAATTAACTGTCAAAAAGGCTCTTTCCCATTTTTCATTATTATGAATATTTTTCAGTAAGGCACTTAAAGGGGCTTACTCACAGATGAAAAAATAGCGAAAAAAAAAGATTGTCAAATAATGACATAAACTTGGCATCGATGTGTACAATGCATTGAAACTTACTTAAGTTATTGAAGTATTACATAGTTTACAATGAATTTAAGTTTAGCAGTTATTTCGTATTTTTCCATTTTTTTTAATGGGTATGTCTACCGGGTAGAATTCATTCCTTATGCGTGATTTGCTAGTCGGTGTTATCACGTGATATTACCGAGGTAGGTTTATAGCTTAATTATGTCACCCCTATATTGTTATCCCTGATAGCGCAGTAGGGAAGACATTGGATCTCAAATTTGGCGACGTGTGTTCGAACCCGGTCTCCGACACATCTTATTTTTAACATTTTGGTACTTTTTTTGCAATTTTGAGGTCAAGCGTAACACATTCTATTTGATAATTGTCCTGAGATAGGTTACAGAAAAAACTTTTTGGTGCAAATCTGTGAGACAGTCCCTTTAACCTGCAGGGTTGGAAAATTATAACATTTGAAATAACTTACATGGACCTCACCTGGTGTATTTAAGATTGCTATTATTTGCATATGTATTTATATTATTATTCATTTTGCACAATCTCTCTTTACAAATAACACTAGTTTGTGAATTATGCTTTATCCCTTGTAGTATCTTAAATACAAATTACAAATGCCTATGCATTGTCATGAGGATACATATTATGGTTTGCACGGTCATGAATTATCACTGAATACCTCTTTCATCCCGTTCGGATAATTACATTTGTTATTATGTCCATTTGAAACTCCTGTTTTAATGTTACAAGTCCATTTTTATATTCTCAACTTTCAAAATAGTCATCTACATTTCTTTGACTTTGGTATGTATGCAATTATTCAAGTCAGATAAAATAAGATTATTTCAATAAAATATGTTTTCAATTGTCAAGGCGTTTTATAACTATGAATAGAACCTTAAAATTAGATAAGCTAAAGCTACTTTATTTTTCTAATTTAATATGTATATGTAAATTGCATTTCCTTTAATATATGTATGTACGATGATTATCAGCAGAAAAAAGTTCAAACTATTGTTCCAGCAAGTAAACATCCTGTCAATACTTACTAGTTTAGTCCCTCCATGTGTGCTATATTCATTATCATCAATGCCTTTTATTGTCAATCTTTTTATGTCCCCGAAGGTGGGCATATTAAAATAACACCGTCCGTCCGTCCGTGTGACCAGCTCAATAACTCGTGTCCGGGCTGTAACTTTATCTTGTATGGACAGATTTGCCACATGTGTTTGACATACCAGAAGATGTGTCGCGTGCAAGACCCGTGTCCCTACCTCTAAGGTCAAGGTCACACTTAGTGGTATTCTCAATGGAATGCGGCATATAAGGACATAGAGTATAGTTTGTCGTGTCCGGGCTGTAACTTTCTGCTGTATAGACATATTTTAAAATAACTTGCCACATGTGTTCGACATACCAAAACGACGTGTCGCAGGCAAGACCGGTGCCAATACCTCTAAGGTCAAGGTCAAACTCAGGTGTTTATTCACAATGGCATGCTGCATATAAGGACATAGAGTATAGGTTGTTGTGTCCGGGCTGTAACTTTCTTTTGTATGGACATATTTTAAAATAACATGCCACATGTGTTTGACATATCAAGACGACGTGTCGCGTGCAAGACCCGTGTCCCACCCTCTAAGGTCAAGGTCACACTTAGGTGTTTATTCACAATAAAATGCTGGGTACATGGACATAGTGTATAGGTTGTCGTTTCCAGGCTGTAACTTTTTCTTGTAGTGACATATGATAAAATAACTTGCCACATGTGTTCGACATTTCAAGAGGACGTGTCGCGTGCAAGACCCGTGTCCCTACCTCTAAGGTCAAGGTCACACTTAGATGTTTATTTACAATGGAATGCTGAATATATTATTATGATATGTTATGTTTTTATGTTAAAATAACTTGACATATGTATTTGACACTTAAAGGAAAGATCAACTTTTCATGTACTGACCTTGTTCATAGGTCAATGTCACATTCGGGGACAATCGTCACATTCTGTGACAGCTCTTGTTCTTTCGATTCTTCATCACGGCATCTTCTCTCTTGTTGGCATTGATTGTGCTCTGAAATATATAAAGCATTTTAATTCCAGCTGACTTATGTAACAACAATGTATGATGTCTTATATACAACAAACACTTACACAATATCATACAGGATTTAAAACTAACATATATATACAAACACAAAACAAATCAAAATATACAACAAATGAAATAATATAGTACAAAACATTTAGTTATATTATGGTTATTTTCAACTAAACGTCAATATATTTAGTGGTTTCATTTCGTCCAATGTTTTTCCAATAAATTTCATTCAGTAAATCAGCAGCCAGCCATGATTGATTTTAATCAGGTGAAGCGGTATATATAAACAGTGAATGGCCGAGTTAAGTGGAAGTTTGCACTATTCAATGATGACCACTTACAATGTAAACAGGGGCTAGCCTTGAAAATGGAAAGTGTTCACTTTATTGGTAGACCACTTAAAACTTAAGGTTGTTAGTATGTTCTAACACATAAACTATGGTTATATAAATGCAACTGGGTCACATCGACCCATTTTATTCTAAAAAGGTACATTCTACCAATCTTTAACCATTACTTAAAGCATAATTCTGGTATATTTTGAACACGTTATATTTTTCACTATTTACTCAAACACAGAGTAAATGCCAAAACATTCGTTGATGGTTTGCTGTTTATAAAAAACACAAAATTAGTATAAAACTTCAATGAAACGACAATGTACATAATATAATGTTAGTTTAGAGGTTGAGACAATGTCAAAGGGAAGGGTATACATCAGAATACACCAGGGTATACCCCCAAGTAATTTTACAAATTACTGACCGTTACAATGCCTTGATAAGCACCGCTATTTTTTATAAAGAATAAATGTATAGTGTTATCTGCGGAGCCTTTTTCAATTGTTCCATGTTTCTGGTTTGTGATTGTTTGTTTTTGTGTCTTTGTCTTTGGCGTTTACTCTGTGTCATTAAACGGGGTTTATGTTTAAATTTCCGACTACTGGGCTTGTTTCTGTAGTTTTTCATATATATAAATCAAAATGGCAAAAATAAAATGTTCAGAATATTAATCAAATGAAACAAAAAACCACATTCCTGAAAATAAAATAATATTGATAAAAATTTGTAACAATTTTAATTTGCATTTCTGAGACCGTTTCTTAAACTAAGATTCATTAATGGACTCTCTATCGGTTTGCCATCAAACCTGTCCAGTATCATTAACACCTAGCATCAGTCCATATTGTGATATGGAACAACATAGCATACACTCAAAAACCTTATTATGGTTCTTATATTAAATGTTACTTACTAGACCTTCTTTACATGACATTGTTCATAGTCTGGAAATTTGGCTTCACAACTGTTGCAATATGCTTGCAAGGATAAAAGTAATTCTTTACATTTGGGTTCGCTCATTTTACAATTCCGACGATTTGCTTTTTAAAGGTGGGGAAAATAAAGATATTTTCATCTAAAAATGAACATTGACCTATTAGAGCGATATTATTTTAAAGTATCAGGACGCCTATTCGCTTCAGAAACCGAAATAAAAGGGAAATAAACAATTCATACACTGAGTATTGGCTTAGTTTGTTTGGTCCCCTGTCAGGTTTTAGCAGCATAGAGCGGATAACTAGATATATGAAGCTTTGACCTTGAAGTTTTGAGCAGACGAGCTTCGTTTTTAAAAAACAAACTCGCGTTTAATTTGTTCCCCTCCCGATAAATATAGTTACGATGAAAGGTATTTTACCCATATTTTGGATGTCTGATGACTTCAGGATATATTTATATGCAAAAAGTATGTTTGAACAAATATTACTAATATTCTTTGTTTCGAGCAAACAATATCCATTTTAACAATATCAATTTAGGGTTAGCAGTCATCAATTTGTAATAATGAGGTTTAAAACAATTAGAGGGCTAGTTTATTCATTTTTATATAATGTGATTTTGTGACGGTTTTCCACCTGTTGTGATTCAAGGTTACTCAACTGTTGAAAGTAAATGGAAAGCAAAATAATGTAGGTAATTACGTTCTTACACCGTCTCAATGATCGAGTGATATGCATGATATAAAAACACATTACATTTAAAACATACAACTATTATGCATAGCCGTTATATGTATGGTTATGTTTTAGTAACCCTTGATTCGTTTGCTAGTAATCCAATGGGCAATGTATTATAAACTCCAGATCACGTTTAAATGGATGGGAATACTGGTTTCTTTGAATAAATCAGCTCGAAACCATTTAAAGTATAATTCATTGTCATATCTGAATGCATTGAAACATTATACCATTGTGTAAGATCGTTCGGTATCTTTCCGTCGTCATACGTCAAAAGTTCCCTTGTCGAAGGGAACTGTTCATGTTTAAAATGCTCAACATAAATTTGCCTAAAAACGCGTTAGTAACGGTATTGAAAATGAATTGTTTTATGCGTGTGAATGCATTAGCGTGTGTTTGCCTTACCGTGTGTGTGCGTTATCGTGTGTGTGCCTTACCGTGTCTGTGCGTTAGCGTGTTAGTGCGTTAACGTATGTGTGCATTACCGTGTGTGTGCTTTCACGTGTGTGTGTGCCTTACCGTGTGTGTGCGTTATCGTGGGTGTGCCTTACCGTGTGTGTGCGTAAACGTGGGTGTGCCTTACCGTGTGTGTGTGCCTTACCGTGTGTGTGCCTTACCGTGTGTGTGCCTTACCGTGTGTGTGCGTTATCGTGGGTATGCCTTACCGTGTGTGTGCGTTATCGTGGGTGTGCCTTACCGTGTGTGTACTTTATCGTGTGTGTGCCTTACCGTGTGTGTGCGTTATCGTGGGTGTGCCTTACCGTGTGTGTGCCTTACCGTGTGTGTGCCTTACCGTGTGTGTACTTTATCGTGTGTGTGCCTTACCGTGTGTGTGCCTTACCGTGTGTGTGCGGTATCGTGGGTGTGCCTTACCGTGTGTGTGCGTTATCGTGGGTGTGCCTTACCGTGTGTGTGCGTTATCGTGGGTGTGCCTTACCGTGTGTGTGCGTTATCGTGGGTGTGCCTTACCATGTGTGTGCCTTACCATGTGTGTGCGTTATCGTGTGTGTGCCTTACCATGTGTGTGCGTTATCGTGGGTGTGCCTTACCGTGTGTGTGCGTTATCGTGGGTGTGCCTTACCATGTGTGTGCCTTACCGTGTGTGTGCGTTATCGTGGGTGTGCCTTACCATGTGTGTGCGTTATCGTGGGTGTGCCTTACCGTGTGTGTGCGTTATCGTGGGTGTGCCTTACCGTGTGTGTGCGTTATCGTGGGTGTGCCTTACCGTGTGTGTGCGTTATCGTGGGTGTGCCTTACCGTGTGTATGTCTTACCGTGTGTGTGCCTTACCGTGTGTGTGCCTTACCGTGTGTGTGCGTTATCGTGTGTGTGCCTTACCGTGTGTGTGCGTAAACGTGTGTGTGCCTTACCATGTGTGTGCGTTAGCGTGTGTGTACGTTAACATGTATGTGCATTACCGTGTGTGTGCGTTATGGTGTGTGTGCCTTACCGTGTGTGTGCGTTATCGTGTGTGTGCCTTACCGTGTGTGTGCGTAAACGTGTGTGTGCCTTACCATGTGTGTGCGTTAGCGTGTGTGTACGTTAACATGTATGTGCATTACCGTGTGTGTGCGTTATAGTGTGTGTGCCTTACCGTGTGTGTGCCTTACCGTGTGTGTACGTAACATGTATGTGCCTTACCGTGTGCGTGCGTTAATGTGTGTGTGCCTTACCGTGTGTGTATGTTAGCGTGTGTGTGCCTTATCGTGTGTGTGCCTTACAGTGTGTGTGCGATAGCGAGTGTGTGCCTTACCTTGTGTGGGGCTAACCTTGTGTGCGCCTTACCGTGTGTGCGCGATAGCGTATGTATGCCTTACCGTGTGTGTGCGTTACCGTGTGTGTGCCTTACCGTGTGTGTGCCTTACCGTATGTATGCCTTACCGTGTGTGTGCCTTACCGTGTGTGCGCGATAGCGTATGTATGCCTTACCGTGTGTGTGCGTTACCGTGTGTGTGCCTTACCGTGTGTGTGCGTTACCGTGTGTGTGCCTTACCGTGTGTGTGCGTTAACGTGTGAGTGTGTTAACGTGTGTATGCTTTATCATGCGTGTGCCTTACCGTGTGTGAGCCTTACAGTGTGTGTGCCTTACCGTGTGTGTGCCTTACTGTGTGTGTGCCTTACTGTGTGTGTGTGTGACTAACCGTGAGTGTGCTTTACAGTGTGTGCTTTACCGTATGTGTGCCTTACTGTGTGTGTGCCTTACCATGTGTGTGCCTTACTGTGTGTGGGCTTTACCGTATGTGTGTGTAAACGTGTGTGTGCCTTACCGTGTGAGTGCGTTAACTTGTGTGTGCCTTACCGTGTGTGTGCGATAGCGCGTGTGTGCCTAACAGTGTGTATGCCTTACCGTGTATGTGCCTTACCGTGTGTGTGCTTGATCGTGTGTGTGCCTTACTGTGTGTGTACCGTACTGTGTGTGTGTGACTTACCGTGAGTGTGTTTTACCGTGTGTGCTTTACCGTATGTGTGCCTTACCGTGTGTGTGCCTTACCGTGTGTGTGCCTTACTGTGTGTGTGCTTTACCGTATGTGTGTGTAAACGTGTGTGTGCCTTACCGTATGAGTGCGGTAACGTGTGTGTGCCTTACCGTGTGTGTGCGATAGCGCGTGTGTGCCTTACAGTGTGTATGCCTAACCGTTGATGTGCCTTACCGTGTGTGTGCTTTACCATGTGTGTGCTTTACCGTGTGTTCACTTTACTGTGTTTGTGCCTTACTGTGTTTGTGCCTTACTGTGTGTGTGCGTTAGCGTTTGTGTGCCTTACCGGGTGTGTGTCTTACCGTCTGTGTGCGTAAGCGTGTGTGTGCTTTACCGTGTGTGTGCGTTACCGTGTGTATGCGTTAGCGCGTGTGTATTTTACTGTGTGTTCGCGTTAGCGTGTGTGAGCCTTACCATGCGTGTGCCTTACCGTGCGTGTGCCTTACCGTGTGTGCGCGTTACCGTGTGTGCGCGTTAGCGTGTATGTGCCTTACCGTGTGTGTGCCTTACCGTGTGTGTGCCTTACCGTGTGTGCGCGTTAGCGTGTATGTGCCTTACCGTATGTGTGCCTTACCGTGCGTGTGCCTTACCGTGTGTGTGCCTTACCGTGTGTGTGCCTTACCGTGTGTGCGCGTTAGCGTGTATGTGCCTTACCGTGTGTGTGCCTTACCGTATGTGTGCCTTACCGTGTGTGCGCGTTAGCGTGTATGTGCCTTACCGTATGTGTGCCTTACCGTGTGTGTGCCTTACCATGCGTGTGCCTTACCGTATGTGTGCCTTACCGTGTGTGTGCCTTACCGTGTATGTGCCTTACCGTGTGTGCGCGTTAGCGTGTATGTGCCTTACCGTATATGTGCCTTACCGTGTGTGTGCCTTACCGTATATGTGCCTTACCGTGTATGTGCCTTACCGTATATGTGCCTTACCGTATGTGTGCCTTACCGTGTGTGCGCGTTAGCGTGTATGTGCCTTACCGTATATGTGCCTTACCGTGTATGTGCCTTACCGTGTATGTGCCTTACCGTGTGTGTGCCTTACCGTGTGTGTGCCTTACCGTGTGTGCGCGTTAGCGTGTATGTGCCTTACCGTATGTGTGCCTTACCGTGTGTGCGCGTTAGCGTGTATGTGCCTTACCGTGCGTGCGCCTTACCGTGTGTGTGCCTTACCGTGTGTGCGCGTTAGCGTGTATGTGCCTTACCGTATGTGTGCCTTACCGTGTGTGCGCGTTAGCGTGTGTGTGCCTTACCGTGCGTGCGCCTTACCGTGTGTGTGCCTTACCGTGTGTGCGCGTTAGCGTGTGTGTGCCTTACCGTGTGTGCGCGTTAGCGTGTGTGTGCCTTACCGTGTGTGTGCCTTAACGGGTGTGTGCCTTACCGTGTGTGTGCGTTAGCGTGTGTGTGCCTTACCGTGTGTGTGCCTTACCGTGTGTGTGCCTTACCGTGTGTGCGCGTTAGCGTGTATGTGCTTAACTGTGTGTGTGCCTTACCGTGTATGTGCGTTAGCGTGCGTGTGCTTTACCGTGTGTGTGCTTTACCGTGTGTGTGCCTTACCGTGTGTGTGTCTTACCGTGTGTGATCTTGATCGTGTGTGTGTGCCTTACTGTGTGTGTGCCTTACTGTGTGTGTGCTTGACCTTCTGTGTGCTTTACCGTGTGTGCGCTTTACCGTGAGTGTGCTTTACCGTTTGTGTGCGCTACCGTGTGTGTGCTTTACCGTGTGTGTGCCTTACCGTGTGTGTGTCTTACCGTGTGTGTTCTTGATCGTGTGTGTGTGCCTTACTGTGTGTGTGCCTTACTGTGTGTGTGCTTGACCTTGTGTGTGCTTTACCGTGTGTGCGCTTTACCGTGAGTGTGCTTTACCGTTTGTGTGCGCTACCGTGTGTGTGCTTTACCGTGTGTGTGTCTTACCGTATGTGTGCCTTACCGTGTGTGTGCCTTACCGTGTGTGTGCTTTACCTTGTTTGTGCCTTACCGTGTTTGTGCTTTACCGTATGTGTGCTTTACCGTGTGTGTGCTTTACCGTGTGTGTACTTAACCCTGTGTGGCCTTACCGTGTGTTTGCGTTAGCGTGTGGGTGTTTTACCGTATGTGTGCCTTACCGTGTGTGTGCCTTACCGTGTGTGTGCCTTACTGTGTGTGTGCTTGACCTTCTGTGTGCTTTACCGTGTGTGCGCTTTACCGTGAGTGTGCTTTACCGTTTGTGTGCGCTACCGTGTGTGTGCTTTACCGTGTGTGTGTCTTACCGTATGTGTGCCTTACCGTATGTGTGCCTTACCGTGTGTGTGCTTTACCTTGTTTGTGCCTTACCGTGTGTGTGCTTTACCGTATGTGTGCTTTACCGTGTGTGTGCTTTACCGTGTGTGTACTTAACCCTGTGTGGCCTTACCGTGTGTGCGCCTTACCGTGTGTGTGCCTTACCGTGTGTGTGCTTTACCGTGTGTGTGCGTTAGCGTCTGCGTGCGTTAGCGTTTGTGTGCTTTACCGTGTGTGTGCCTTACCGTGTGTGTGTTTTACCGTGTGTGTGCGTTATCGTGTGTGTGCGTTTGCGCTTATATCCTTTGGAGGTTAATCATATGAGTACACAGCAACCTTCCGAGGCACAATTTACTTCCGAGGTTAATTGTCCCGTTACCTCGGAAGTTTAAACCTCTGAACAGCGTTATAATGTTCACCAGACTCTCCTGGTTAAATATGAAGATTACCTCTAAATAACGTTGTATAGTGTGTCGTGTGTTTGAGTGTGCTTGCACACATTGACATACGAAAACAGGGCGTGGAAAAAGTTTAAAGTCGGGCATGCGCATTGGCTCTCCGTTTCGCTGCGCATGCCTTGTCCGCCCCCGCGGGCACCTGTTAAATTCGCGCATTGGGCATGCGCACTACCATCGACACCTCACGTGGTGTGGGAACAACATGGCGGCTTGCCGAGGTAAGTTGTGTATTATCGATTCTAATGATGGCGGACAGTTTTTCTGCTGTAGGATTTTTGCAAATTGGTTGGATTTTGAAGTGTGTACGTATCAATTCTATTGTAATACCTTTTTATGGAAAGTAATGGATGTCGGAGAACACTTCAACATCGTTCTGTACCATTGTTTTAAGACTGTTTCGTACCACAGCACATGGCATTAGTCATTTTAGAATGACTACACATGGCACATACCTGTACTGTATAATGATATATCATATACTGGGTGAGTACCTAAATCGGAACACTTTCGGCAATATTTGTGAAATATTTTTAGTTAGACTTGCACTACAAGTTCGTGTACAAGTACAAAAACTTTCATCAGCATACTAGGATTCAAGACCAATTGAATTGGTTGATATAAATGGCATTTTTCAAGATACTGCCAATCTGCATGAAAAGTACTTTATTAACCGCACAATCAAGGACTGCCATTTTCGTCCTCGGAGTACCTAAATATGGAACAGTTTTAATTTGTTATTCATTTTCATTTATTCTTTTAAAATTATTGCTCATTATTTTGTTTAAGTAAATTAATAATTTATGTTATTTACAGCTTGTCTTTTTTTGTCATTTTTGTCAGTAAAATTTGATGATTTCAGTAAAATACAGGCTGTACCAGTATGCTGTGATTATGGCAAGCATGAAGTCTTTCCCCCGCGTGCCATGTATTGACATTTGAACATGAAAAACTTTAAATGATCGCAGTTTTTGAAATACTGACCGGATAAATGTGTCCTTTGGAACATGTATCTGAAGCAAGCGTCTTTATTAATTAAAATCGTAAATAACCTGATCCCGATCGGAAAAACACTTTTATAATGGGTGTTCCATATTTAGGTACTGTTCCGATTTAGGTACTCGCCCAGTATATACACTTTATAGTAAGGTTATTAACGGTGTTTAGTACGTGCTTATGTGGTGGTTAAAGGAGATAATAGTGTGTGAAAACTGGCTCTCTCAATATCGAAAACATGCAACAGATGCGAGGTGCCTGATCATGCAGTTAGAACTCAAGAACTGACATTTTGTGGTTTACCAGTATGCAAGAATTAGCAGTCGTGAAAATTATACTTTTGAATTCTTATAGGTTTGCTTGGCATCAATTTTTTTAACAAGCACTGCTATTTAAAATTCAGAATTTGAGCAAGCCCGAAAGACATTTTACCAGTGCAGGGCTTCAGGGCTTGTGCTTATATTGACCACTATAATTATACATTGACAGATATATTTTACGATTTTTGATATGGCAAATCATTCACGCACAAGTTATTTTGTATCGAATGTGGGTAGTTATTCCGATTGCATCTATAAAATATCTTAAAAACAAGAAATATTACCAGATAATGTTACTTAAATAATAGTTCCGTACACAAAAAAAAGGCTGCGGTTCACAGTTTAACAACAATTGGAACACTTCAGCCATGGCCGAGTTGTAACGATTGTATATAAGAGGTCTTTCTCGAAGCTTGCCGAAGATGGTCAAGTTTTAAGCTTGGTACAATTGTTGTCTGTGTCGGTCAAGTTTCGTTTTGTTGGAAAGGTAAATCCTTTGTTTTAATGCATCTAATGCTTGTTTTGTGCAAAATATCTTTGCACTTGCACAGTAAAATATGAATATAAACCTTTATTATCTATTTCAAACCTAAAATGCTTCTCTAAATACAATTTCAATATTTTTCAAAACCCCCCTGTTTTTGCACAAACCCGTATACAAGTTATGGATCGGAAGAATCCCATATAACATGTCTATTATTTTAGACTAGGCAAGAATCTGCATGTGCAGCCACAATCGATGCAGTATGATTTGTATATATATACATTGACAACACGAACATCAACAGAATAAATGCCCCAGATTTGAGTAAAACAAAAATTAATATCAATTTATTTCCTAAATCATGGTCTTAAATGTGCGGCAACATGTGCATGTTGTTTAAGTCAGAAGTCATTTTTACAGTCATTGTTGGAGTACGATTTATTAAAGTTCTATTGCATATCTATCTGATCTGATTAAATTTATTGCCTTTCCTTTTAAAAAGGATGAATTCAGGTGTGAAATATAGAATATAAGTATATTATTATATTATTGCATAATACTAATACAGTTAAATGGAAACTATAAGCTTTCACCGATCTTTATCGTAATGTGAAAGAAAAAGTAAGATGTTAAAAGGCTGCCAAACCATGTTTTCAAATTTGTCTTTCTGTTAATCTTTGAAATTTAAATGGCTGTAACACAATTGTTTATTTTCAAAAAAAACGATCCTATTATTGATTGTAAAAAGACCCATCCATTTCAGAAGATGTCGAAATATCGGAAGAATAATAATAATAACAACTTTATTTAACGAAGGTTACATACTAAGTGTACAATGAGAGCATGTGTTTCTTTTTCATATTTTCCACAGCAGTGGTCGAAATTAGCACAAGCCCGCAAGCCCTGCACTGGTAAAATGTCTTCCAGGCTTGCTCAAATTCTGAATTTTATATAGCAGGGCTTGTTCAAAAACATGATTCCATGCAATAGTATAAGAATTCGGGCTTGTTCATCCGAAAGTCTAATTTCAATGACTGCCACAGTAATAGCAGATCGAGATAGGACTCAGTACACATCCATGTACTCCTCATTTCTTTTGGAACTTTCAGGCCTTATGATATATGGATTTTGTCCAAGTGGCCTTTGGTTAAAAATGCTATTTCACAGACTGACTTCAGAAAACATTCATTAGTAACTTTTGCCCGTTTTTTTTTTAAATGCATGCTGTTTTGACAACATCTAGTTAATATATTTATGGGGAAAGTAGATTCACGAAATTATTTAGACTACATTGATTCATTATGACTTACTTATTTGATAATGAGATAAGCTTGGGTCTAATTATGCAAACACATTGTCTGCTCATAAAGCACCAATCACACAGGGCAGTATTGGGAGCTATGCTAAAAAGCCTAGATGAAACACTTTGATACACAGCATTGATTAAGCATGTCATTTGTGTAAACCCAGATGGTCATGTCATTAACTGGCGCGAGAAGTAAGTGGATTGAATAGTGGCTGTTTACATCAGACTGTTGTTGATATGTTGTCATTGTTCCAGCCTCATTTTATTGCAATTGCAGATGTTTTTGGCCAGAATCAACGCCCTTGCAGAAAAAAAGCCACCAAAACTACCTTCAGACAAACACGGCTGAAATTGAGCTGAATTTGTGCTATATGCAGTATATCGATCAATACATAGGTATGATTTTGTCGTGATACATTAGCAGCATATTTGTGGTATATAAATATTGCCCTTTATTTGTTTTTTTTTGCTGTCAATTTTTTTTGCTGTCAATTTTTTTTTTGGAGGTAAACTATACATTGCAAAAAGGAGACTCTAGACAAGTACACTTTTGATAGGCCAAAAAAGAACACTTTTTTAACATTCCATCTAGAAAAAGCAATCAAAGTAAATGTGAATTTAAAATTTGGTGGCATGGCACAATATTTATCTCATATTTTACGATAAGTATCTCTTCTCCTTAAAGTCCCCCCACTTCTCCCTAATTTGACTGGTGGGAGAAGTGACTTCTCCCCAAAAATTCAGCCTTGTGAGAGCCCTGGTGATAACAACCCGAGATGGTAAAGAAAGTGTCTGAAGTGAAAATGAACAAGAAAGAAGAATTAAGAGCAATCGGTCGGGATATTACTACAATGTGTGCATGAACATGCATGTACTTTGATATCAATACAATGCATTGTTTTCCCATTTAAGAAAGCACCATGTTTTGGGCCCACCCTGCCCTTTTTAATTCCTGGCTAAAACACTATTTACTGGTTCCAGGTAATGGAGTGTTTGCTAGGCAAGAGCTCTTGAAGGGGCAGTTTATTCTCGAGTACAGAGGAGAACTATGTAAACAGCAGTCTGATGGTGATGAAATGTTCAAATACCATTTCAGACATAACAACAAGGAATACTGGTATGTATATATAGTTTTTGTGTAAGCTATAATTTTTGTAGTAATAAATTGCTATTTATTTTCTTTTATACACTACTTTTTTAGCTTGTCTTTTTGTCCATTGATAAAGTCTGGATAGTGTGATGGCCTTGTGGTCGTACCAAAACTCTCTCTCAGATTACATGGTTACAGTTAAGTTTTGTTTTGTAAAACTATGCATTGACATAATATCTTGTCGTGTCTGGGCGGTAATTTTGGGTTAAAATTCAGCGCTATTCCCAGTGCAAAAAACATACATTTTCCCCATGACTGGAAAATATGTGTGGTTTATATTAAGAAAACAATATTAAGCAATGTTGGGTGCATTCTCCAAACAAAAAAACATTATCAAAGTCAATAGTTTTCTTGGTTTCAATATTTTAAACTGAAGCATTGTTGTTCACAAAATAAAAAAAAATCTAATGACACCCAAAGTGGTGAAAAAAACACATAGGAACATTAAACACATAGGGACATTAAACACATAGGGACATTAAACACATAGGGACATTAAACACATAGGGACATTTGTCATAATACATTTCCTTTCTTTGTAGTAATGTTATGTTTCAATTGTTTTAATAGCATCGATGCCTCAAAAGACACGTGTCTGGCATGAATGGTCAACGACTTGGACCGATACACAAAGCCTAATTGCAAAATGGTTAAAGTTGTTGATGACAGACATCAACCAAGACTCTGTCTGTATGCAACTGAAATGATCAGCAAAGACACTGAATTGAGGTACGATTATGGTGTTGCTGATGTACCTTGGAGAAAGCGAAAGGTAAGAAATAAAATGTTTTAATTTTCTCTTCTTTTTAATTGAAGTCAAAATACTGAATGCATTGTACTCAAACTCTGTTGGATGTTAAATAAAGTCTGACGGGTATTGCTTCTCACTTGGGTAAAATTTGTATTATTGATTTCCCCTATTGATACCCCAATTTGGTGTGAGCTTTATGACATCACAAATTTTAATAATAGACCATCATACAACCTCAACCTCTAGTTTCGTTAAGTGTTGAATTATTTCTTTCATTGCTTGTTTTTATGAATTATTCCCTTTAAAACCTATAAAAACTTACGGATATACTACTATTTTGTCTTGATTGAAATGTATGTTATAATTTATTACATAGCCTATGGTGTAGATACAGACATGACTTAATCAATAATTGAATTCCTTGTAAATGAGATTGTTTTATTAGCAAGGTGCACACAATCAAAACTATTTCATTCAAATGGACTTAACTTGAATCCGGACAACTATCGGCAACTTTATGATAGTAAGTTGAATCATAATGTTGACATCAATGTCTCTGCATTTACAAACTTGTATACCATATTTTGCAGAAAAATGATGTCAAGCCTGTGGTTTTTGAACAATTCAGTAATATCGAGATGTTCCTTGTTAATTGTTTTTGTTATTTGCATGGTTTTTTTGAATATGCAAAAGTGAGAACTACATATTCAGTGTACATGAAAAGTCTTTTAGCGTTCAAAAATATTGATTATTAAAACAATTGGTACTTACTGTTTCTAAGAAGCGTGTACATGGGATTTAATGTTTAATAAAAAAAAAATCATATTGCCTTAAAAAAATTAAAGCAAACAATTCTTTTTGTATTATTAAATACAGAGAGACAATTTTTTTCTGTCGTAGTTCGAATTTACACATGACATATGATATATAAAAGCCTGGCAATGTCATGTTCTCTGACTCATTTCATGTACACTGTATTTGCCTTACATTATTTTGTTTTCCAACTTCATCTAAAAGTTATATGACTTAATTTTCCGCCCCACCATTTGAATATTCATAATTTTGTTCTCCATTTGAACAAGATTACGGAAAGCCCTGTCCTACTATTGCCGTAAAATCCACAAAGTAATAAAAAAAATCTCAATAGTTTTTTTACTTTTTCAGTCTGTGTCTTGTTTTTTTTGTTTGTTAGAATTTTGTGTTTAAAAGTTGTTCATCAGAACGTTTGTGGGAATCTTAAAACTGTTGAAATGAATAGTTTTTTCTAGGGATGCAAACGAATGGCAAAATTGATATTCGAATATTCGGTAATTCTTTTGATGGAATATTCGATCACAGGCAAGATTGTCTAAAAACTTCTATATTGCATCGATCATTTGCGTTCCAAATAATGACTTCCAGTATGACATTTGCCGAATAATTTTATTGATGTCGGATTGTATGACGTCGTCTGTAATACGTGTAGTGGCTTTATTGTGCAATTTCAAAATAACTTTGCATATGTTATCTAGAATTATACTAGTATGTCATATTGTTTCATTACAAAAACTACGTCGATATATCAAAAGTCAAGGTCATGGCCTCTTCACCGTTGCAAACGGTCTGGTTTCCGTCGACTTGTTATTATTTTGTACCCGTCTTTCGTTTGTTACTTGTTTTTGCACTAGGATGTTTTCCTTTCACATGATTCCATAGATTTGTGGTAGTTCCCAAGTACGTAAGACTAACACTGCACAACTTGCACGACACTGTTTTCTTGTCTACAGACCGTGTGAAATAATTCCAAACTTCAGATGAAGCAGGCATTTTGTCGATTATTTTGTTTACGTGTATTTGTTATATTTATTTCCGAACAGTTCGAGAGAGCTTATTCACAAGGAATGATGGACATCAAATTTTATGCGCATTATATTCAGTGCGATTTTAGCTACATTGCTCAGTTTAATTGACATACAAAAGAAATATTTTGTGTTATTGCTGACATGACGAACCCTTAATTGGCATCGTTTAAAATAGGTTCCAATCCCCTTTCAACTTTATTTATTTCATTGCCGCTAATTGGCAGGGGACGGCACACGTAAAATTATTTGTTTATTTCGCCATGATGATGGGCCTTAATTGACACTTGACGCGCCATTGTGTATTGTCTAGATGCTCGCGCCTCGATAATTGGTGACATGCGTGGGTGTATTGACGAAACGAGGGTAAATTAGAGCGTTTTAATCTTTAAATATAAATGTTAAATAAATGTTCAAGATGGAACAACATTTAGAAAAAAAGTAAAAAATAAACGAATATTCGAATACCGATTTTAATATTCGAATACCATTCTTTTGATCGAATATTCGAATATTCGTTTGCATCCCTAGTTTTTTCCATAATTAATTCATTATGTGATTGGCCTTTGTCAAGACCACACAATCATCTATACTGCAGTTCATCATTATGTAAAATTACCTCCAGCTCATTTATCCTAAGTGTGTTAGAATTGTACCTCAGAAGGTTTGTCATAATTTAAAATTGTAAAATGATTTTATGGCGCTTGATATACATGGTTGTGTGCTGAAGACAGATACTTTTATGATATCTCATAAATGATTATAAATCCCAATTGGGCTAATTAAAATCATCCGTGTGTCCTTTGTCCCTCCCAGTTGTGTCTGGACTGTTATGAAGTCATCTATGGACTGATTTTAAAATACTTTTGCAAATGTGTTATGCATACAAAGACGTCATGTTGTGTGCAAGGCCAATGTCCTTACCTCCAAGGTCAAAATTACACTATATAACCCGGACTGTATCCTCTTCATGTATAGACAGTTCTCAAAGTAATTTGCTGTTTTGCATACAAAGATGACATTCCACTTGCAGGACCCGTGTCCCTTCCTCAAAGGTCACACTTATGGTTTGATTTCTATGGAATGCTGCGTTTAATGACATAGAGTATATCTGTTCATGTCCGAACTGTATCTTCCACATGTATGGAAATTTTGAAATTATTTGGCACACATGTTTAGTATACTTTAGGCATGTGTTACGTGCAAGGTTTGTGTTCTTACCTCCAGGGTCAAAGTCACACTTTGTGTTTGATCATTATAGATTGTTCAATATACATACATTGAGTATAGGTGGTCATATCCAGGCTGTAACCTTTTGATGTTTGGACAGATTTTAAAATAACTTTGCACATCTGTAAACCACATAAAGACAGCCTTTAAGACCTGTTTCCCTTTGTAAAAGATCCAGGTCACACTTGTCTATGTTTTATTACCTCACAAAGTATGCCAAAAGTTTTTAAATAATGGTGTGTTGCTGTGTGATAAATGACTGTATATAACTTTTTAAAATTTTAAAATGACCTTGCAACTCCTGAAACCCTGTCTTTGAACATAAGACAAATACTTCTCATGGCATTGTGACATGGCAGATGTGCGCATGGTATAGAATTTTGATACATTTCAGATGCTGTTAAAGATGGTCATACAGCTGCAGATACTACAGAGGTCACAGAAACATCTGAAGATGCCCTCGGTGAATCAGCAGAAGTCTTGGAACATGCTTATCATGGTAAACTTGAGTGCTATTTAGTTCATACTAATTGATTTAAGCCTGATTGTGTAAAAGCTAACAGCTTATTTTAAACACACTCCAGTCGGTTTTCTTGGTCAAACTCACCAGTACTGAGTGTAAATATGAGAGGAAACTAGAACATTTTCCTCACTGGGGATCAAACCTAGCACCTCTTGGCTGCGAGGCGGACACTATAACTCTGAGCCATCCTTACATTAATTGTGTTTATGATCTGAAACAGGTACATACATGTTTCTGTTGCATCTAGACAAGCATCGACTCTAAAGTACCAATTGATGTATGCCTAAAGTTTGTAATGAATTGTGTGTGTGTTGGAGTCAAACCTCAGAAAGTTTGTTAAGCTTAATTCAGTAAAACTTATGCTTGTTCTCAATCAACAGATTTATTCAGTCTGGGTTATTTAATCACTAATTGGGTGTCACCTTGGGGGACATTGTTTCTCGGAATGACAAACACATGTTGATTTATACATCTAGATCTTGTATGTTCGTAATTTGGCGATGTAAGCATCTAGTTAGTTAATAATTGCTTGTGTTATTTTTGTACCTGAATACCAGTATATATGTGTGAAGCTTTTAGCTTTAATGAGTTTGTAACAGAATACAATCAACTCAACTGTGTGTTTCAGATGCTGTAGGGAACAGTTGGACAGTTGCCCCATCCACAGTTGTCTCTGAACATGCTGAAGGGCCGCCTCAAGGTAAATTGAATACAAAAACCAAGTTTCTTTACATAGTTATTTCTCACTGGTGACCACAATCTGTTGATGTTAATTACTTAAGACTATTTTTCTGTGATGAGGTACCTCATAAAGTAGACATAATGCTTGTAAAGATGAACATGGAATATGTGTGTGTGTGTGTGTGTGTGTGTGTGTGTGTGTGTGTGTGTGTGTGTGTGTTGCTTACAAATGTTAGATATCTTGTCATCTATTAAAATCAGGCTTATTATACTCTTTAACATGTATTTGGACAAAGTATGCGTAAAAATATTGGTGAAATGTGTGTGTTGAAATGAAGAACCTCTGTGTGAATTGGGTCATCTTGTGTCGGAAAACTTAATTGTTAGGTCACATAAGAAATAGCCTATTTATACCGTCTTAACCATTTTTTTTTACCTTTCTTAAACATGGTGAGATTGCTTCCCTGTACAAATTCTTGGACAACTCTTATACTTGTTTAACATAATTGAATTGATCATCAGATTGGCAGATGTTTAAACCATACAGATGTAATTCAATCATACTTCATTTGAAAGTTTTCAAAAGACATATTTCTATGTTTTATTACCTCACAGAATATGCCAACAGCTTTAAACTAATGGTGTGTTACTGTTTGTCAAAATTGTAGCTCTGAGTGCTTGTATGGTAACTTAAAAACTAAACTTACATCTCCTGAAACCTATGTTTGTGAACATAAGACAAATACTTTACTATCTCACAGCATTGTGACATGGCAGATGTGCGCGTGGTATAGAATTTTGATACATTTCAGATGCTGTTAAAGATGGTCATACAGCTGCAGATACTACAGAGGTCACAGAAACATCTGAAGATGCCCTCGGTGAATCAGCAGAAGTCTTGGAACATGCTTATCATGGTAAACTTGAGTGCTCATTAGTTTATACTACTTTATTTAAGCCTGATTGTGTAAAGCTAACAGCTTATTTTAAACACACTCCAGTCGGTTTTCTTAGTCAAATTCAGTACTAAGACAGTGTACATATGAGTGGAAACTAGAACATTTTCTGAGCGGGAATCAAACCTAGTGCTCACCTCTTGGTTGTGAGGAGGACACTCTACCTCTGAGCCATCCTGACATTAATTGAGCTTATGACTGAAACAGGTACATTCTTTTTTCTGTTGCACCTAGACCAGCACAGTCTTTAAAGTACCTCATGATGTATACTAAAAGTTTGTAATGAAATGTGTGTGTTGAAGTTAAACCTCAGAATGTTTTTTAAGCTTTATTTAGTAAAACTTATTCTTAAATTATTAGATTCATAGAGTCTGGGTTATTTTTTCACTTATTTGGTGTCACCTCAGGGACATTATTTCTCAGAACAACAAACAGTTGTTGATTTATACATCCAGATATTGTATGTTTGTTATTTAGTGATCATACACTGATGTAAGCATCTAGTTAGTTTATAATTGCATGTGTTATTTTCATCCCCCCCCCCCAGGTAGGCATATTAAATTGCACCGTCAGTCTGTCTGTCCGTCCGTCTCCGTAACTTTCCCTTGTATGGACAGATTTTAAAATAACTTGCCACATGTGTTCCACATACCAAGACGACGTGTGGCGTGCAAGACTCGTGTCCCTACCTCAAAGGTCAAGGTCACACTTAGTGTTTATTCACGATGGAGTGCTGCATATAAGGACATAGAGTATAGGTTGTCGTGTTCGGGCTGTAACTTTCTCTTGTATGGACAGATTTTAAAATCACTTGCCACATGTGTTCCACATACCAAGACGACGTGTCGCGTGCAAGACCCGTGTCCCTACCTTAAAGGTCAAGGTCACACTTAGTGTTTATTCACAATGGAGTGCTGCATATAAGGACATAGAGTATAGGTTGTCGTGTCAGGGCTGTTACTTTCCCTTGTATGGACAGATTTTAAAATCACTTGCTACATGTGTTCCACATACGAAGACGACGTGTCGTGTGCAAGACCCGTGTCCCTACCTCTAAGGTGAAAGATACACAAGTGTTTATTCACAAGGGAATTCTGAATATAAGGACATAACAGTGTAGGTTGTCAAGTATGGGTGGTATTTTTTTATGTTCAGAGGCAATTTAAAATAACTTGCCATATGTATTTGACACGTAAAGGCAAGATCAACTTTTCATGTACTGACCTTGTTCGTAGGTCAATGTCACATTCGGGGGCATTCGTCACATACTGTGACAGCTCTTGTTTATACCTGAATACCAGTATATTTTTGTGAAGTTTTAAGCTTTAATGAGTTTGTAACAGTTTACATTCAATTTAAATTTGTGTTTCAGATGCTGTAGAAATCAGAGGGATAGTTTACCATCCACAGTTGTCTCTGAACATGCTGAAGGGCCACCTCAAGGTAAATTGAATACGAAACCAACTTTCTTTGAGTAATTATTTGTCGCTGGTGATCACAGTCTGTTGATGCAGGGTTCGAATTTAGACTCGCATACTCGCAAAATGCGAGCGACATTTGGAAATTGCGAGTGACTTTTATTCAAGCTCGCAAAATTCTGCGAGTGGCTTTTTCTAGACCACAAAATGTTAAAAGGCAAGTAGAATAAACATGAACTTAATTCCGCTATGAAGTCGAGTGTAAACAGCCTATAAGTGACATGTTTACACTACCGGTATAAAGAAGACAGTACTGAGTCACGCTCTAGTAAGTTTTCAAAAATAGAACAAATACGGAAAAGGCCGAGTTTTATCTCGAATCTTTCCGGGATGCTCCGAGGCGTGCATAATACAAAGTAAATACGAATGACGTAACCACCTAGCTCAATCATTGGCTAAATTTAGCGATTTTGCGCACTATATGTAAACCCCATCATCCTTTGAATACATTTCCGCCCAACTGTCAAAATGAATAGACTTCGTTGATCGATATATTTCATGGTCCATGTATCCAAGCTCCATTTACTGTTGCTTTTTTATTTTAAATTTATTATTTTATTGTTTTTAATACTTATAGACTTAATGAAATCTGTAGCGTGCTTGTCGAATGGGTATTAAATTACCCGATGGCGAGAGTAAATATACAAAGTGAACAATGCGAGAGTAAATATACAAAGTGACCAATGTCAAATTATTGGACAGCTTTGTTATCAAAAAGCTGCCAGCATCAGACGAGTCTTTCCATACCCCCCAAATAGAATAAGCCATCAACAAGTTCTAGTAGTCGAATCACTCAAGATTGATACTTTTTAATATTCATAATATGTCTTAGGTGTTAATTTCTACTTTAATTAGACAATATTATAAGGAATAAAGCAAATAATAAAATTGCAAGTTGATTTGTCATTTTGCGAGTTGCTCCGAGAAGTTAAATTCGAACATCATTCATAACTTAAAGACTTTTTCTGTCAAAAGGTACCTCATAAAGTAGACACAATGCTTATTAAGATATACCTCGGAATGTGTGTGTTTGTTTGTGTGTGTGTGTGTTCCTTACAAAATGTTATAAATTTTAAAATACCATCAGTTATACTGCGGTTTGATTACCTCACAAAGTATGCTAAAAGCTTCTCAAGATTTGTGTATTGCTCACTTGTTGTGTGTTCAACTTGTACCTCAGAATGTTTGTATGTAACTTAAAATTGATTTTAGGACATCTGACATATGTTGGTGTACATACAATCCTATCAGTTTTAGCATGTCTGTTTTTCAAAGAAAATATCACCATGGTGCCTGGTCAGCGGGGGAGTGAAAAATCTTCAAATAAAGTCACAACTCTTTGGGCAATCATGGCCCTCTTGTTAAAATATTAGCATATTTTCTTGGTTGAAACATTGATAATCATTTCATAATGAACAAAGGGAATGAAAACCAGGCAATATCTGAAGAGAATGATGAAGTTGATTCTGTAAAAGTGAAATGACCATGGAGAAAAAATAATGGAATTCAAGATCGAGATTAAATGTATAAGGTAACCGGAAAGGTCTTGTTTCCTTCACCGGTCAAACCTGAATGTGTCTGTTTTAAAAGCTTGTCAGAAAGACATACATCATTACATGTATCCCTGATACAGAATGAACCCACAACTGTTTGTGTGAGATACCTGCACATAGACTAGATAATTAACCTTGCTCTCAAGGAATCTTGTTTTGTCATTTCATTTTATTGATTAAGGATGTGTTCAGTGCACATATTATGAATAATGTTAGTTTCTTTCATGTACTACTATAAACAATAAAAACATTGGTGACTGCTTCGCCAATGGAAAGGGCTACAACAGACACCTTTCCATGGAGTTGTGAAACACTTCTACATCAGCTATAGGTGACTTGTGCTAAACTTTACCTATCCGGTATATAAAACAATGTTATGTACCGTAAGCATACTTAGTAATCTTAAGCAATTGTTTGCAGGACATGTTTTTCTATTTTTGTACATGTTTTTTTGCAGCAATGTTCAAGATTTGACCCAGGAGCAGCTACAGTATTATGGTTGATCAGAGTGAGAGGCATCTGCGGAAAATATTTGGAGGATATATTCTCTGCGAGAGACATATTGCATTCAAGCAGGAAGGAAGAAGCAAAAGTAAGGCATTTATGAGCTCAAACAATTTCAGGAATAAATGCACTGTACTTTTATGGGTAATGTATGAACTTTAGGCCACACCAAATATTTGTTTATTTGTTCGATTGTGACCAAGAAAAGTTGAAGCAAGGAGCGGGAGCAACAAAATTCATATTTCCCATTTCTTTCACAACCAGGAGTTGACAAAGTTGATTTTTTTTAATTGTATAATGCCATAAATACATTCTTGAATTTTCCCTCCTAAATACAAGTTAAAATAAAGAAATAAAAAACAAACAACACAAAGTATGCACATTATTATTCCTTGTATTTTAATATCTTTTACACCCAAACACCAGTAGAGTAAAATAACTTTTTGCATTAAAACCTTGTCTTTTGAATGAGGAAACCAGAATTCTTATACTTCTGCTTGGCAATACAATTTTAAACAAGCCCTGCTGTATAAAACCCAGGATCTAAGCCAGCCCGGAACGTATTTTACGAGTGCGGCGCTTGTAGGCTTGTGCTAATTTCAACCACAAGTGAACAATATGCTTGGTCCAAAATGGTCAGCAAACAGTACCATTAACCCTACAGAATTATCAGGAGCTCTGCACTTGTAATTTAACTTTTTATGGTATTCTGCATCATAATGTTGTTTGGAAATATGGTTTTCATTATTCAACAATATTTATATATAGAGAGAGATTTCCAAAATTACTAGAAAACTGGCGCCAGTTTTTTAGAATGACTATTTAATGCTATTACAGTTCTGTTTGCCCATGACTTTAACCCAACCCTCTATAACACAGGTATATAATATAGACTGAACCGAGAATGTTGCAGTTTGAAACACTTTCAATGCATTTCAGATGCTGTTAAGACGATTATACAGTTGCAGAAACAACAGAGATCCCAGAAACATCTCAAGATGCTCTTGGTGCATCAACAGAAGATCAGAAGTGGACCATGCTTATCTTGGTAAACTGCAGGCTTAATTGAGCATTTTATCTGTAAATAGGTACATACTTTTTCCTGTTGCACCTAGACATGCATTGACTATAGTACCTCATGATGTATGCTAAAAGTGTGTAATGAATTGTGTGTGTTGAAGTTTAACCGCAGATGTTTGTTCACCTTGATTTATTGTTGCCCAAAATGACAACACTTCTTGATTAATACATTTAGATCTAATAATTTTTGTAACATTTATAATTTATGTATCCAGTAAGTTAATAATTGCATGTGTTAATTTTGTACCTGAATACCAGTAAGCTTTCATAATATTGTAGCAGTTAACATTCAACTTAACTGTGTGTTTCAGATGCTACAGGGAACAATGGTACAGTTGCCCCATCCACTGTCATCTCTGAACATGCTGAAGGGCTGCCTGAAGGTAAATTCATGTTTGTATGTTGCTTGCAGATGTAGACTTATCTTGTTTCTCATTAAAAGTGTTCGCTTAAAAATAAGAGTTTTATTTATGATCCAATAGATTTGCAGCAATGTTGCTGTCTGTTATATAGACAAAGTATGCTTCCAGTTACTGATGAAATGTGGGTGTTGAAATGAAGCACCTCAGTGTGCACTGGGTCATCTTTTGTCGAAAAACTAACTTGTTAGGTCACTTAAAAAAGCCCTGTTATACTCAATAGACCATTTTGGCACTGTCTTGATAAATCTGGTCATAATGTTTTCCTTGACAAAATCTTGGACAAATTTGATACTTGTTTTCCATAATTGTATTAATCCTGAGATTGACCATTGTTTAGACAACACAGCTCAAATGCAATCATATTTGTTTTAAAGGCTTTCTAAAGACAAGTCTCTATGAGTTTTTTTACCTCCTAAAGTATGCAAAAAGCTTTCTAAAATTGGTGTGTTGCTGTTTGTTAAAATTCTACCTCTGAATGCTTGTATACAACTTAAAGTTGTGTACATGAGGCAAATATTTTATATCTCACAAATGATGTTGCAATCATGAAATGTTATACATTTTTGCCGATTTTGTGATTTTTTAATCCACTTGTGGAATGGTGAGACCAACATTCACATGATCATTTAGAGTTTCAAGCTCTAGTTCTAATTTCCTCAAACCAGTTTGCACATATCTTCGAACTCTTCTGTTGCTCATAACATTGGTAGTTATATATATGATTTAAAGTGTAACGATATTCCTGGCTTGGTGATTTATTCATGTTATTTAACCTTTATCTTTTGTCCAGCTTAAATCCTCTCTTGCATTTCAGCCAGGAACTTTCAGCGTTTAACAGAGGAGCAAGGCCAACTCCTAAGAAAATGTCGAAGTGTTCAACATTACTATGAGACGGGAACTGAAGATGATAGACTGTATTAATTCAATCAAAAGCCACAAGTGTTTGAATTCTCTGAAGTGGAATTAAATAAAAAACACATTACACAGTTGGATAACGACAGATTGCACACTGAAACAATAATAAGTGTTCAAAGTGCTAGTACATCTTGTACATAGTGTCAAGGTGTCCAAGCATGTCTCTGTAAGCCAATGGTTCACTGCATATGAGGTTAATTTATATCTTACAGTGGATTGCAGCAAAAGGCCAGAGGAAAATATGTTTTGATACTCATCCGTATTTTGAAGAAGAAAAATGGGGCTGAATGGCATGTTTATTTTTTTATTTGACGGGCGGGCTGGGATGAGAATCTAAAATATTTTTTCTCTGGCTTAAGGCTTTATTCTTAGTATGTATCTATTATTTCATCATGATGAAGTCATCGTTACTATTCTACATTGTTAAAAATTAGATTCAATCATTTTTAGATTTCCGGAGGTTTTGAAGAGCATATTTTTAACAGCCAATGGGATCATAAGCACATTTCGAGTGTTACATGACCCAGCCTTTTTATCAAAAGTTGCTCAGAGTTCATTTTTGCGTGTCAGAGTAAAAGGCCTTGGAAACTTCAAAATGGCTGAAAAGGCTTGTCCAAGCACTTTATTTTCGCTTGCACTGTTTATCATCTAGGTTAATAAATATAATTTCAGTTGATTTGCAGAAAGTTTACCAGGATAAGAATTTGTCGATTGTTTCTATACAATACGGTAATAATTTCAATAAATTAACTTTATTTTCAAACAGTTTTGACACAATGACCACAATGAATTTATATTTTGTCACAACTAAAACTGGTACCAAGGTCTACTGCATTGTAAATGAAAAATAGAAGATATGTGTTGACATACGCTCGAACAACAATATAACAAAATGGGTATGTCATGTACAACACTGATACAATGTTCTCAGTAGTGGTGACATTATGTCATAATAATTTTTGTCACAAATAGATTTTTAGAGTTGCCGATTGTTTTATTCAAACAGTAATTTCTCATTTGAATTTTATGGAGAAGTGTATTTTAATTATACACATTCACAGTTAATGTGTAATTTCATGGTGTCAGTCATTTGTTTGCAGTTCATGTTACTTTGTAGTTTCTCACTTGTATTTTGTGACATATTCTTGACATGTAAAGATGGCAAATTTATGTGATGAATGTGAGAGATTAACATTGTTCATTGCACAATGTATTCACATATGTGCTTGTTAACCTCGTTCACTATTTTATTTCCCTCTGCATGTAACCAAAAATGACTTGTATATAAAATGTCAATGATTTATTTAAAATTCCATAATCATGGCAACTCGACTCAGTCTCTGCAATATTCAAGTGTAAATCAAGGGGCAATCCCCTGGCATTATTAATTATTAAAATATTTAATTTTACTCGTTTTAATCTTCGAAAAAAGGTGAGGGCTCGCTCCACGGCGCTTCTTGTTTGTTTGTTTTTAGATTATTTTTGCTCTGAAGCAAAATGATGACCCCCAATTCTTTTGCTTATATTTTTTAATGAAATGTATAAAATACATGTACTTAAGCGTGAAATAAATTTGCCTTAAAAGGATGCTTTGTTTTACACTGATGGTGAACAAAAAGTTCCTTCACGGAGTTCCACCTACAGAATGGAATGTATACAATGTATTGAGCGATCTATATAATGGACTTGAGGAACAAAATACTACGTCATTATCTTGATGAAACCCTGAAGTGGCTTTAAGGGGGACAGGGAACCCGCTGCTGGGAATTGGCTCTTTGTGCTCTAAATGGTAGCCAAAAAGTTATACTATAAGCCAGTGGCCAACACAGTTCGGGTAACCGTTTAATATTGTGGTCAGTTTGAAACGTTACGTGTGAAATAATGAAGATTTACATTAACAAGAGGACACATTTCAAAACCAAAATAAATTTAGACGTTTTTATGAAGTATATATATTTACTCTAGCACCGCTTATTAGCAGCCAACCTACAAGTCCGAGTTTCCGAATGACAAATATGTCAAATTCTCTTACTCAGTTATTTCCCTTGACAATTATATCATATTTCTTTTGCATCATCGCTTTTAGATTTGACAGCCAACAAATTATACGCAATGTGAATAATAAGATGAAAATAAGCTCCATGGTTACACATAGGTATAAATAAAGGAAGAAACATAAACTTAGGCAAAACTATGCAGGTATCATTTTTAGTTTTAATTTTATTTCCGTCGGCTGGGTTTGGTTAGAATAAGGCAAAGGCCGATCAAGGGTTAAGTACAAAGCTCGTCTTTTTTGTTAATTGTGATTAAGTTGATGAAAGAAACACCAGTGGAACACGTGTTACATGTCTATCCGGTCTCCGGACAGGTGAACAGTTGGTTAAATCGAAGTCTCGATGTCAAAGTAGTCTGATAGTCCGCCGATACAAAAGAGAAAACGATTTTAGACTCCTGGCGTCTATCATGTACCATTCCAAATGACATTAATGGTGCCGCTTGTTTTTACAATTTGGTTATGAGGTTGTGCGTACGCAAACTAATTAAACCCCAGTAAAATTACATTTTGCTGACGTTCCAAAGTTTTAACCCAACAATCCTTGATAAACAGTTCCCTAGTATTATACATTATATATGTTGGTATGTCGTTTGTGCATGTTTGTGTTGTTTTTCTGTGTTTCTGGCTTTAACCCTATGTCATTATGTTTTAACTTTCGACTACTGAACTTGTATCTGTACTTTCAAGTCAGTATTAAGATACATTAATGTAGAAATGTTTGCTATGCACCTTTTAAGTCTCAAAATGCGTTTGATATAAGAGCAATAATCAACGATATCACGGCATTGTTCCCAGGTTTGAAGTATTAGTTTAGTTTATTTACTTATTTTTTTTGCAACGATTGTGAAACAAAGTTGTTACGATTAATCACTCAAGTTGTTACGCGATAGTGTGGTGTTGTGTTGTGCGGGAAACCTGAGTGCCAAGAGAAATACCACTAGTCCAGCTTGGTGACCACAAACTAAACCAACATGCGCCCAGGCTGGGAACCAAACCCGAGAGTGCGTTAACCGAACAACCTTAAAGGCCTAGTTTAAGCCTTCTATAAGTGCCCACCCCCCCCAAGTACCCAACTTCTGTTAATTGATCTTAATCTTAATCCCTAATTGGCTTATCAGATCTCCAATCTGAGTATCCTGTTGCGCAGTTTTCATTGTTTTATTATAGAAATTGACCCTAAATGGCCCTGAGCCAATAAACCAATGCACATGATATTGGCCCCTACTGTGGAACCAGTGTGATAAGCAGGAGATGCACAGCATGGGATTATCATGCCAAAGATTCCTTAAACTAGGCCTTTAAGAGCTAAAGAAAGCGGATTCTGACTGGCGCGGTTACACCGCCTCATACGACAGTAACTGGAACAAATCATACACCATGATTGAATTTTGACAAGTTTCCGTGACAGGAAACAAAACAACGCAGTCTGTTTAAATTTCATGGTGTGCGCTCTACCCACCCTCCGGGGCAAAACACGGATAGGTGCAAATATTTTTAGAGTCATCAAACAATTCTGAAAATAATGAAGCGGGAAGAAAAAAGCCGTGTACAATAATGTGTCAAATGCAGCATAATACTTGTTCAAAGTCGTTAATGTCACACACAAAGTATACGAACGCAAAATGTTATGGTTAGATGACATGAAGTAAAATCTGTATGATAAGGAATGGGCGGAGCTTACGAATGCTAAATAAATAATAATAAGAAGAAGAAGAAGGAAACAAAAGGCCCAAGTGGGATAGATTGGGGTTTGCTCTGGAGGAAGAACACTTGAGGTAAAATCCTCCTAGGGGTTAAAACTTCATGATGAGTGCTAGTAAACTCGAGAATTAATGTATGATTTAACACAACGATATTTTACCTCGGTGAGTAAACACGTATTCACTGATCATCAACGTTATGAGTTAAAACAAGTATTCACTAATCATCAACATTATGAGGCAGTTGTGTGTAATATGCAAACGAGGAGATGACAGACACATGTCATACCATATATGGAGATGCCTCTAAATGATGTTGAAAAGTTGAAGAACAAACTATTGATGTTATTTGAATTCTCGACAGCAATTTACAATATATGCCCCATTTACGATATTAATTTGAAAGATGGTTGCTCTATCTTCAACAGAAAGGGCAGACCTCGGTACGTCGGTGTAGCTCTATATAACTCACAAGTATATATAAACGCGTATGTGTGCGTTAACGTGTGTGTACTTTACCGTGTGTGTGCGCCTTACCGTGTGTGTGCCTTACCGTGTGTGTGCTTTACCGTGTATGTGCGTTAGCTTGTGCGTGCGTTAGCGTGTGTGTGCTTTACCGTGTGTGTGTCTTACCGTGTGTGTGTTTTACCGTATGTGTGCGTTATCGTGTGTGTGCGTTAACGTGTCTGTTTGTTAGCACGTGTTTGCGTTAGCGTGTGTGTGCTTTACCGTGTGTGTGCCTTACCGTGCGTATGTGTTTTCGTGTGTGTGCGTTAAAGTGTGTGTGCGTTAACGTGAGTTTGTTAGCGTGTGTTTGCGTTAGCGCGTTTGTGCTTTACCGTGTGTGTGCCTTACCGTGCATGTGCGTTAACGTGTTTGTGCGTTAGCGTGTGTTTGCGTTAGCGTATGTTTACGTTAGCGTGTATGCAGTCCTGATGTAGCCAATGTCATGGTTATGATCAGAAGATATTCACGCTAGACGGACTGTTATATACTATCAGATGAAACGTTTTATCACTGTCCATGACTCAATATTTTAATAAGATAAGACTTAATTTTAAAAATGACGATGCTTTTTTGATACACTAGGATATAAGTGCGTGTGCCTTACCGTGTGTGTGCCTTACCGTGTGTGCGCGTTAGCGTGTATGTGCCTTACCGTATGTGTGCCTTACCGTGTGTGTGCCTTACCGTGTGTGTGCGTTAGCGTGTGTGTGCTTTACCGTGTGTGTGCGTTACCGTGTGTGTTCCTTAACGTGTGTGCGCCTTAGCGTATGTGTGCCTTACCGTAAGTGTGCCTTACCGTGTGTGTGCCTTACCGTATGTGTGAGTTAGTGTGTAAGTGCTTTAACCTTTGTGTGCCTTAACGTGTGTGTTTTAGCGTGTGTTTGCGTTAGCCTGTGTGTGCTTAACCGTGTGTGTGCCTTACCGTGTATGTGCGTTAGCGTGCGTGTGCTTTACCGTGTGTGTGCCTTACCGTGTGTGTGCTTTACCGTGTGTGTGCCTTACCGTGTGTGTGTCTTACCGTGTGTGTACTTGATCATGTGTGTGTGCCTTACTGTGTGTGTGCCTTTCTGTGTGTGTGCTTTTCCTTGTGTGTGCTTTACCGTGTGTGTGCTTTACCGTGTGTGCGCTTTACCGTGAGTGTGCTTTACCGTTTGTGTGCGCTACCGTGTGTGTGCTTTACCGTGTGTGTGCCTTACCGTGTGTGTGCTTTACCGTGTGCTTGCGTTAGCGTGTGGGTGTCTTACCGTGTGTGCGCGTTAGCGTGTGTGTGCCTTACCGTGTGTGTGCCTTACCGTGTGTGTGCTTTACCGTGTGTGTGCCTTACCGTGTGTGTGCCTTACCGTGTGTGCGCGTTAGCGTGTGTGTGCCTTACCGTGTGTGTGCCTTACCGTGTGTGTGCCTTACCGTGTGTGTGCCTTACCGTGTGTGTGCCTTACCGTGTGTGTGCGTTAGCGTGTGTGCGCGTTAGCGTGTGGGTGTCTTACCGTGTGTGTGCTTTACCGTGAGTGTGCTTTACCGTTTGTGTGCGCTACCGTGTGTGTGCTTTACCGTGTGTGTGCCTTACCGTGTGTGTGCTTTACCGTGTGTGTGCCTTACCGTGTGTGTGCCTTACCGTGTGTGCGCGTTAGCGTGTGTGTGCCTTACCGTGTGTGTGCGTTAGCGTGTGTGTGCCTTACCGTGTGTGTGCCTTACCGTGTGTGTGCCTTACCGTGTGTGTGCGTTAGCGTGTGTGTGCCTTACCGTGTGTGTGCCTTACCGTGTGTGTGCTTTACCGTGTGTGTGCGTTAGCGTGTGTGTGCCTTACCGTGTGTGTGCCTTACCGTTTGTGTGCGTTAGCGTGTGTGTGCCTTACCGTGTGTGTGCGTTAGCGTGTGTGTGCCTTACCGTGTGTGCGCGTTAGCGTGTGTGTGCCTTACCGTGTGTGTGCCTTACCGTGTGTGTGCCTTACCGTGTGTGCGCGTTAGCGTGTGTGTGCCTTACCGTGTGTGCGCGTTAGCGTGTGTGTGCCTTACCGTGTGTGTGCCTTACCGTGAGTGTGCTTTACCGTGTGTGTGCCTTACCGTGTGTGTGCTTTACCGTGTGTGTGCCTTACCGTGTGTGTGCTTTACCGTGTGTTTGCGTTAGCGTGTGGGTGTCTTACCGTATGTATGCCTTACCGTATGTGTGCCTTACCGTGTGTGTGCCTTACCGTGTGTGCGCGTTAGCGTGTGTGTGCCTTACCGTGTGTGTGCGTTAGCGTGTGTGTGCTTTACCGTGTGTGTGCCTTACCGTGTGTGTGCCTTACCGTGTGTGTGCCTTACCGTGTGTGTGCGATAGCGTGTGTGTGTGCCTTACCGTGTGTGTGCGTTAGCGTGTGTGTGTGCTTTACCGTGTGTGTGCCTTACCGTGTGTGTGCCTTACCGTGTGTGTGCGATAGCGTGTGTGTGTGCCTTACCGTGTGTGTGCGTTACCGTGTGTGTGTGCCTTACCGTGTGTGTGCGATAGCGTGTGTGTGCCTTACCGTGTGTGTGCGTTACCGTGTGTGTGTGCCTTACCGTGTGTGTGCGTTACCGTGTGTGTGCCTTACCGTGTGTGTGCGTTAGCGTGTGTGTGTGCGTTACCGTGTGTGTGTGCCTTACCGTGTGTGTGCGATAGCGTGTGTGTGCCTTACCGTGTGTGTGCGTTAGCGTTTGTGTTCCTTAACGTGTGTGCGCCTTAGCGTGTCTGTGCCTTACCGTGTGTGTGCTTTACCGTGTGTGTGCGTTAGCGTTTGTGTTCCTTAACGTGTGTGCGCCTTAGCGTGTCTGTGCCTTACCGTGTGTGTGCCTTACCGTGTGTGTGCCTTACCGTGTGTGTGCCTTACCGTGTGTGTGCGTTAGCGTGTGTGTTCCTTACCGTGTGTGTGTTATACCGTGTGTGTGCCTTACCGTGTGTGTGTTACCGTGTGTGTGCGTTAGCGTGTGTGTTCCTTAACGTGCGTGTGCCTTAGCGTGTGTGTGCCTTACCGTATGTGTGCCTTACCGTGTGTGTGCCTTACCGTGTGTGTGCCTTACCGTGTGTGTGCCTTACCGTGTGTGTGCCTTACCGTGTGTGTGCCTTACCGTGTGTGTGCCTTACCGTGTGTGTGCCTTACCGTGTGTGTGCCTTACCGTATGTGTGCCTTACCGTGTGTGTGCGTTAGCGTGTGTGTGCCTTACCGTATGTGTGCCTTACCGTGTGTGTGCCTTACCGTGTGTGTGCCTTACCGTGTGTGTGCCTTACCGTGTGTGTGCGTTACCGTATGTGTGCCTTACCGTGTGTGTGCGTTAGCGTGTGTCTGCGTTAGCGTTTGTGTTCCTTAACGTGTGTGCGCCTTAGCGTGTCTGTGCCTTACCGTATGTGTGCCTTACCGTGTGTGTGCCTTACCGTATGTGTGCGTTAGCGTGTGTGTGCTTTAACGTGTGTGTGCCTTATCGTGTGTGTGCTTTACCGGGTGTGTTTGTTCGCGTGTGTGTGCGTTAGCGTGTGTTCGTTAGCGTGTATGTCTTACCGTATGTGTGCGTTACCGTGTGTGTGCCTTACCGTGTGTGTGCCTTACCGTGTGTGTGCCTTACCGTGTGTGTGCTTTACCGTGTGTGTGCTTTACCGTGTGTGTGCTTTACCGTGTGTGTACTTTACCGTGTGTGTGCCTTACCGTGTGTGCGCCTTACCGTGTGTGTGCTTTACCGTGTGTGTACTTTACCGTGTGTGTGCCTTACCGTGTGTGCGCCTTACCGTGTGTGTGCTTTACCGTGTGTGTGCGTTAGCGTGTGCGTGCGTTAGCGTATGTGTGCCTTACCGTGTGTGTGCCTTACCGTGTGTGTGCCTTACCGTGTGTGTGCTTGACCGTGTGTGTGCTTTACCGTGTGTGTGCTTTACCGTGTGTGTACTTTACCGTGTGTGTGCCTTACCGTGTGTGCGCCTTACCGTGTGTGTGTTTTACCGTGTGTGTGCCTTACCGTGTGTGTGTTCTACCGTGTGTGTGCGTTATCGTGTGTGTGCGTTAACGTGTGTGTGCGTTAACGTGTGTGTACTTTACCGTGTGTGTGCCTTACCGTGTGTGTGCCTTACCGTGTGTGTGCTTTACCGTGTGTGTGCTTTACCGTGTGTGTGCTTTACCGTGTGTGTACTTTACCGTGTGTGTGCCTTACCGTGTGTGTGCCTTACCGTGTGTGTGCTTTACCGTGTGTGTTTGTTAGCTTGTGCGTGCGTTAGCGTGTGTGTGCTTTACCGTGTGTGTGCCTTACCGTGCGTGTGTGTTTTACCGTATGTGTGCGTTATCGTGTGTGTGCGTTAACGTGTCTGTTTGTTAGCGTGTGTTTGCGTTAGCGCGTGTGTGCGTTACCGTGTGTGTGCCTTACCGTGCATGTGCGTTATCGTGTGTGTGCGTTAAAGTGTGTGTGCGTTATTGTGTGTGTGCGTTAAAATGGCATGGTTATGATCAGAAGATATTTACGCTAGACGGACTGTTATATACTGTCAGATGAAACGTTTTATCACTGTCCATGACTCAATATTTTAATAAGATAAGACTTAATTTTAAAAATGACGATGCTTTTTGGATACACTAAGATATAAGTGTTTCGTTTTTTCTATCTCTTGACATTTATAGAAATCATTTAGTTTGATAATTTTTACAAATGGAACATAAGATTCCTGAACAACAGTAGCTAATTGAACTTTAAGTGACACTTGAAACATTTCTAAATTCGAAATAAAAAACGACCAATGTTCAGCACAATTATATTTAACCAACTCTTCCTTAATTAAATACTCCAACACTGACCAACTTCTTCACATAAAATGAGCAACACATTTGGTCTTATTTTAGCGATTACAACCACTTCCACACTTTCAATGAAGATTTATGAAATATTTGTCTCTCAAATGTTGCATGAGGTTGTAATACAACTAACATGACGCAAACGGAAACGATATATCCCACGTCACATGAGAGAGGTTGCTTATCAGAGGTGGTTAAAGTATTCAATTGGTTTGTGCGATCTTGTGCTATGGATTGACGAAAGATAGAAATTTAGAGCGAGTTTAGTTTCAAACCCGATAGTTGCGGGTGACGTAACTGATTTGTTCCATATTGTCAAGGACAACGTTCAATAAATAGCGAGCGTTGTAATTCATCAGCACAGAAGTTATAGAACGGTTTTGCCATTCCACTTGCTACCGTTCCGATATGGGAGTTAATGTGTTGTAAAAAAAACAATGACAATAATCTCAAACATGGTACAGTTATCATTATCGACTTAAACGCTCTTTTTTTTTTAAATATTATTAACATACGACGTAGATCCAATAAAAACAAACAAACTTGTTTGATCATGTATTTATATCAATTATCTAAAGTAACGCCAACGTGTTTGCTCATTTATTTATATTAACTAACGTTACTAAATTTGGTTTCGACACAATCCTAAACGTTAGATGGATTCGAAACCGCTACCGGTGAAATAAAAATCACTGTAGACCGAAACATAATATTTGCTTGATTGATCCTGGTCTTAATCAATTTTGGTTTGGTTATATTCAGGAATCTGGCCCGTTTGAAAATAAATATCGGGTTGGGGGGGGGGGGGGGGGTAGAGAAACACATATCCGACAAAACTACTGTTATCTATGGATGGAAGCAAGATAACAAGCAGATTGTTGGTCAGATACAGACCAAACGCTATGTTCTAATGCAATCTTAATACTTAATTAATGGTTTCAAACATAGTTTGACATACACTCGTTTCAAGTCGAAATTGATTAATCATAAATCTGAAAATGATACGCAAAAATAATGACTTTTTTTCTCATTCTGAATAGACACCACAATGAACTCGTACATAAATAACATGGAAGCAATTCCAACATCAGGTTTAAAAACCCCTTTATTTAATTATTTGAATTCGAAAATAGAACAAAGCACGTATAGATATATATATCTACTTAGGGCATTAAGGTGACCGTATATTTTTTACGGCATTAAGGAGACAATTTGTATATTTTTTGTTTTATACTTTATTTTGCTTTTTTGTTGATAATTTAGTATTGAAATGATCATTTATTACGAGTACAAAATTTAGGCTTCTTAAATTAATTAACAAAAAATATACGTAATTTGCGGTCTCCTTAATAATTTGTAAGTATGTTGCAGGTTTTAAGGGGACAGGTATATATGTAGAAGGGTTTATGGAGACCAGTGTATATATAATATTATTTTTGAGGCATTAAGGGGACCATCCATATTTTATGGCATTAGGGGGACAAATTATATATATTTAACTTTTGACAGTATAGATTCCCGTAACCTTAAGAGACAACTTGGTAATAGTATTTTTTATAATTGTGTATAATAAATCCACAAACAATGACCAGTCGAAACGGGAGGACTGCAAATTTCATAGGATATTCATCGGAAATCTTTTACAGACCATCTCATTCATTAAATGCAAGTCAGATTCAGTCACTTGGTCTCTGTACCGTTTGATAAACAAAATATATAATGACCAGGGGCGGATCCAGGAATTCTCAGTTAGAAGGGGGCGTTACTTAGGGGCGTTTGCAGGAGGATTGAGGGTTACTCAATCAAGTAATTTTTAACAATTTGTAGTCGGAAATGATGCATTATGTGTATATTTTATTATTTTCTTCTCATATATTGACACAAAAAGTAAACTTGGACGATTTTAGAGGGAGCGCACGCCAACTGCACCCCTTCTCAATCCGCTAGTGAATGGTGACTTAATATTTGATATATTATGGTTAAATAGAACTTTCAGTTGAATTATATAGAAACTGTAAATGCTAAATACAAGTTCTGTGCTTGTAAAAACAATAAAAGTTTCGTCTGCACACGAATGTGTCTGTTAACGCTTGAACAGTTATATAGCTCATGATTAAAGAACATTGTTCATTGGGTTCATTGTGACCCATGGAAGTTTTTTTTATTAAATTCCAACTTCCCCTTAAATTTTACTTGCCTAAAAGTTTAACCTAAGTCAATCAGGGGCCATAACTTGTATTAAGGATATGGAGTTATGTAACCTCATTGGCTTATGGTCCTGAACAATTGTGTGAAGTATTAAGTCAATTTAATGAAGGGTATAGAACGCCTTAACCAATAGGCTACGGAGACGGTTTTAATGCATGTACTCAATTGCAGATTCAGGGGGCGGGTTGGGGGTGGGGGGAATCGGTCCCAGCGGGCGCGCCGTCCCCCACCCCTTTGAATCGTCCGTTTATAATATGTTCTCAGTCAATATCGGGAAAAATACAATATTAAGATAAAAATGCACTATTTCGGACTATAAATTGGGGGAGTCTAACCCCCACCCCGGTCCAACATTTTAAGCCATTCAATTTCTGTTCAGAGGGAGGGACGGATGTGGAAAGATTAAGCCCATGAGTTTCACGTACCCCTTCTTAAGTCAATTCCAGGATCTGCCACTGATATCTGTAATCAGATTTGTTGTTTCATAATGTTATTGTTCCTTTAAACAGTTTAAACCTTTTATGTCATCAACATAAACAAACGCATGTTCAGTAAAAAAATACTCTGTATACAACGTTCTCGTACTCCAGAGCGATGATGCTATGCATTATATTTATCACCATCTGACTGACTGAGTAACTGCCAAAACTTTTCCGTTAAAGGGACTCTCTCATGTTTTGGCACCAAACATATTTTTTCTCGTAATGCATCTGAAAACACTTACATGTATATTTATTTTACTCCTTGGTACTGAAATTGCAGAAATAATAGTAACCAGGTTGATTTTCTTACTTCTTTTGCATTTTTAAAAAACGATTGAAGTATTAAAAATTAATCTTGTTCAAGTTGGGAGCAAGCACATAGGGGTGCAGATAACACATAGAATAAAAAACGGATCGCTTATCCACTCGCCCACAGGGACTCATACTAAGGTGATGAATATTTTAACCTTAATGGAAGTTTTTGGTTTATCACGTGATTATGTCAATCAACTGATTGTGCAACAACCTTTTGTTGAATCGGGTTAGTAACGCATTTCCAAATATTGGACTTCAAAGACTATATGTTAGCACATATCAACATTTATTGAAGGGTTTCAGCCATCAATAGCTTAGCTTTAACACTTCGTTTGATACGCCATACTTTATTTCGTAATAACAATCTATAAAATCCAAGTAAAAGATGCATTTTTAAAACCCTTAACGCTTCGCTTATATTCACTCAAAAACTCATGTTCGAAAGATTAAAAAAGTATGTCATAATCATATCCTCTTTAGCGGCTGAGGAAGCCGGTCCAAACCATTCACATACTTTCCGAGTTTCTTAATACGAGGGTATAGCCAGAAGTTCGTGGAATTCCTTAATACAATCAACACATTTCAATATTTTTCAACGAACGTCATTTCGCTATAAAATCTATTTCAGCTGTAAATGACATAGTAAACTTCAAACTGATACATAAAATATAAAGGAAACTACAGCTTTTTCATTAACATGAGATCAGTATAGCCCGCGCAGTTCAAACGTCAGAATCTGACGTCAACGTCATAACTTATCAAAGTAAGAGCCGTTCGCCGCAATACAACGTCGAAGTCTCGCTAGCCACTGCCGCTAAATGTCACTGAACCACTCTGACTTGTAAAAATACAGGCGTGTCTGAGCTTCACTCTGTAATGCCTGAAAGTCATTGAAGCGTTTACCTTTAGTTCACATTTAAGTTTCGGAAATAAGGCAAAATCGCATGGTGGTAGGTCTGGCGAATAAGGGGGGTGGGGAAGGATCTCCGCTTCAAGCTGGATTGTCGCGGTAGTCTGTGCCTCCTCCGATCTATGCGCTGATGCATTTTCCTGGTGAAGAATCCACCCATCATGCAACGCCAGTGGTCTCTTAAATGCCATCGCCCTCTACAAGTCACGCCTCAAAACCTTAAATGGAGAACATAACTGAGGCTTATAACATTTGTCGCGTTTTGCGTACTTCATCAAATATAATTAAAACTAACACTTATTCAATCCCATATTTTTAATCATAAACTTTTTAAAACATTGTTTTATGCAGATTTTATCAAGTCCTAAATATTGATAAAAATGAATTTTGTTATATATCACTTTACCTTTTAGTAGGAAGCACCCGTCACAGATTGGCTCTGCAGGAACTGCATGGAGTAGGATAACACCGTGCACATCAAAGAAGAAAATGAACATATACTTTCCTATCGAGCAGGATGGTCGTGCCTTCTTCGGAGGCGGGGAACTGGTAGTCTTCCATTGACTGCTTTGCTGTTTTGTCTCAGGGTCGAAATAAAACAGTCAGGTTTCATCGCAAGTGACTATCTTCTCAAGAAAACGGTTTCCTTACTTTTAGTACCGAGCTAAGGATCGGCGTGATTCCCGTACTCTTTTGCTCATCTCATCTTCTGTCAGCAGCCGTGGAACCCAACGCGCACTCACTCGACTCATTTTCAAACTGTCTTTCATTATCCTCCGTACCGACCCATAACTCATGTCCAACATCTTGCATATTTCATAAAGAGTGACTCGACGATCAGCGTCAACGATGTTTTTTACGGCCTCGACGTCACACACTGTAGTTTGTGAAACCGGTCGCCCAGACCTCACGTCGTCACAAATGCTTTCCCGCCCCTCACTGAACCGCTTGTGCCACTTGTAAACGAGCATTCGCTTCACTTGAGTTTCACTCGATGCTTCATTCATCAGTTTAAGTGTTTGCGATGGAGTTTTCCCTAGGTTTACACAGAACTGTATCACTGCCCGTTTTATCAATCTGTCTTCTGGCGTCATTTTAAACAAAATTTAACTATTCCGTTCAAGCTAAAATGTTTCCTTTGAAATAAACAAACAAACGCACTGACTTAAAACTTCACTTCATCACACGTTATTAACGTCACGTCCAATGTGCAAACCTTCGCGCCGTTTTATTGGTTTCAATGTGAGTGGTCAACAAAACAAGATATTGTCATGGGTTATTTTAGCAACTGCGGAGGAATGCGCGACCACCTGTTTCCATAGTGATCACTACGTTGTCGTTATAACATGCTTTACGATGAATCTCGCATTCTTAATTTCAAATTACCTGATTATTATTGTATGGAAGTTTAAAAGATATGCTGCATATTGTTTTCATTTTATCAAGCTTTTCCACGAACTTCTGGCTATGCCCTTGTATATAAGTCTCTTATAAATTTGCCAAATAAAATTCAACATGGGTAAACAATTATAAAAAAATAACGTATTTTATGTATTGTAACATATTTATAAAAAATAGTCACTTGAATCAAATGAACATTTTCAATGTACTTTCTTTCTCGCGGAAAGTGGACATTTCATCTTACTCCAACAAGTGTGGGGTATGGTTGATTCTCTTCGTGACTGAAATCAACTTTTTTAAACACTTGGTGCATTTCAAATGTAGTCCATATAAACATCCCCTTCAGATTCTTTGACGATTGCATTTCCATGGGAGATCACTGCGTAGGATAAACATACAAAGTGTTGTTTAGCCACACTGTGTTTTCAATTATGTCAGGGGCGTAGCTACCCCTCTATTCATGAGGATTCATAAATTTGCTGGGGGTTCGGGGCAAACTTGAAAATTTTGAAAACCATGGTGCAATCTAGTGCATTCTGGGCGTTCCGATGTGCATTATTTAGTACTGGAAAATAACCAGTTTTAGATTCATGTAGTCAAGTTCGCATACTGCAACTTTGGTTGATTTTTTTGTCAGAATCATGTGGATTCAGCCGCGTATTCACGTATAGGCGGCTACACGCCTGTATGTTGTGCATATGAATGTATAATTTGGTTTAAATGATGCATCCTTAATATAACACCTCCTTGCTGCTACACCAATAGAAACTTCATGGGATGTTAATAGTAAAAGAACTAGCACTGACGTTCCCATTTTTGTCTGGGTCATTTAAATAATAGAAAACAATTTACAAGATAAACAAATTTGTTTTGACTTCTTTAATGAATTATATAAAAACATTGTACAAAGATATCATGACACTTTTAAACAATAAGTATGGTTGTTAATTAAACAGTATGCTAGCTTTAAAGATTTAGGCAAACCATTGGAATTTTACAGCGGTCTTAAATGGTGTATTTAAAGCTGCAATCTCACCGATTGATCGTTTTGACTACCGGTACTCTTTTATTGTTTGTCTATAAATGGACAATTTTTTTGCATAAATGTCTAGACCCAATTTTAAGTGATATAAGACTGCTGAAAAAAGATTAGATAGCAGTTTATCATATTTATGTTAAAAAAAATGATGTTTTATGGCTAAAAGCATTACGAACAATTTAATGTAAATGAAATTTTCGGCACTTTTACATTTCTGATGGGTTCTATTGTGAATTATCTAATATGACTGAATTAAAGGAATGATAACCAAATCAGCAGATTTTGAGACAATTTTGTGTCTTAACTGACAATCTGTAAGAGTGCAGCTTTAAGTGTTGATCTAAAGCTTCATATACACATTGTTATATTGTCAATAACTGTTTAAAAGGTATCATGTACTAAATAAGATAATAATTTTCATACAATATCTAAAATTGATCAAAATAAATAAAGTACCATTATACCTATTTCTTAAAAGTGCCGTTTCTCATCTGACAATACCACTGAAAGCCATCATTTCAACTATGAATTTATTTTTAACTTTCAACTTTTCTATAGCATATGCAACAAAATATACCAAAAATACAAGCCATGAACAATATGATTGTTCAACTTGCATTATCTTTGGCCTTTTGAAACGACCATTTTCCAGTTTTGTCTATTTGTAAGTTATGCCCTGAGGAATAAAGTATGACTGTATGAAAATAAAAAGCAATAAAAACACTAAAAATATGCCCCAACCCCTGTAATTTCTAATACAGTAGTAAAATCAAGAAATTAAACATTGCACTCCCACAGATATACCGTTTTCACAACTTTTTTTGTTTTTGAATGAGCAATTTTTTGCGTAATTATCTGCAAACCAATGATAAAAGATTGCTGACAAAAGATCAGATCACAGATTTCATATTTCCGTTCAAAAATTAATGTTACTAACGGTTTAAGAAAAGTGCATAAAACATCAATGTTTTAACTTAAATAGAAAAATCTGCCATTTAATTTTTCGCAAAAATTGGATGGTTCCAATCCAAGACATAAAATGAGAAAAGTTGTCAAAACGTCCAAAATGTGAGAGTGCAGCTTTAACGTTTGAAAGTTACTCTGTTTGCCTCGTGCCCCTAAACAGGGTTTAATTATATTATATGCCCTGTATATTTGATTGTATGATTGCAGTAATGGATACTGGTCTAATTATCTTCTGACAATTTTTCACCAATTTTAAAGAAACAGAAAACACATATTAAGCTCATATAACGCTGTACAATTTAATCTCATTCATTAGGATGAGAAAAATTCCCTAAAAATATTAATTGTGGAAACATATCTCATTTAAATACATACAGGAAATGGCGACATCATTTACCCTTTAGTATGAAAAATGCAGTTTCCTGATATTTGAATAGCGGTTCTTTATTTAAGCATCTCAATTCATTCAACATACACATAGTATGTATCAAGTTTCAAAGGAAACCAAATCATCGTAACGATGGTTTTCAAAGCAAATATTCACACTCTTGACAAACTTCTTTTCCTAGTTTCAACTTTTGAGACTTTTTGATGAGCCTGCACCTTCCCCCTCTTATGCTGTGGCTTCAAGCAATAAAGCTACCAGCTCAAGTTGCACAACTAATGAACAAGACTGCTGATAGTCGACAAACTGCACACCTGATGCCATGATAAATCATGTCCATCGACTTCCAGAATGAAGAAATGACGCAGCACAGAATTGATTTCAATTGGACCTCTCTGTACTTTCATCCCCTTGTTGTAGTCAAAGACTATATCTGAGTGTGCAGTGCGGGATCTTGAGAAGCTTTCTGCTCCTCTGATGAAGTAAGTTTGGCAGAGTGTGAAACTCCTGTCTACTCATATGCCTGGACACATGTGATCTATGTCTTCTTGTGTGTGCCCAACCATCACCTGAATTTTTTTTAGAGGAAGTTAGTGCTTGATTACAAGTCAATGTGACAAAAAAAGGTCTTTCATTTATGCCACCAAGAACTAGTATTCCAAGTTTCATAACTCGTATGTTAACTCAAAGCAATTGAGCAGAAACTGTTTGGTAATTAATTTTAAGTCACTGCTTCCACTTATACTATCAGTAATATTGAACGTGAACCGACTGACCCAAATGCTATTCTAAATAATTTTTATGTGCAGAAACCTTAATCCTATTGACACAAAAGTAATCCAATAGTATGTCTTCACAAAACATTCTACAACAATATTTTGTCAATTTAACTCAAAGATTGATTATTGTTTTTTTGTCAGACAAACACAGAGATGGCCCTAAATCGCTCACCTGATTTGAGAAAGGATTCTAACTTAGTTATTGTTTGGACACTAACTGGACACTTTTGGTCTGACTTTATAATGCTGCTGGTGAAAATATTAAAAGTCCCTAAATAATGGGCTTACAAAAACATGAAATAAAATGTATTTGTTTAAAAATTACAAAGGGCCATAACTCTTACAATATTTAAGTTTGTATTGAGCAGAATAAAAGGCTTTGCCTAAAATACAAACTTAAAACTATATTTACAAGTAAAACAAAACAAGAGCACCGCGAAACGGAGCATTATACGCCCGAAGAAGATTCGGCTCGAGGTCCTTTTAATGTAGTGATGATTTGTATAAAGTTATTTGAAAATCGCTTTATTAGTTACCAAGTTATGGCCCGGACACGGAATTGCTAACGGACGAGTAACAAAGATGTGGCCCGGACACAGAATTGCTAACGCCCCTCCATGGTGATTCTAGTCTTTGAGGTATGGACCTGGAAATTGCGCGCGACACATCCTTTTAATGTAGTGATGATTTGTATAAAGTTATTTGAAAATTGCTTTATTAGTTACCAAGTTATGGCCCGGACACGGAATTGCTAACGGACGGACAGACGGACGGACAGACAGACAGACGGACAGACGATGGAGGCCATAACATAATACGACCCTTCGGGCGTATAAAAATCTACAAATATGTTTTTTTGTATCTGGTTTTTGAGAGAGAATGATCGGAAGAAAACATCACACATTCACAATCATATTAAAAAATAATTTTTTTTTTTTTTTAAATTATATTCTATTTCAAAAACACTGCAAAAGACAAGACACTTACGTTTCAATTTCTTGATTTAATACATTGATGATTATCAATTCTTATGAAGCGAGATGGGTCTTACACTCTGACCAGTGCAACGTGCATGTTCTTAGTTGCTCAGTTATTACCTTTCTTAAAATTCTCCTCTTGATCTGAGCCACGCCAAAATGATGGGAGATGCTTTTGTTGTATTTTCCATCGGAATGTATAGCACCTCTGTGTTTCTGTTTGTCTCCTGAAATAGTAAAAGTTTATTAATAATAAGCACAATAATAATAATCAGTGACTTTTACTGAAATTATTTTCACCGATTGTGCCTTGCACATTGGGGAACAAAGTTGACTTCTGAGGAGAAGATTTTTCCATATAGACATATAACAAAAAGTAGCTCCGCACCCTGGAGCAATGATTTTTATGAATCAATATCCGGTGAAGAAAATTCATACAGGGTATTGAAACATTTTTTTGCTTCAAATGAAGACTTTTAAAAAAGATAACTTAACTAGCTCTTCATCATATTAAATAACAAGAGGCACATCAGTGCCTGTGCTCCACTGGCCAAAAGGTTCAAGCAAAGACCACCTAACGAACATTTTCGTCAAGTTTCATAGAAATACAATCATCAATTTTTGAGGAGAAGTTATTTTTTTTTTTTTTTACTTTAATAGCTCTGGCTGCCATGTTGTGCAGTGGACCGAAATGATTTGGGCAATTTGAGTAAAGGAGCACCAAACAAACATTTCTGTCAAGTTTTATCGAAAAAAGGTCATCGGTTTCGATTTTTTTTCTATTCTTAGCTCTGGTGCCCATGTTGTGCAGCAGACCAGAACTGTTTGGGCTATTTTGGTTAAGGACTACCCAAGTAACATTTCTGTCAAGTTTCATTGCAATACGATCATCGGTTTCTGAGGAGAAGTCGTTTAAAGGTTTTTCTATTTTTACCTCTGGGGGCCATCTTGTGCAGTGGACCGAAACCATTGAAGCAAATTTGATAAAGGACCATCCAAGGAACATTTCTGTTAAGTTTCATCAAAATCTGATCATCGGTTTCTGAGAAGATGTTCTTTAAAGGTTTTTCTATTTTTTTGCCCTGGCAGCCATGTTGTAGCGGACCGGAACCATTTGAGCAATTTTGGTTAAGGACCACCCAAGGAACAATTCTGTCAAGTTTCATCAAAATCTGCCTATCCGTTTCAGAGGAGATGTCGTTTAAAGATTTTGCTATTTTTAGCTGTGGCGGCCATATTGTGCAATGGACCAGAACCATTTGAGCAATTTTAATAAAGGACCACCCAAGGAACATTACTGTCAAGTTTCATCAAAATCTGCCGAACCGTTTCAGAGGAGATGTCGTTTAAAGATTTTGCTATTTTTAGCTCTGGCGGCCATATTGTGCAATGGACCGGAACCATTTGAGCAATTTTGGTAAAGGACCACTAAAGGAACATTCCTGTGAAGTTTTGTCAAAATCCGCTCATCAGTTTCAGAGGAGATGTCGTTTAAAGTAAAAGTTTACGCACGCACGCACGCACGCACGCACGCACGCACGCACGCACGCACGCACGCACGCACGCACTCACGACGGACAATCTGTGACGACATAAGCTCCATGGCCTTCGGCCAGTGGAGCTAATAAAAACAAATATACCTTATTAAACACTGTTTACTATCACATCTGTACCCCCCCCCCCTCCCCCCTTCTTACATACCTAAGCGGCTCTTACCAAAGTAAAGAATGAAAGGTCCACAAGGCCAATTATAAACCATGAACCATGAGAATCCTGTTAACTAATTTGATTTTAAATCACCCAAAAGGCTTTCTACACATAATGGTTCCTTAATTTAAATCTAGCCTCCAAAGTTGTGATTGCATTGAAAGACTTGAGATACCGTATTTAAAAAAATGACGAAAGGAAAGCTTAAACGCAGAAGTCTGGACGGGTATACGAGCCTGGAAATAAATACACAAAAGCTCACCATGCTGCTAAGGATTCTTATATAATTTCCGGCCCAAGTTCAGCTGGAGATGTTGATTCCACACGGCTGGATAACCGGCCCAGTGCACCCAAGCTTGGCAGTATCTGCAAGAGGAGGGTGTATATCTGGGAAAACGCATTTATAATCAATTTGCGAAAGTTCTTATCCGCCATAAGTAGTGAACATGTATGTGGCTTATAGATTATCTGAAATGAAGTTTAATAAAGGAGACAAGGTTCGGTCTGGGATCTAAACCTGGATTTTGATGCTGAAATTGTAAGTTTTGTTCAAATAAAGTATAAACTTAAAGTGAGTACAGAGATATCTTGAAGCCCAGATTTATCACTTACCTGAAGTTTGTAGGGCTACAATTTGCTGTAAACTGCAGGAACTGTCCCCATGAGCCTTTTGTCTGTTAGGGGAATGGTGGCTTAGGTGATTGGTGGTACCACTCTGCATTTCTTATCCACACACAACACAGTGTATCTGAAAATGACAGAGAATGGCCATGCACGTATGAAAGCTATGCTAGAAATACGCCGTTATGAGTGTATCAGATGACATTTCCACACAGAAATTGTGAGGCCACCAATACAGCAGTACTGACATCAATGACGAAAACATATATATCTGTCATGGAGCTGTGCTGGTTCTGTGGCGTCAAAACCACTGCAACTTGGCAATTCACTAGAAACATCTTTTCAGAAAAAAGAAACAACCAATACTGGGTAGCCTTTGTCACCCAGTGAACACCCAGAGCATCTAGTTACTTTGAGCATCTATTTACTTAGAAGTACAATGTAGCGTCATTAAGATCTCAAATTAACAAAAAAGTGTATCCGAAAGCTTTAAATACTGAACGAAGTGTAACTTTGAGGCGGGCTGCGAGCAAATACTTTCAAGGGCAGAAATCTCCCAGAAGTTTGAAAAAGATTATGCAAAGCTCTAGCTTGATGATTTTGGCCGAATTTCAAATTGTTACTCAGTAACACGACGGCGTAAATTTAATCAAACATCAATATAGTTACACAGGAAAATAAGAAATAGCTTTAAACTCTCTCACATTCATGGCAGAGTGTCTGGTGACGGTTAAACATTCAGCCTGGTGGCTGGGGTAACATATCTAAATCCCTAAATGGATGATCTGATCCCAGCCAACAGATCAGCGAAACACGAATTGTATTGCGTGTCCAGGGGGGGGGGGGGGTCCCAAGGATATCTTGAATATTGTTTTATGATTGATAGTATATTTATAAAATATGAGATGTGAATATGTTTCTATCATGTATGAATTAGAACACTTTAGATTAGTACTTCACAACACATGCGACCTCTTCGCACTTGTAGTGTTTTTTCACGAATATCGGAAATTGTGTAGTGTTCCTCATTGTTCTAGCTAAAGTCGTATAATTTATTTCAAGAAACAATACACTTGTACAACACAAGTGTTTTCAACATTGGACCATTTTCAATCCAATATTCATTATTATTCTTTGTCGAACTGAATGATATTACTGGCCAAATAATTTAACGTGTAGTCCATTGAAAAAAATCACTTCTCCCTAGCACGAGTACGGTGGGTTTTTTTTTCGAACACCGTCACCGCTACATCAAGATTTTAAAAGTAAGGGCATGCTATTGAACTCTTTTGTCGAATAAAATGGTACGAAACCTTTACAAATGTAAATAATGTTTTGTTATCATGTAGGTTGCCCGACTTTTTCTGGCAAATATAACCATTTGACCTTAAAATCTAAATAATATCTTGTTCAACTAGTTCTTGCATGAATAACATTATATATTGTTGAAAATATCTAGACGAATTCGAAAGTAACAGGCATAATAATGTAAATTAATTTCTTCACAATCGTTGTACAATGAATTCATATTAATCTAAGTATATCATATATAGTCGGGTCATAATGCTAAAAATTATTGGAAATGGCCGCAATGTAAATTGCTCATGTGTTTTAATGTTTCTTAAATGAATATGTCGCATTCCTATTCCTCAAGGTCAAGTCAATGACATTTAAAGGTCATAGTACAAAAATGACATTTTCTCTAAAAGTTTGTAGTTGTAGTATTTGATGCTAATGCAAATTCATTTATATTCAATATGTGATGACATAATCATAAACGGAATATTTCTTTACAACATTTTTTTAATTGTTAAAGATGCACTCTTACTCCCAAGTCAGATTTAACACAATAAATTCAGTAGCCGCCTTGCGTTTTTGTTCACAAAGCCGGCACACACAGTTCATTCTCAGTTTGCATGTTGTGTACTGAAAAGTTCCAGCTTTCCATGACACTCGCAATAAACCTATCCATGAATTAAAACAAATTAACAAATAACTACCAGGTAATTATGGAAATATAAATGTCATTTTTAACTTAAATTATTGATAAATACAACTTATATTGCAGTCAAACTGGATAAAATATCAGGAAAATGTGTCCTGTTCCAAAAAGTGTGTTTTGAAGTTGCAGACAATAGTCCAAAGACCAAGAATTTAAGTGTTCAGACAGGGGCAGGCAAATCTTAAAAAAAAAATCAAAATTTTAAAACTTAAATAAAACTAAAATTATACAAACCTTATATAAATCATGTGTTAACTTGAAAATACATACAAGAATACAATGTACACATAATCAAATGCTACCTCAGAGAATCATTTTTTTCAAGAACTACTTAAAGGGGTACTGCAACCCGCAAGCCTTTCGTTGTGGGTCGACACCTTTAAACCTCTTTCCCGCACATTAATTAAACACGTCTTATGTTTTGTCAGTGCCGGTTTTGATGACCAGTATAAATCCAAAAGCAGTTTTTCTGCCAAAATTTACCCAAATGATTTGGATGAATGCTTAACAAGAAAGTGCAGTGTACACAATCAAATAAAGTATTTAGTGTTCCAGCAATAATGAGCAATCTGAAATCTGACCCATTACATTCCTTAAATATTCACAAAGTGTTAAGTTCTTGTGTTTGTTATCTTTTTATGATTCAAATGGTAAAAAAATGGTGCAAATGTGAGAAGCCCTGAAGAAGAAAACTGATATTTTAATAGAAATAGTGATGAAATCACTGACATTATGTTTACTTAGCAACTAAAGCAACAGATCAACCAGACCTACCAGTATGCTAATCTATATTTAACTGCTAAATTTTAAAAACCCAAAACATACAGATAAGATATGTGGCGCAGTTGTTTACATTGTGTGATTTAAATGCATATATTTTTGTTGGTGATTAGTTTAAATCCAACTGAAGCAATCTCTTATCAATATAAACCTTAGTTCATCCAACAAATTAAATATTTGAATGTTAGAGGATTTGTTTTCAGAAGATCAGCAATAATGTTTTTTCTTTAATTGTCTCAATGAAAAATGTAATGTTCAAGTTTAAAGGCGCTGTTTTATCTGAGAATTTCCCTGGGTGTGAACCGCTTACTGTGTCCAAGTTATCCAAGCTGGATCTAAGACATTACTACAATATGGGCAATTTGCTCTGCCATTTTTATAGATAATACCCGGTAGTGTATTCCAAAGGTATTCTTTTGGTACATTGAACTCACAACAATATTTGAACTCCTGACGTCCAGCACCGCTGTCAGATTATCTAATCCAACCACTATGCCATTGCATGCTCTTTACTGAACAAAAGATAAATGAATACTCACAATTTTGAACAGTATTTTTTTTGGTCACAGATAGCAACCTTTTAATCCCACTTAAACCTGTCTTCCCTATTTGGCAAACAGAGAATTTTTAGAAAATTTGTTATCTGATGATCCTGTAAATTTTGTGTTGATTGACTAAATACTGTTCGAATTTAGCAAATCAAAACTAACATTTTGGGTTTATTCAGTGTAGACCCTAAAATATCAATTTTGATTTATAAGTATGTAGGTTTGTTTAAAAGCTCAGTACAGTTTACTTTACTTGTTAAGTTATCCAATTTCTGTAAAAAAATATTACTAAACTTGACTATAAAATACTGTAGGGGGGCGTGTCGTAAGGTTAAGAAAAAATCCAAATAATGCAACAGTCAATTGCAGCATGGGCCCCCAAGGTCCTGCTAATAGCGGGGACTTTGACTTTCGGTCCAGCCAATCCCAGGTAAAATTCCCGCTCTGCACAGACAAACAGCTGGTAAAAGCCCTGTCAAATGAATTATGATCATTTCGTAACCGCTCATTGTTATTTAATACCATTTGAATTTACAAAATAAGTTTACTGTAAGTATAAAACATAAAAATAACAACATAAACAAAGTTAAATCTAGTAGTTGTATTCCTTCTTTATTCCTAATAGTGTAGTGCGATTTGCCAATAAACTCTGAAACTATGACAAATAGAAACATTCACACTAGCTATTTTTTTATGTTGCGAAGGAAATATTATAATTAGGCTGAATATTAAATGTAATAATTTTTTAATTCATAGATGTTCTACCATTGAGAGGAATTGTGACCTTAAGCCAATATTTTTTAAATATATAGACCATATTACTTTATAATTTCTTTTTTATTAAATTGCATAGAAGTATTGTAAAATGTAGTGAGTTTGCCGAATGAGATTATGCGCTTTTTATATGCTTATTGTATTAAAAATGTGCCGATATGTTTAATTTTGTATCTTGTTATTGGAAATTAATACCATAAGGCCAAATAAAAAATAGGTGTGTTTCAGGTAACACTGCTAAAAAAATAGGGTAGGTAGGTCGGAATATTTTTTTTTTTTTTTTTTTTTTTTTGATATATTGATTTCAGTAACTGTTGACTCAGAAAGTAACAAAAATAAAAGTCATCAATTTTCAGGTTTATCAGTAGTTTTTAAACATGTTACATGCTTCAAAGGAAACATTCTTTATTTGTCTGGTTAAATACTTTTGACAATGGTGGTTGGATTTCAACTAAGTTATGGTACACCACTCTCCTATTATTTGAGACTTTCCAGGAACGGTTTTACTTTTCTTTATGCACCCGTTTGCTTTCAATCACCCTCTGTAGAATACTAACCTCCCTGAAACATAATTACATGAAGAGTGGGACAGCAAATTTACCATATAAGCCATTAGCCAAGGAAACCTCAATGCTGTCAAGAGGACCTGGGGGTTCAGGTTTGAAGAACAAGTAACATGCAGGTTTTATTGCCAAAATTGTACACTTAAGTCTGACATATCAATCCGAAAGTCAGCATCTGACACATTTGTATCTGACAAGAAAATATAGTTCAAGAATTGAAACATACCTGCCACACAAGCACAAACGTAATTCGCCTTAAGAGTTCGGACATTCTATAAATTCCGACATCCATTATTATTTTCAAAAATAATTTATTTTAGGTACCTAATTTTCGGACACCCAAAGGACATCGACTGAACTTTTACAGTTACTAAGTCTCACAGACAAAAATTATTGATCTTTATCGTTACAATGCCTGGCTAGATTACCTAACCGTATATATCACTGTGATAAGTTAGTTGGTTACTACCCATCCTAAACGATTTATTGCCTGGTGAAAAGGATGTGTGATATATTCAATGGAGGATTAAAGAAACAACAAGGGCAATGCAGAGATTAAAACACAGACATGACATGTTTGTAAAACGATCCGCCAATTAACTTTGAAACTTGTATCACACTTTTAATATAGACTTTATGAAGCAATAATCGTACAGTAATACTCATTGAAACATCAATCATGCCACGAAATACCAGCCAATTTTTCCACTTTTCATTTCTACACAAGAGCCAATTTCAGCTACACATTAACCCCTAATTGACCGAGAATCTGACCATGTGTTTAATCATGTTTTCATATCTAGGGAGTTGCTGTAGTTTGGGTCAAGATTTGGAAGAATGTATTTAATTTTGCCCAGAAAGACGTGAAGAAGTATCAAGTGTTAACTACAATTAATTAAAATTACAGAGTACTTAATTTAGTAAAACTTATTATTTACTTTTTCTTAAACAAAAATATGATGTTTTTAATGAGTAACATTATCGTTTTAGACATACATGTGTATGACAGATGTTAATGAAAATGGTATGCTTAACCAACCGTTTTATTTGTAATGAAAATGTAACCTATATTACATTATATATGAATCTGGCCGTCTTGTAGGTCGAATTATATTTAAGGCTATGCTTTACCAAGCGTATGGATATTGATTTTAAAATGTCAGATTTATTGGGTTCACATTTTTTAACAAAAACACGCACTCTTATTGTTCATTTTTAAAGCTTTGTTGTTTTTATTTCACTGTAAAAAATATTGAGTTCGTAAGTATACGTATACACCATGGAAAATGGGAAATACAAACGAAACTTGAAAAAATATATCACATTGGCAAAACTGAATCTCCGAATGTTAAATTTACTTCAATTTTGTTCATATTATCATGAACACATGAGGCGGTTAAAATGCATTTTCGTATAACTGATTGGGATTTGTTTTTGCAATGTTTCAATCTAAAAAATTGCTTAGTTTTGTGTTCATCTGGCATTGTCTTCATACCGTGACCTGTGAAAGAACATGTTTTGACCGACATAAACTCACAACAATGGTCGCTGTCCTTGAGTGACTCCTTTTCTGTAAAATATTGACCCACCCCCACCCCAAATAATAACATGACTCAGAACGTTACTGTAAATAGGTATTTAACCCCAACGAACAGAACCGACTATGTTGGTCATTTAATATGTGTGCTCTTAAGTCTTAGTAATACAGGTGGTAATGCTGCAGCTATTGTTGTTGATACTGCCACTACTGCTTCTGCTATTGCCAATGTCAACACCACCGTCAGCACCACCACAACCACCACCACCACCACCACCACCACCGATGATGATGATGATGATAATGATGATGATAATGATGATGATGATACCCCTAAACTACTGCCTCTCCTGCTGAATTGTTGTTGTTGTTGTTGCCACTTCTACAACAACAGCTACTACTATTCCTTCTACTAACTATCATATAACTTCTACTGATGCTGCTAATCTTGCGTTAATCAATTATATGTTGCTGTGAATGAAGGAACTAAGCTTTTTGTATCAATGCGAAGACCCTTCATTTATCTATTTATAATGAGCGCAAAATACAATGAACCCTTAAAGGGACTGTACACCAGATTCGCACCAAAAAAGTTTTCTTCTGTAACGAATCTCAGGACAATTATCTAATGGACTGTGTTACGCTTTATCATAATTGTAAAAAAAAAGTACCAAAATGTAAAAAAAAACTGTGTCGGAGACCGGGTTCTTCAGTTAGTAAGTTTCAATGCAGTGTACACATCGATGCCAAGTTTATGTCAGTTTTCGAAAATTTTCTCTTTTTTCCGCTATTTTATCATCGGAGTATAGCCCCTTTAAGCAGATTTTCGACATCCACAGATAAACAACTCCCCGGTATCATTTTATTAAATATACATGAGTCATAACATTTTGAGCCGGAAGTTGATAAGTTTGACTGGGGTTTGTGATTCTATTTGTTTCAAAAACTTCCTCACGCCGGCCAAATCCTAAGAGCCTCTTATAGAACAATACCGTACTCAAGTTGTTAAATTAAACGACTTGATTACGGTATTGTTCTATAAGAGGCTATTAGGATTTGGCCGGCGTGAGGAAAATATTTAGCTGTCGGGGAACTAAGAAATATAGTTAGTACATTTGTACTTGATGTTTTCAATCTTTAAACATAATTAAACATAATAACAAGAGTGTAGTTTAGATAGTTAAATATTGTTATCAAGGAGATTGTTCATAAACAATATCAAAGATGTAATGCTTAGCTTAGTTAATTAATAATTATACTTTTTATAGTTAAGAAAATCATGTCAATACTTAATTATAAACTATTATTGAATTTTTATTTTTATTTTTGACAAGTGTCGTAATCAACAAAATGAGATGAAGCGTTAAATCTAAGAACCATGCACTATAGAAAGATTTTTCCGAAAAATGACCAAAATTATTGCTCCCCTGAATTTCATGCTGGTCGTAATGGCCATTAAATGAAATGAATTAGCTGTAACAGCAGATAACTGATAAAAATTTCATGGAGAACCAAGTCAGTCCTTTAACCCTTAGCACAAAACCACTGAATGGAACATAATGCATATGCTGCTAAAATCCAGGTATATGCTGGCATACAGGGGTTTCCTTCTTAATTGAAAATTGGATAGGATTTCTTGGCATGAAAACAATAAAGTCAACACATTCAATGATACAGGTAACTATTAAATGTGATGAATTAAAGTTATAAATGCAATACTCAAGTTACAATAAAAAAACACCAGACACATTAATCCTGCATAACAATATCCATGCTCTCCATGAGATCCTCGTGGGTATAACTGAGTTATGTGACGTCACACAATGGGACTGTTTGATCTGAAGCCGATAAAAGGTGTTTATTCATTTCAATGCATGTATAAAATGGTGTTGAATGGGAATTTTAACCATCTTGATGAAGGAGCTACAGTGACTTATAGGCGTAATAACCATTGATAACTACGGATAAATTAATAAGTGGTAAAATGCAGACATGAAGAAAAAAGGCAGGTTTACCATACATGTAAATAAAATGTAAAAATGGTTATTTTCTATGAATTCGTAGAGCGAAAAATTAATTATTTTAAGGTGTCCGAACTCTAAGGTGAAGTACGGTAAATACATTCAAAAAAATCCAACTCTAATATTGTCAACTTTACGTACATACATTTCGTAACAAATGCTTTTCGTACCCAAATCACATTTTTTTTCAGGGAAAAATAGGTTAGGGTCGGCGGGAAAAATAGGGTCGGTCGGGTAACCTGAAACAGACCTATTTTTTTATTTGGCCTAACAAATAATTTAAGGTTGTTTTTTGTCGGTTTCGGATATAAAGTATGCAGAATATGAATCAAGTGAGAAAAAAACAGAACAAAATTTTGTTCGTTTTAAACAATTCAAACAAATATAGTCAATGAAATAGGTCAAGAATGATCATTTATGTAAACGTAATTTTACTCAAAAATACATCGCGATCAGTCTTTAATTATTGTTTATAAGTAAGCAAAATGTAAGAAAATAATTAACATATTTTGGTAGTATAACAAATCATTTCTACTTTAGCATGATATATATATATCTAATAACTATTGAGTAACATAAATTATTGGCTTGTTACTAGTGAGAATTCGAGTAATGTCTCCCAATTGGTGTCTTGGTTGCTGTGCAATATACATCCAGGTTCGAACAATACACTTAACGAGGTGCTAAGTGTACTATTTATCACCTTGTTAAATGGTGGTTATTATATGAGCAATTGACCTTACGACAGGATTTGATTGACAGGTCCTATCAGCCAATCAGAATGTAGGGCTGATAAGCCGTGTTGCTATCCGCCATTTTGTCCGTCAAACTGACCAGAGTCCGTCATATACATGCGCTGGCAATTCCTCGCCTTTTTAAGTATTATGGTAAAAAGGTGTTGTCATGGCACTTGTAATTCGGATACAAGGTAGCCAGGCCGACTAAAGATGGCTTACAATTCGTTCTGTATTCGAAACCAGTGAGTAATTTAGAAAAATGCAAGTGCTGTATCAGACTCTGTGGAAGACCTCATCAACAGCTGAACTTGGAAATTTTGAAAGATCGTTCAAAGGCGAAACATCTATACGTCTGTACAAAAGTATTTTTTTGAACAAAACTACTTATTTCAATCCGCTCAAAATTTATTTAATACTGAAATTGTCCGTGCATGACCTAAATAAGTGTTACTATTTTTAAACTATAAACATCGTACATTTATGCTTTGGCTTGTGTTGTCAAATCGGCATTAATGGCCATTTAATATCAGGTTCAACATGGACACGATTGATTTCATTCAAGATAGAGGTATTTTTGTTGATACCGTTATGTAGTTTTTATAAACTGCTTTGCTTTCAAAGTAAATCAGGAAATATCGTACAACTAGATTTTTGTCCGAACCATCGCATGCTTCCGAATCTCATATACTCTTATGGTTCCTATGTAAACAATGGCTTTTGTAGCTGTCATTCCGACACATTTCATAGATTTCTTATTTTCATATCAGCACTTTGTCGACGGGAAATCCAATCAAGAAAACACTGACCCTCAAGCAGCTACTGTATTTGACCAGCTCACACCAGCTAGGCCTCCTCCAAAACTCAGATAAATATTTGAGCCACCAAAACAAAACGAGAACAGATCGGTCTGAATCGTTAAGGTTTTATTTTCTGTATAAAACAATTTATTTCACTGTACATTTAAATCAATTATTATGTTCATTAGAACTTGATTCTGCCAAACATGTGCTGTAAAGACTTAGACTTATTATGAATAAAGAACAAGTCAAACATGCATGTATTTTCATTGTTATTCTTATATTTTGGGCCATTTACGTAAATCTACAATATTTAATGATAGTTCATCCAATGTTCAGAGTCCGGATCACATGCACACTCGATTAACAGTATTCTTAAAGTTGCACTCTCACAGAATTCTAGTTTGACACTTTTTGTCTCAGAATCGGCTTATTTTGGCATTCTTTAAATTAAGACCTAATATATAAATCACAAAGCAAACTTCTCCGAGCCAAAACATGATAAATGCAATCGAATCCTGTGTAAGTTGTCAAAGTGATCAATCTGTGAAAGTGCAGCTTTAACAGTGAAAAATAACTTCTGCTAATGCTTTATATTTTAAAATATATTTGCCATTGCAATAAAGAGATATTCACCTACAATATCATACATAAACATCAACGAAATATCAAAGTTTAAGTAATGTTTGCAAAACAACAATGTATTTAATAAATCTGATATTAAATATGCAACAACTGGTGTTATACTCCAGAACTGAAGCTAACATCATAGAGGTACATCCCTCCAAGAATCCATCAAAACAACATGCTGAACAACTTCAAGAACTCTCTTCAAAAGACCACACTTTCCTGAAATAAATAAAAGATGCCAATATTAAAATAAATCAGTTACATGTATTGTTAAATATTTTAATACTAGCTGTAAATGCTACTGCCTTTGATGTTTGCTTTCTACATGTTTATCATAATGAAATATTGACAAGATACTAGCTAATGTTTTGTGGTTGTTGTTTTTCTCTGGACAAATAGTCCATTACTTTTGTACAGCAAAGTAAAAACTAAATGTTATAAAAAGCTTTAAAATAGGTCCTACCGTTTATTTGTAAAACTTGTCATCACTGGTTTTCTCTTGCGGTTGACATTGCCTGGACTGGCAAATATCATGTGTGTGTGTGGGGGGGGGGGGGGCGCGGTTTCCGGTCTTATGCTAGGTCCCCTGTGGCGGTAGGCTTGTTGAAGACAATAATAAGGGGACTTCCTTATCTCCATCAATCAGAATACTTTAATGGTGTCAACGGTAAATAGCAGGAGACCCTCCACCAGCCTTAACCGGTAAATGGGGGGAGGGTAGTGTGTGTGGGTTAGAACCAGCTGCCCAGTCAGCTTAGTTGGTTAGAGCGCCAGGCTAGTGTTCTGGTGGTTGTGAGTTCGAGCCCCACACCGGGGGCACTTTTCCTCCCAGGTCTACTTTTACAGCCAGAGTGTGTGAACATGTTCCACAATTTCTGTAAGAACAAAAATCAAAGCATGTGAATGTTTGAGCAATGCAAAAGTTACAGATTGGTATCACCCACGATTGTCACTTGTCAACTATTACATTATTATTCATAAGGGGGAGTGTTCAATCGCTTAGAACTGAAACTTTTTATGCATAACCCCAATAAACCATTTCTGCTCATACTATAGAATACAAGGTTATATTGTATAGCTGGCAAGTAACTGTTATTTAATGTCACTTCCGGGTTCCCCATTCAGGCCATTTATGATTTACTAATATTGTGCGATGATTTAATCTTTGTTTCAACAATACTGTAATCAGTGCTCCAGCTAGCCCATTTTTCAATGGCGCAGCGCCCGTGCCCCTTTTCTGACCGCCATGCCCCTTTTTGAGTAGTGCCCTTTTCACAAATGCTCTATTAGCGCCAATTATCCCATTAGTGCCCTTTTTACTATTGAAATCATTGTAAAAGATTGGCAGCCCTTAATCCGCTGTCATAATTGAGACAAATTACGTCATCCTTATGACAATTCAGTGTTCCCGCTAGGTGTCACCATGCCCACATTGACTGCTTAAAATATGCCGCACTTCCCTTTCATCTTCTCATGTGCCTTGTCCAAGTCATATGACAGCTAATTGTGTATATGTGTAGTGAGCAGAGGACCCGTGTATTCATAATCGGTCATCTTTTAATCCAATAATTAAGAAGAGCCAAATAGGGAAACATCTGCAGGAGGCGGAGCTATTGAATGTCAGCCAATCAGAATATACATTGAGAATTCGTCCATTCAATGATGAAAGTTCGTAAAATGCGATAGAAAATGCGAAGGGATGGTGAAAAATGTTGTCAAGCACAATTGAATCTTTTAAAATAATTGTTAATTATATTGTACAGACGAGACTGCCATTTATACATTGTTGATTTGAAGCAGACGGTCACTGCCGAATTAAACATAACAAAGGTGGCGCTTACACAATCAAATACGTCACTTTTTCAGTAAATGTTTTGAAAGCTTATTTGTAAAATATTCATGATGAAAATTTCTTTGTTTCCTACATATATGTTGATGCGTTATGTAGCTTTTACCTATCATGGATACGATCATGTCAAAAATCGCCGAAACCGCCATTTTGTCAGAACGAAAATCGGAGTTAATTTATCAATGTTCTATGTTTTATAAGTGATTTTTTAAGCAAGGGCAGTGATTTTTATTGTCATTTTATTCTAAAACATTAGTATATTAAACATTATTTTACCAAAGACAATTAAATAACAGCCAGGCTGAATGTAACATTCGTACCCAATCCAGATCGTACCAAACTAAGATTCGTCCCCTACATAGTTACAGTGTAAGAAGGACCGGTGTTATTAAAAGTTAAACTTACCCTTGTTTGCATTTACAGTATGCGTCACACACACGCTTTTCCTTTGTATCGATGTCAATGTTGACAACATGGCGGCTATCCGATTTTCTCTGACTTGGATAGATTTCACCCCGTAAATGTTAGATATCGTCATTTTCTAAAGATATATCGAGCCTTCCGATGTAGCAGCCAGTTACAAATTCCTTTGACTTCTATTTTTTTCGCATTGTAATGTCACATTTATGATAATTTGTCAGGAATATCGGAAAGCGAAACGACGCGAGACGCCATTACTTCCTCGTTTGTTTGACGGACATAAACAGAGTTCGCTCCCTTGATATCAGGGGGCGTGGCTTAGAAGCCGCTGTCGAAAGGTCAATTGATTACTTGACGGTTACGAATTGACTAACAGAATGGTTACGAAATAACCAAGATCAGCAGTTACGAAATGGTAAGGTTACGAAATGACCAGATACCCGTCAAATGCCCCTGGGGACATCCTAGGTTAGGCCCATTCCCTGTTATCAGCGCAAAAACAATAACACCGCATTCACTCAGCACTGCCGGTCCACCTGGAAGGTAAAAACATGGCCCATTTCCCCTGCTATCCCCGGTATAAACAAGACCTGGGCGCCATTGTTACAATTGACTGGTGCATAACTGTGGCAGAATAAGGGAAATATTTTATTGTTGCATTTATTATCAAATATGAGAATTTAAGACACATGCAAAAAGCCACAATACGAATTGGTGATAGTGTTCGTTCTGTTCTGCTATTCAAAGGTGATGAGACTGACTAATGACATGACATTGACAAACAAAATGTAAGGCATTTGTATCCTTTCGTCTTTTATTTATTAAAATCTGAGATGTTATGGGAGCAAATCATTTTTTAGATTGGAACATACCAAATAATAATAAGCGACGATGTACAGTAGTGGTAAACCAAGTTTGCTAGAAATCAATCGAGTTTCTCCAAAATACAAGCAAAAATTACACCGGATGTTGATACTAGTGATTTAGTTTCGGATGAACAAAATCCGGATAAATCATTTGCTTTTCATCCAAAGGGTGGACGATTTATACAACTGTACAAAAGTCATAAAAATAAACGAAAAAACGTTGAATATGTATTTTAAACACTTACCAAGTTACCATTCTCTTTCTGTAAGAGATGAACGCCATACTGCATAATTGCACGGAGATGGTACCACGGAGACACCCGAAAATTTCCGTTATATTCCGGAAAGTTAAATTTCTGTATACTGAAAATTTGGATGCTGATGGTACACGAAATATCGAATTTCCTCATTTCTGTTTTTTATGGAATGAAACTTCGGGATAATATACAATAAGCTTTAAATAAAGTAAAACAAATAAAAAATGCTTAGTATATAGCTATTTTTGACCAAAATTATGATTTTTTCCCTGGTCGCCTTAATAGGTATTTTTATGGATACACAAATATACTAACACAAAGGTTTAAGAATATTTTTTTTAATATTAAAAGAGAATAATATTTAAAACAATGAAATGATCTCGTAAATAAACATTCAAGCTTATCAACTTACTGTCAATGGACATTTTTATTGACATTTGATACATCAAATCTGGACTGAAAATATTAAGGAGACCAATTTTTGTCGCCTTAATCCAACGGTCCCCATAATGCCTAGATTAATATATATATGGTCACCTTAATATCTGTAGTAGATATATATATATATATATATATATATATACAATGTAGTCGGTCAATAGCTATTCATAGCTAATGTTTTCTCTGTTATGTCATACCGACTGAAAATAAAATTTGATTTGATTTGATTTGATTTGATTTGAATTAATGCCGAGGCAAACCCGTTTTGTTCAGTATCATTACAATCATATTAGCGGTAACGGCTAAGGGATAGATCCTAGGCTAAAACCACGGACCTATAAACTTATAGCCATATAGGGTTTGCATAATTTAGAGGAGCTACTCAGAGTGTATTCACTCCTCACGAATGCATATTCCTATAAACATATAAAACATTTAAAAAACAACAACAACACTAAAATATGTGATATTCATTTAAAGCTGCACTCTCACCGATTGATCATTTTAACAACTTTTTTATTTTTGTCTTCGAAAGGGCAAATTTTTGCGTAAATATTGGCAAAGCAATGATATAAGTTGCTGACAAAAAATTAGATCGTAGAATTTCATATTTCCGTTTGAAAATTAATGTTTAATGGATTAAACCGTTACTAACAGTTTAAGAAAAGTGCATAAAATGTAATGTTTTTGACTTATATATAAAAATCTGCGATCTGATTTTTTTGTCAGCAGTCTTATTTAACTGGTTTCCATGGATTTTCGCAAAAATTGGGTATGACTAAAATACGAAAATAGCTTTTTTTGACTAAAATACGAAAAAATCTGAAAATAGAGTTAGTTTTGGCGAAAATAACATCTTTGACAAACATGTAGTTAGTTTATGGCTAAAATAAGGTATTTTCGCGAAAATAAGATTTTGGTAAAAATCTCGAAAGTTTTGGCGAAAATAACATTTTTTTGAAAATAATGTACTTAGTTTGGGCTAAAATAAAGTTATTTTCGCCAAAACTAACTCTATTTTCATATTTATATCAGAATCTTATTTTCGCGAAAATAACTTTATTTTTGCCAAAAAAAAATACTATATTTTGGTCAAAAATGTTATTTTTCGCCAAAACTAACTCTATTTTCATATTTCTTTCAAAATCTTATTTTCGCGAAAATAACTTTATTTTTGACCAAAACTTACCATATTTTGTTCAAAAATGTTATTTTCGCCAAAACTAACTCTATTTTCATATTTATATCAGAATCTTATTTTCGCGAAAATAACTTTATTTTTGCCCCCAAAAATACTATATTTTGGTCAAAAATGTTTTTTTCGCCAAAACTAACTCTATTTTCATATTTCTTTCAAAATCTTATTTTCGCGAAAATAACTTTATTTTTGACCAAAACTTACTATATTTTGATCAAAAATGTTATTTTCGCCAAAACTAACTCTATTTTCATATTTCTTTCAAAATCTTATTTTCGCGAAAATAACTTTATTTTCATCAAAAATAACCTTATTTTCGTATTTTATTAAAAAAAGCTAAATAGGTTCGCGAAAATAGGTTATTTTCGTATTTTAGTCATACCGCAAAAAATGGCTCGTTCCATGACAAAAAATAAAAAAAAGATGTCAAAACGTACAATCTGTGAGAGTGCATCTTTAATATTGATACAACACTTTAAAAGACTTGTATTTTGCCACTTTAAATTAAGCTTAAATTAAAATTAGTGAATGTTCTTAAAACAAGACAGACACATTACACAAACAGTTCAAAACATACATATTAGTTCTATAAACACAAACTGCAACATTATTAAAATGTAACATTTGGTTTTGAATATAAAAAAAAATGTAACTTATATTTCATGTAAACATATAACACCTTTATCCTTACACAGTGACGATATACTGGTTGTTTTTCATGTTTGCATAATTATAGCAGTCCGTGAGTGAGATAATTAGTTCCAGTTTAAATGATTAAATACTTTAAATACTTTTACGAAACATGATTTGTCATGAACAATTACTTTTGTAAGACAAGTTAAGTTCTGCCAACTTAGCTAGGTCTTTGAACTGACTGCGTTGTTGCCCCCCCCCCACTCCACAAGACTGGAAACACTGAAATTGCAGCCTCAACTACCCAAACAAAGGCATACATGGCAATCAAGTGATAAAGTTAACACAGCAGCTAGCTCGACCCCATCTCACCACAACCACCACCACCGCCAACCAACAACTGCACAATGCAAGCAATGCTTTTACTGATCGAATAGTAATGTTAGGAAGGTTGAAAAATATCTGTATAAAAGGCCTAGTTGAATTTTTCTGTAAGTGCACCCCCCCCCCCCCCAAAAAAAAAAAAAAATTAACAAAAAAAAAAACAACAAAAAAAACAAAAAAAAAAAAACAAACACCAAACAAGACAAAAACAAAAAAGCACACACACACACACAAAAAACGTGTATTATCGAAATGGACCCTAAATGGCCCTGAGCCAATAAACAGGAAATTGGCCCCTACTGTGGCATCAGTGCAATGAGCAGGAGATGCACAACAGGGGATTGTCATGCCAAACATTCCTTAAACTAGGCATTTAAGCACATTCGGCTAAGAAATCTTTATTTAAATACCGGTGTGGGTCTGCAACCGTAGCTATTTCATTAAGTCTGACTTTATAAGAATAGGATCGGGTATATTTTATTCAGTATTGGCACACGGGTCGATTTGATGTTTGATGCTTAATTATTCATTCGTAAATTCGTTATTAATGACTTATCAATAACTATTGTCCTTTGTGACTCTCGAAAATGCTAATAAGTAAAGGGTATAGTTCGTGTACTAATAAATCGAACACTTTTTTATACGTTCTGTCACGTTCTGACGAATGAAGTGTAACATCACATGTACGTATTCTAAATTTTGTGACGTAAAACCGACTCAAAACAAAGAAACGAAAAATAAAACCAACAAATTTCCAGATGTGATTTTTACATTTATCTTGGCCAATGCAAACCATTCAAACACTGGTTAAAGGATAGTCAAGAAATATGAAAAAAAATAACCATTGAAGTGATCACGGTTCATATACTTTGTCGTTTGTATAAGTACGTACATTGGTTCCGGAACCAGCTAGCGCACTTACAACATAGTAACGAACAGCTATAATGCAAATTTAAGATAAAGGTTGCTAGTTAAATCTCTCTCAGCACCAAGCATATGACGAATAATCTCACGGATTTAAACCTTAAAGAAGGCGTATCCATAGTAAAATCACTAGCGGGGGTGGGGGTGGGGGGTGGGGGGTGGGCCAGGCCGAGTGGTGTCGTTGTTGTTTTTTGATCAACAAATGATGCAAAATACGTAAATGTTTGTATGACACATTCATAATACAGAGCAAAATGTACTTGGTTTAAATTGTTGGGAGGGGGGTTAACAATTTTTAGTCCGATGCTGCATTTTGCAGTGTATTACCTAGTATATATACCTTTTTTCTCCTATATTGCAAAAGAAAGTAAACTCAGACGATTTTACGGGGGGGGGGGACACAAGTAATAGACTTAATCATTAAGAACTGCATCTTCCGCGCGTGTTTAAGTCAGTTATATAACACAAAGAGAATTCTTAATGATGAAGAAGGACTCGTTCGCTACGCTCAATATGCCCATTCTAAATCATTAAGAATGCACTTCATGTCTATTACATGTTTACGACAATAACACTTATGTCTATCTGTCTGTCTGTCATAATATATAATCAAGAGCTTATAAAGTCTTTATATGGGAGTTAAGACAATGTTTGAATGATATTGCCAGTGATTTTTTTTGTGCAATTTACTGCCTTCTAATGGCTGTTTTCCCTTGCGAAAAACTGTCCTTTTCCCCATTTTGTTATTATTTTTTTCCCCAGTTTGATAAATGCAGATTACGTTAATGAATAAAAAAGCATATAAGTATCTTCCATGGCCGAGAGTGTAAGATAGGTTCATTCCGACCCGAGCGTAGGGTGTTGTGCGGAAACGAGGTTTACCGAGTTTCCGCAAAACACCCTGCGCGAGGGTCGGGATGAACCTAACTTACACGAGCGGCTATGGTAGATGCTTTTTCTCCCACCTCAGTTAAACAAAATTAAGTAAAAAGGTATATTTTTGCCGGAACTCTTTTATGCTTAGTGAAAATAATTGCGTACTTATATGCAATAATTCGTGGTTGTCATGGATATTCGCGCAGTGATTCAGAGTATGTAAATGGTCTGATCGGTCTTTAAATAGTTCTAAGAAGAGTGAAGCATTATTTCTTGAAAGGTGCGTGAAAACTGTTTTATTGTGACATTTGAAGCGAGAAATAATTAACTCGCGTTCTAAATATTGCCACCAGACAAGGTTTCCATGATGCGCTACAGGCGACAGTCTTCAACAAGGGAGGTAATTACAATGTGGTGACCATTAAAAGAAGTTCCATACGGGCATTTTATCTTCGCCCGTGGGCAAGATAAAAATTTCTAGCATGGTTAAATTAATGGATCTACTTGTCTGAGGTGGGAGAAATGAATTTCTTGAAATATAGACAAAATCTTAACAAGACTTACTCTTTCACAGCATAATGTATACATAAAAATGTTAAAAAATGTATATTTGCCATTATATTAGCTGTTTTGGCCTCATTCAGTATTTTTCCCAACGTCAACTTTTTCTCCCAATTTGCAAGGCACAGGCGGTAAACATAATTCCAAAAAAAATCTCTAGTTGCATGTGAAATATTTTAATATAATCTGTGACATCCACTCATATAGTTAACTGAAATACTTCCTCCTATGACATTTAGTCGTTCGCTCGTTGATGTGATGGCCCGTTAATGTGGTGCACATACAAACATCAACATTATAAAAAAAACCTTTAAACCACAAGGCTAATGAAATTAATCAGACTAATAACAATTATCGCTTTTATTTTTAAAAGTTCCTCGTATTTCTATAGACAAATAAACAACCAACGGTGATATATTTTTGGCAACTACATGAACAGAGTTGTCAAGTCTATACACCAACCAATAAGATAGAAATGCAATAAATACACATAGAGCATGAAGACTTTGAAATAGAATATTTTATAATATAATAGAAGCATATGCACGAAAGATCTATGACGAATATTCTAATCTATATATAAATAAATTGTCTAAAAAAGGACGACATTCATGTACAACATACAACGGCTGTTTGATATCATTTTGATATATTGATTATATTATATTAAGTATATATGTAATAGCATTGTTTTCTTTCCATGCGTAGATAATACTGTCATGTGATTACAATCAGACAATCAACATAATAATCATTTCATTAAATCGTCAATTCCCTGACATTCTACGATAATGGAGCAGAAATTCCGACCGATCGTCGTATTCGACGTTTTCTTAAATGTCAGCAATGGCCCCACGCCTGCCGTAGCAGTAGTTAATAACGCTCTCGCTACGTTCAAGACATCGGCTAAGAGCAGACCCCTTCATACGTTTCAAATTTCCATGCTCCATTTCAGTAACATTTTCCAAAACATCAGACACAGCGCCTCGACGCGTTATCAGCACTCTAGCGACATCAAAATCGAGACCAACATCACCCAAACACGTCATCAACCCACTCGACACCTCATCAGCAGGTTGACATATCTCACGCACTTCCTCCCCAGAAATTCCGTCAAAAATGTCCGGCATGGCGCACCGCCGCCGAGGAAGAGCACTGTGTATCTCCTCCACAAGTTGTTGCTCTAAGTACGACGACAACGCTTCGGCAAGTTCATTTTGCTCTACTCCATCGAAAATGTTTGCCATACCAAGACGCCTAGCCTCGCTTAGTCGGGTCATCGTTGTACAGTTCTCTGCACCCGAAATGTCTTCGTACGAATCCACGCAGCTCTGAATAATAATGCTATCCGTGGTGACTAAGTGTTCAATGCCTTCACTTGTTACAGAAAATGGTTTCCGTACTTCTTTGAGAATAATTTTAGCAGCCTTTTGTTTATTAATGTTGAACTTCTCCTTCGAGAAGACTTCTAAAATCACTACAATCTCTTCTCACTGTTTAAGCTTTTGAATACGCTTATTAATTCGTTTTTCGGTGCGATTGATGAATTGACATTACATGCACTTCACCGTTTAAATCATGGAGGATTTTCCTCATGTATCTATTTATACGTATTATGTTTCCGTTTCCACAATATAAATCGTTACGGTGTATGACTTAAGACTGTACGAGGCTAGTTATATTTATACCACGGCTTATATCGCAACTATCAGTTAAGTGACGTCAGTGGCGCATACATGATAAGCCTTTCCCTTGTGGTATTTATCATTAGGTAACGAAACGAGAGTTCAAATTCAATTCGTTTTAGATCAAGTTTTACCTTTAATTTTAACACTTGATACAATTTGTTTTGTTTAATCCAGATTGCCTCTTCTTTTTGAATACGACGAATGATAGAGCACATATATTACCCGTGTATGGTGCGTATATGTTCAAGTTAACAAGGTCAGCTTATAGAAATACACATTGGTTTAATAGGTATGATCAAACACACAGGTCGATGGTTTTATTCTGGAATATTATTATTTTAAAAGTCATCTGTGAGTATATATTTTATGACGACGGGTTGATAGATAACCTCTAGAATACATATTCTAAACATTGACCAGTATGCAAAGGAAGTTAGATAAATTATTTAGACAGCCATTTAATAATTATACTATTGTATATATTAGCCATTCTAACATTTAAACAGTTATTCCAAAACAACGTTACGGCCATCTTATACTAAAGCAAACAATTATCCTATATTCTTATGGAATTCCTCTTATTCGTCGTGCACTTTGATAGAAACACTTCATTAAAATAATGTGAACTTAAAGAATCAAGACTTAATGCACGTCCAGTGCAACTTTTAATAAATTAATAGAATATAAAAGCATAACTTATAGACGAGGTAAGGGTTTTATTTGTCTAAAAATGCATATAATATGATACAATTATCGACTAGTGAGCCTTTGAATATCAGATCTTATTCACTAGTCAACAATTTATTTTTAAGATGCCAACTCCTTTACAGCCTCGTGTTTTATTCCATTTATATACATATATATGTTGTGTGTTTGTTTATCTTATATCATTACATGCATCTATAATTTACATTGAATGATCTAAAGAAATAATCTTAGCTCATTCCGTTGACAAGAACATTTAGTTAATGAAAGAAAACAACTTCTTATTTGCAAACTAATAAGAATATGAAAAGAAAACCGAAAAAAACCCATTGAATTTATCAATTTAATAATATTCTATATTTTGATCAGGAAAATGAGAAACCGCAGTGAATATGATATAGTGTCGCTTCATCGATGGCTGTCTGTCTGTCTATTCATGGGACATATAATAAGTATCTGTTCGTAAACTTCAATGGTGACAAGCGGAACTAAATGTTTGTTTTTATAATAAATTTGGCGCGGAAAATAAAAAAAAACCACACAACTCATTGTCTCCAATGCAACGTTAAAAGTACGAAAAAGTAAACATGCGCATAAGTATGTAATACGTATATTTGCTTTATTTTGCAACTTTAATGACTGAGAAAATAGTTTGAGTACTTAAGTTTTACTTACCATAGAGCAATAGGGCAGATTTCTTTCGCTCGTGTGCTACGCTCATGAATAATGTGCTTATTATATGAAGCGTAGACGAAAGACCGTATCAAACAGGAAGAACCTGACAAAATATACACTTAAGATGTTAATGATTATATAATATAACATTTTACAATAGAGTAGCACAACTCGTTACAGCGGTTGTAAAATACAAATAACGTCACATAGACATCTTGAAAATGTCGGCGGGTTTCACCGTCTCTTTTTTCGTAATTAAGTACAATTTTCTAAACCATTTCCGAAACACCCCGATAAACTATTAAATGGCCGAATGCATGGTACTCATAGATGTACATGTATATACATATATAGGAATGTATGATCGCGTGGCTTGGTGTTATTACACAATTTATGTGTAAGTATTCTCGAGGGTGCTTTACCCTTTGAAGTAACGTCTAATGTAAATTAAACTAAAATAATCACAGTATAAGGATGACCCAAATCCTAGTGAAAACTGTAACGAGTGCCTTCCCGGTAATCCTATTGAAGCCCCGCTGTCTCCGGCGTAAGCCACTGTAAAGAGTGCCTACAAGCTATTCCTATTGTAGCCGCGCTTTCTCCGGCGTTCGCCCTGTCCGTTATTAGTCGGCGCCCAGAAGGGCGCCGACTATATTTGATGTTACTTAAGAAATATTCCAACTTAGGGACTTATAGTTCATAAATTGCAGAACAATGCTTTCAATAGTTTCCACGTTGCATGATAAAATATGAAGTTTAGTTTGTTTTATAAAACTTTAATTGATAATGAAACCTTAAAACATAACAGCCCTGCTTATCATTTTGAAAATTTTGATTTTAATACCAACTCAATCATAACAACTCCGCCATCTCCGAGAAAGGCCGAGGTGTTCTGTTGGATATCAAATAGATAAAGGTTACACGGTACTATTAACATATCCTTTATGTTTGTTAACTCCTAAGCAGTTATCTCCCTTGGTGACAGCAAAAATGCCGAGTTTTGAAAAATTAATCTTGAGCTTAATTGTTTGTTTTGAAAATGTCATTCGAAGAAATGAACTCCAGATAATTCCCCTTTGATGTATAGTGATTTATCCCCGTTCTATACACTCATATCATGAGTGAAATGTGTTACAAAATATAAACCAAGGAATTAACATAGCATGCCGGTACAAATAAAAGGTGAATTTCATGCTAGTGAAATCTATGTATTAGACCATTGACTCTATTTCATCCGAAGAAACGTATGTATATTTTAAAAATACGCCTCCGACACTAGGGAACATTCATTGTAAGAACAAGAGAAACGAAAATTATACACAATATGACTGTGGTAGCAAAAAGATTTATTTTTTATTTATTAAAAAAATCGAATATTCGAATACCGATTTTGACATTTGAATACCAAACGTTCGATCGACTATTCGAATATTCGTTTGCATCCCTAATATATTTGTTATAATTTTGTTTTAACCGGAGGATTAGCTTGGGGAAAAAAATAATATCTTTAATTCCGGGCTTAAACTATTGTAACAATATTATTAACCATAATGTCCTTCGAGCATATGTACACCCAACATAAAACACAATATTATCATTGAAATAAAAACCATTTTTGGTTGTCTGCATGCACTTTTTTCTTCTAATTTCATTGCGCCGACTTGATGCTATGCATCAACTTTTTTCTTGTTCATATTGTAGCCCCGTTAACTCCGGCATGGCATAGGCCACTGTAACGAGTGCCTTCCCGGTACTCGCATTGTAGCCCCACCGACTCTGGCGTACGCCGCTGTAACGAGTGCCTTCCCGGTATTCGCATTTAAGCCCCGCAGACTCCGGCGTACGCCACTGTAACGAGTGCCTTCCCGGTACTCGCATTGTAGCCCCGCCGACTCCGGCGTACGCCGCTGTAACTAGTGCCTTCCCGGTACTCGCATTGTAGCCCCGCCGACTCCGGCGTACGCCGCTGTAACTAGTGCCTTCCCGGTATTCGCATTGTAGCCCCGCCGATCCGGCGTACGCCACTGTAACTAGTGCCTTCCCGGTACTCGCATTGTAGCCCCGCCGACTCCGGCGTACGCCACTGTAACGAGTGCCTTCCCGGTACTCGCATTGTAGCCCCGCCGACTCCGGCGTACGCCGCTGTAACTAGTGCCTTCCCGGTATTCGCATTTTAGCCCCGCTGACTAAGGCGTACGCCGCTGTAACGATGCCTTTCCGGTATTCGCATTGTAGCCCCGCTGACTAAGGCGTACGGCACTGTAACGAATGCCTCCCTGTTATTAGCATTGCTGTTCATCAAATTGTTGTCCGAATGTTTTTCACCACGTAATCAATAAAAAAAAACACTAAGGTATTTTGGGGAGTGGGTTAGTCCGCCCCATACCCCTATGGATCAGTATGGGGTTGTTAAGCCCTAAGGAAATACAAATAGTCCCACTTATAATTTGGGATCAATATGTTCATAAAAATAACCGATTAAAGTCTCACTTATATCTGTACCGACGTTGCAAAGGGTAAATATTCAAGCATGCATCGGTGGTTATTGCAAACTACTGTCATAATAAGGCATGGCTCATATTCATACTTGATCCAAAATAAATGAACATTTTTTGGTTCATTAACATCGGGTAGAAATATGGCCTCAATTGAATTATTTCAATGTATTTTGACCTGAGATGTTGACCTATTAAACTATTTTAAACCAGACCAAGCCCATAACCGAACGACTTAGAATGTTGGGAACACATACCATAATTTCCAAATGTCGTAATCACGATTAATAATATCAAGTATTACTGAAGTGGCCGTGTAACAGAATTATTTTACCACTCATACAATAATCGAGTATTATCAAATGTTGTACGGTTATAAGAACACCACTTTATATTGTTTATTTATTAGAAGCTAAAGCTATATATGTATGAGCAAAACATAATGTACATGTGGAAAAATACCTTCGTAATTGTAGATATTAAGGAATAATAAAAAAAAACTTAATTTAAAGCTGCACGCTCAATGATTGAAAGTTTTGACTATTTTCTATAGTTTTTGTATATGAACTAGCTAATACATGCAACAATGCATGTAAACCAGTCATATAAGACCGTTAGTAAGGGTTTTAGCCATAAATCATTAATTTTCGAACGGAAATATGAAAATCTGCGATCTGATCTTTTGTCAGCAGTCTTTTATCACTGATTTGCAGATACTTACGTAAATATTTGCTCATTCAAATACAAAACAAAAACTGCAAAACGGTAAATATGTGATAGGGCAGCTTTAAGATGCTTCATAAATATGAATATAATTACGGAATGTAATTGTAATAAATTTATATCGAACTATAGATACAATAGTGTAATGATAATAACGATTATAAGATATCCAATGTCTACTCCACGAATAGCACACACAAAGCTATTCAACCATTTATCACGAACATATTAAGTACAGTCAATGGGTTTGGACTACCAACACCAACAGTTATTATAACAATTTAACAAGATAAACAGTCAATATGAAAAGGAAGCATGTATTAAAGCATCACATTCATTCACGTAGTTAGATATTTGCCATTAAACAACAAGATATACATCTCATGTGTAATAAATGTGTCTGGGATACTATATACGATATACAGCTCAGAATAAGGAATTCAATTATTTCACTTCGTTGAATAAGAATATCACTGTACTGGGTAGTTTTATTGCAATTCATAAATCTGAAGTTTTCTGTTCCGTTTGACCCTGTTCGACACCACAAGCTTTGTACCGTCCTTGGACACAGCAACACAACGGGGCATGCTCATTTCCACTTTACAAGATCCAATCAATCTTCCAGTGGGAGACAATTGCACGATAGAGTTAGTGTCCTCACTACACACAAACACGCAGTCCCCGGGACCTACACAGACACCACGAGGTATCTGGATGCTGGCGTGTCTTACTACTGTGGTAATAACGGTGTTGCCGCTTACGTCGTGAAAATTAATAGAATTATCAGAACAAACACTGAGAACCACAATTTGACGGTTTTGAATGTATGTAGTGACGGCTTCATAATATTTCAACTGTTTCATTGGAAGATTGGGCTCAAACTCCTTCTCCCCTAAAGTGCCGGAAACCTTGCCCACAGGGTACTTGTGTCTGAGTGTGGTGGCACAAAACCAATCTCCCGGCATGGTGGATATAGCATCGTAATAACCATTGCAGTGAATAGCCGGTAATTCGATGATAGTGTCATCTGCGTTTATGTTAAAATTTAAGATCTTACCGACACTACCGGTGGTAATAGCAACTTTTTGATCACTAGTTGTGACAATGTCTTGTGGTGGTGAAGCAAGGAGATGTGTAGCCAGATTGTTTAGCTGCTGATCAGTCACTATAAGCCTGTGGTTCCAATTATCGACAGCTACAATTCTGCCGTCTGGAAGGAAGTCTAGACCGGTGAATAAAGGTTCTTTATCATCACCTTCAACCTGCTTCAAAGTTCTTGACGCCATCAAACGTAACATAATAGGACGTCCAAACGATCCATGTGTCGCCTTGGTGAACGTCTTCTCGATGTGGAGTGAACCGATGTCATCCCCGCTTTGTATGAAAGAAAGCAGTGTCTTGTTGAATTCGAAAATGAAATCCAGAACATGTTTATCGGACTCTTGTTTTGAAATCGCATTTTTGTGTTGTCTTATCTTTTTGGTAAACAAACGAATTCTATTGAAATCGTCAATGTTTGTAGCTAATGTTGTATCAGTATCTTTAGTAATTGCCGTTCGAACTATTTTCTCTTCATCTATTTTCTTTGATTCAGTCTTGACTGCATCACGGGTACTATGAACAACGTTGCACTTGAAATCATCAAACAGTTTATCTATCTCATTTTTCATGATATCGATTTGTTCGGGAATGACTTTCACCTGGCTGCGGTAAGCTTGGATTCGTTTTTCATCACCTTTGTCAATATATTCACATCTGCCATGTAAATTTGCAAGCGATATTTTCATACCTGATTTGATATCAGTGACTTCAGTGCATTGCTTATGGTACATTACACCACAGAGTCCACAGCACATTTCATCGTGGTCCACACAGTATATGTTTAAATCGTGCTTGTGTTTGATGCATATTTTCCTTTGGTCTTCTTCCTCCAAACCTTGTAGATCGTGTCCAACCATGATGTCATTCAAGGAGTGGTTCATTGAGCACTCCTCACACTGGTGTTGTCGGCAGGTTTTACACAGCACCACCGCATCATTCCACCTTCCGTTGGTTCTACAGGGATCACAACGTTTCCCCTTCCGACTGGGAACGTTATCGTCGGCACACGTTTGATCCGAGTCGGCAGATCGTCCAACGACTTGATCGTGTACGGTCGTTTGGTAGCCCTCAGCCATTCGGTGTATGTTTAATACATCAAACACCTTTGAACTGATTTAAGTTCTTTCAGATAGTTACACCGTTTAGTTAATTATTAATTTTGTTAAAGATCATATGCACCAGTTTTCGTAAAGATAAATTTTTAACACAAATAAAATTCCTGCTCATTTCACATCTCGTTACGTCTGGTGAATATGTAAAGTAACCAAAGCCGTTAAATTGAAATTGTATACTGGTAGTCAAGATAATGAAATGATGGATTTTTCGTTATAATGTTACACGATCATGTGCTTCTATTGTCTATATATGACGTTCACATTCAGTCGTTCAACACTTGGATGCTCATTGTAAAGATATTTGTTCTTCTACTTCCTTGACCATAAATATAATCGTCTACATCTAAACCAATAGCGTGATTTGCGTTGCTGCAAGCTTATGTTGTGCTCACATAATAGCACACAAATGTAGAAGTTATAGAATAAAGCAACTTCGGCTATTTAAGTCAAGAATGAAAGCCATAAATTCAACGCTGGTGTTAAAGGGACACCCTCACAATCTACAATAAAGAACAGTATAGAACAGAATATCAACAGTTTTGTATTATGAAATAACCGAATAAATAGAACAATAACTTGGGTAGTTTTTCCACATGCTTTTGAATTTAAGAGTGAAATAAAGTCAAGAGTGTAATGACATATCAGCATTCTAAGCGTTAAATTTACTTTTTATTCTCGTCTGACCTTGTCTTGGTAAAAAAGTCTAATATGTTTCAGATCAGTATTGACTTATAAATAATACATCAATAAGTTCTCTTTCTATTCTGGATTTATTCAATTTTAATCCCTTAATGTATAATTCATTGCTTAAATCGGATGCGAACGAATATTCGAATACTCGATCGAACATTTGGAATTCGAATGTCAAAAATCGATAGTCGAATTTTCGTTGTTCTTTGTTGAAACAATAAAATGATAAAACCTGTTGTCTACAACTGTGCTGTTGTGTATGAAGTTATTTTGTCTTACTTTTTTAAAAAACGGTTGGCCCCTTTTGCCAGAGACGTGCATGAACTTGATGACAATACACTATACATGCGCCATATCTCAATTAGGGACATATCGTCGGGTACTATAAAACATTTCCCGTATGTTTACAATAACTGTGGCGGATCCGTGGTCTAGTGGTCACACACTTGTCTGTCAAACCAGGGGTCGTATGATCAATTCCCCGCCGCTCAACTAAAAATACAAATCGTCTTTCGGGAGGGATATTAATGGGGGGTCCCGTGTGACAGTGCTATGCGCTGGTGCATTTTAAAGAACCAGGATGGATCTAAACAGGGCCACATTCTATCTGTGCACTATGCTCCAAAAACCTAAAATGACTTACAATCTTATCGGAGCACTCGCCGAATTGGCAAGGCCCGAGTGCGAGTATGAATAAGCTTACACACCCACAAATACAATAATTGGAAATTTGACAAAGTGACAAAACAAACAGTTTTTGCATGCTCTACTTATTTCATCATATATACCTAATGTATAAGACTGTATGAATAAAGTTATTAATAATTAGTTACAAAGCATTAGTATTTTTATTTTATTCATAAGCGATAAAACATTTCATGTATATATATTCATTTAAACAAATCTGAAATAGATGTACATCAGAGCTATAATAAGCAATATTTTAGCTAGTATATGTCAATGTTCGTTTTATGCATAATAATGTCCGTAACTCTATTATTAGGTTATATTTTTATATTTCGAGTTGAAAGGGACGATCATGTATTATGGGATGCGCTTCATGAGGAAACTGTACTTTTAACTACTGACTTTCAGGTATCAATATTACCTGTATTTGTAAATTGATATGACGGTGCTTGTCGATCCATGTAATCAGTTTAATATTAAATGTGTTTCTCGTTCATTCTACTAACGTACTACAAACTGTATCAACGGGGCAATCTGTATCCCAAAGAAACCAAAACAATTACAAAATATTTCTATGAACGATATATATAAACATAATATTTCACTTTTTATTTCATAACCAAAAAATATTAAAATGCATCGTTTATTCAAATGTGGTGCTTCTTGTTATATTTATCGATATAATGAGTACAAAGGTTCATACCTACACGGTATTCTCTAGCATACCTCTATTGCGCGATATCCATCAAATATGTCTTTATAACACTGTAACCATCAATTTAAGACCGTCTCCGTGGCCTAGTGGATAAGCGTCCGCTTACGGAGCGGGAGGTCGTGGGTTCGATCCCTGGCCGCGTCATACCAAAAGACGTTAAAAGTTGGTACAAGTAGCTGCCTTGCCTGGCGCTTGGCATTTAAAGGGTAGTGCTTGGAAAAGTGGTGTACTCAGTACTGGTTTAACCCAGGGAAGTTGTACCCCGTGTATCGGTGCTTTACACCGAGCACGTAAAAGAACCAAGGGGTCTCTTCGAAAAAGAGCTAGGGTCTCGCACCCGGACTTCCTTGTATCCCACCACTGTCTCTTCAGCGTGCTGTCCCTTCAGCAAAAACAAAGGACCCCGTTGGAAATAAGTGCTTGCACTTTCACGGGTTATCCTTGATCGCAAGGTCTAAAAAAAAAAATACATACATAATTACGTCTCTATAACACTCTATTCCTCAATCACGTCTCTATAACACTGTATTCCTTGATAACGTCTCTATAACACTGTAACCATCGATTACGTCTCTATAACACTGTATTCTTCGATTACGTCGCTTTAACACTGTATTCCTCGATAACGTCTTTATAACACTGTATTCCTCGAATACGTCTCTATAACAATGTATTCCTCGAATACGTCTCTATAACACTGTAACCATCGATTACGTCTCTATAACACTGTATTCCTCGAATACGTCTCTATAACACTGTATTCCTTGATAACGTCTCTATAACACTGTAACCATCGAATACGTCTCTATAACACTGTATCCCTGTAATGCGTCTCCATAACACTGCATCCCTCGATTACGTCTCTATAATACTGTACCCCTGTATTACGGCTCTATAACACTGTATCCCTCGAATACGACTCTATAACACTGTATTCATCGATAACGTCTCTATAACACTGTAACCATCGATTACGTCTCTATAACACTGTATCCCTGTAATGCGTCTCCATAACACTGCATCCCTTGATTACGTCTCTATAACACTGTATCCGCCGATTACGTATCTATAACACTGTATCCATCTGTTACGTTTCTATAACACTGTATCCCTCTGTAACGTCTCTATAACATTGTATCCCTCTGTTGCGTCTCTTAAACGCTGTATCCCTGTATTGTATCTCTATAACACTGTATCCCTCGATTGTGTCTCTTTAACACTGTATCCCTCTGTTACGTCTCTATAACAACATAACCCTCTGTTACGTCTCCATAACAATGTATCCCTGTATTAAGTCTCTATAACACTGTATCCATCGATTACGCCTCTATAACACTGTATCCCTCGATTACGTCTGTATAACAATGCATCACTCGATTATGTCTCTATAACACTGTATCCATGTATTGCGTCTCTATAACACTGTACCCCTCGATTGCATATCTATAACACTCTATCCCTGTATTGCGTCTCTATAACACTGTATCCCTCGATTGCGTCTCTATAACACTGTATCCCTCGATTGCGTCTCTATAACACTGTATCCCTCGATTGCGTCTCTATAACACTGTATCCATCGATTGCGTCTCTATAACGCTGTATTCCTCGATTATGTCTCTATAACACTCTATCTCTGTAATGCGTCTCTATAACGCTGTATCCCTCGATTGCGTCTCTATAACACTGTATCCCTTTATTGCGTCTTTATAACACTGTATCCCTGTATTGCGTCTCTATAACACTGTATCCCTCTGTTAAGTCTTTATAACACTGTATCCCTGTATTAACGTCTCTATAACACTATATCCCTGTATTGCGTCTCTATAACTCTGTATCCCTCGATTGCGTCTCCAAAACACTGTATCCCTCGATTGCGTCCCTATAACACTGTACCCATTTAATGCGTCTCCATAACACTGTATCCCTCGATTACGTCTCTATAACACTGTATCTATGCATTTCGTCTCTTCAACACTGTATCCCTCGATTGCGTCCCTATAACGCTGTATCCCTCGATTGCGTCTCTATAACACTGTATCCCTCGATTACGTCTTTATAACACTCTATCCCTGTATTGCGGCTCTATAACACTGTATTCCTCGATTGCGTCCCTATAACACTGTATCCCTTTAATGCGTCTCTATAACACTGTATCCCTCGATTACGTCTCTATAACACTGTATCTATGTATTACGTCCCTATAACACTGTATCCCTCGATTGCGTCCCTATAATGCTGTATCCCTCGATTGCGTCTCTATAACACTGTATCCCTCGATTACTCTGTAACAATGTATCCCTCGATTGCGTCTACATAACACTGTATCCTTGTTTTGCGTCTCTATAACACTGTATCCCTCGATTACGTCTCTATAACACCGTATCCCTTGATTACGTCTCTATAACACTGTATCCCTCGATTGCGGCTCCATAACACTGTATCCGTCTGAAACACAGTATCCCTCTATTAAGCAATGTCCAACTCTTACTCGCTATCCCTCAATAACGCAGTATGTCTCTTTAACGCAGTACAATGCTTTTACGCAGAATCGCTTCATACCACAGTATGACTCTTTTACGCGGAATCCCTCTTTAGCGCTGTATTCATTTTTTCGCGGTATTCCTCTATTAAACGATATCCATCTATTTCGCAATGTTTTGACGTAGAATTCCTTCATTACTATTAGAGTCCCTTTATTTTAAAGTATCTCAGTTTTACGCAAAATCCATCTATTACGCATAATCCATCAATTGCACGTGGTATATCTCAATAACGTGGTATTCCTCTATTACGGAGTATCCCACTGTAACATGGTATCCCTCTATTACGTCTTATCTCTCTATTGCGTGGTACCCCTCTAAAACGCGGTATCCCTCTATATAGCGCTATCCTTTTATAACGCGTTATCCATCTACAACACAGTATTGATCTATAACGCAGTTTCCATCTGTTACTCCACTGGTTCACTCTTTTTTACGTAAAATCACTCTACAACTACACGATATCCCTATAGTATGCAGTATCCCTCTATCACACGGAATACATAATATTATACTATGCAATGTCCATCTATAACACGGTATCTCCCAATAACACGATATCCCTCTAGTACGTTGTATCCCTCTATTACGCAGTATCCCTCTATAACACAGTATCCACCTATAGTACGCGATACTTCGTTATAGAGGGATGCCACGTAGAAGAGGGATACTACGTAATAGACGGACAGCGTGTGTTAAAGAGGGTTTCCACGTTGTCCCTCTATACGTAGTATCCCTCTTCTACGTGGTATCCCTCTCTGACGAAGTCTCTCTGTTACTCGATATTCTTCTATTACGTAGTAGCCCTTTATAATGCAATATTCTTCACTGGTTCTCTCTATTTCGTGATATCACTCTATTTTTAATCCATATTCATCTATTACGCAGTATCCTTCTTTAACGCGGTATATATTCAAATCGAACTATCTCTCAATAACGCAGAATACACATATTATGCAATATCCATCTACAACACGGTATCCCTCTAAAACGCGGTACACAGTATCCCTCTATTACGCGGTTCCCCTCTATTTCAGTGTACCTCTTTATAACACGGGATCTCTATATCACGTGGTATCCCTCTTTAACGTGATTTCTCTCTATAATGTATCATCTTTCTATATTAAACGGTGTCCCTCCAAATCATTGTATCCCTCTTTATCATGGTTTCTCTCTTTTACTTGGTATCTCTCTATTACATGGCATCTATCTATTACACGGTATCTCTCTTTTACATTGTATCCCTCTGTTACATAATATCCCTCTAACACGTGATATCCATCTATTACGTAGTATCCCTCTGTTAGGTGGTTTCCTTTATTACATATTATCTCTCTATTACGTGGTATCGCTCTATAACGTGGTATCCATCTATAACGTGGTATCCCTTCATTACGTAGTATCATAAGGGCTATTGCGTGGTGTCCCTCTATAACGTTGTACCCCTAAATTACGAGGTATCCCTATATAACGTGGTATTCCTCTTTTACAAAGTATCCCTCTTTTACGTTTTATCTCTCTATAACGTTGTATCCCTCTACTACGTGGTTTCCCTCTGTTACAAAATATCCCTGTTTTACGTGTACCCCTCTAATACGTGTTTTTCATCTATTACGTGGTATCCCTATATTACGTGGTACTTGTCTATAACGTGATATCCCTCTATTACGTGATGCCTCTCTTTTAAATGGTACCTATCTATGACATGATATCTCTCTATAACGTTGTATGCCTCTATTACGTGGGACCCCTCTATTATATTGTATCTCTCAATGACATCCTTTACCTATATTACGTGGTATCCCTCATTACGTGGTATTCCTTTATTACGTGGTTTCTCTCTATTACAGGGTAGCCCTCATTACGTGGTTTGACTTTATTATGTGGTTTCTCTCTATTACAGGGTATCCCTCATTACGTGGTTTGACTTTATTATGTGGTTTCTCTCTATTACAGGGTAGCCCTCATTACGTGGATTGACTCTATTACGTGGTATCTCTTTATTACATGGTATCCCTCTATTTGGCTGTATCTCTCTATTGCGTGGTTTCTCTCTATTACACGGTATCCCTCTATTACGTGGTTTGTCTCTATTATGTGGTTTCTCTTTAATACATGGCATCCCACTATTACGTAGTATTTCTGTATTACACGGTATATCTCTATTACGTGGTATCTCTTTATTACATGGTGTCCCTCTATAACGTAGTATCCCTGAATAACATGGTATCTATGATGTGGTATCCGATTGTTACAGGATATCTGTATATTACGCAGTATACCTCTATAACGCGGAAGACAATATCCCTCTTTTATACGGTATCTCTCTATTATATGTATATCTTGATTACGTGGTTTCTATCAATTACTTGATATTCACTTATTACGTGGTATTCCTCAATAACATGTACTCCGTCTGTTACATGATATCTCTCAATTACGTGGTATCCCTCTATAACATGTAATCCGTCTGTTACATTTTATCTCTCTATTACGTGGCATCCCTCTATTACATGTAATCCGTCTAGTACATGATATCTTTCCATTACTTGGTATCTTTCTATTACATGGTTTCTGTCAGTTACGTGGTATATCTCTATTTCATGATATCTACCTTTTACATGGCATCCCTCTATAACATGGTATTTCTCTATCAGATGTCATCTCTCTATTTCTTGGTACGTTGTTAAGTGGTATCTTTATATTACATAGTATCCCTCTATAACGCCGCACGCGGTATCACTATTACGTGGTATCCCTCTACTACATAGTATCCGTTTATTACAGGATCTCTTTATTATACGTGGTATCCTTAATGAATGGTATCCCTCTATAACATTTAATCTCTCTCTTACGTGGTATACCTCTTTTACTTGGTAATCCTCTTTAACGAGGTACCCCCTCTCAAATACGGTATCGCTCTATAACCCAATATCCCTCTATAACATGGTATCCCTATTTGACGTGGTATCCATATAGTACGTGGAATCCTTATATTTCATGGTATCCTTATATAACGCGACATCCCTCTAAAACGCTGTATCATTCTTCTACGTGGTATCCCTCTGTGACGAGTATGTTACTCGATATTCTTCTATAACCAAGTATTCCTCTATAATTCAACTTTCTTCCTTAACGCAGTTCTTCTCTGCTACGCCACTGGTTCTCTCTATTACGTGATATCACACTATTTCTACACGATATTCATAAATTACGCAGTATTCTCTTGTACGCCGTATCCTTCTTTAACGCTGTATGTATTCAAATCGAACTATCGCATTATGCATCTATAACGCAGAATCATCAATAAAATGATCCGTACCAGAGCATTGCAAATTCTGTTGTTTTAAAAATACGAAATAAAGTGAAGTACATAGTAAAGAAAATGTTGTTGACCGGAAAGGAAATATGCCTCTGTGAATGGCCTTTTTCATTGCCAGAATGTGATCAAATCACATCATGGTTGCCATATTTGGTCTATTTGACACTGAATATGCTGAACAAGAGCTGGGCATATGTTTGATATGTTTTTAAATGGATTTATTGGTGGCAAAACATTTTCTTTTGCCACTAAGTAGACTTAGTTAGAACTGCATAAGTTTCTGTTGTGCTCTAAAAGTTCTTCCCAAACTGTGTCATGTGGCATAAATGCTGCGCATGTGTTTTTTGGGTCTGAGTGGGCAATACGGTTGCCAAACTGTGGAACTTTTGTCACTGAGTAAGCTAAAATATAAACTGTTTTTACAAAGGAATAAAATGTTTGAAATACCATGTTTATGACTTATTTGAATATTTCTTTTTCTAGTTTAGCTATTAGATTTTTCTTTGAGACGCATATACTATTAAAATAGAATGCTAAAGGTTCGAAAACATTTTATTGCACGCTATCGCTCTCCTATTTCAGCTGCAAATAAGCAGTTATTTTGTTGAAACACTATCTTGATTCTTATTCTTTTAGTATAAAACAAGCGTGAATACGTAGATGTTTTTTGACAGTATGCTATTCTTTTATTGGTTCGAAAGATATTTATTTCATTACTTTCCCCAATGTCCTGCAACATTATACTGCTAAGACAGATATTGATAGCATAAGTTGAGAAATATTGTCTTTATCATTATATCTCATGTTCATTTCAGCACAGTCTATTTGCATTTTATTATAAATATTAAAAGTTCTCAGTTACCATATTACCATAAACGCGACCAAAACGATTGAAGGAACACATTTGATGATAAGATGATAACTGTTTTATAATGTACTTCATACTGACATAAAATACTTAGCATTTCAAAAGCAGGGTCAAATTCATTTAAATATCGAAACGCAAATATTGACCAATTTTGACATTTACATTTTATTTAAAAAGAGCATGTGAGTTTCATGTAATTCCATCCAGCCGGATTTATTACTTTCAAGGTATTCAAGTGTTTTTACAACCTAATGAGTTAATATTCTAGTACCAATGTCTATCCAGGTATTTAGAAAGTCGAAACGTGTTTCTATGAGTCTACGTACTGCGCCAAACCCGATTAGAGCGAAACTCTGAATGTTCAATTGTTCAATTGTGGCACCAAGCAGCCCTCTGTATCCTATTTTCGGTTACAGATAAGCTTACTGATCAAACAAGTTCCAGGCGGTCTTTTTCAGAGCCAAACCATCTCATATGCATCTTTAAATAAGCCTTATAGACCACATCATTTTGGCACCCATAAACCCCAGTCCGCAAAATAAGCCCCCGTAAACTTCTCATAATAGGCCTCTAGTGCCAACTATTACACATTTTAGAAACATATGACTAAATATGAAAATAGAGCTAATAATCTACGATGTCCGAAGATTCATTGAAGCTTATCTGTGATGAGGAACTTTATCGCACTAAATGAGCATTATCAGCATACACAAATCGAAAATGCTACTTCTGAGAAATGGGACTACTCAAGATTAAAGCAATTAAGACCTCAAACATATATATAAGAAACGTATCTAGTATTCCGCGTATATTTTTTGATATGATAGTGGAATTACACACATTAGATATTGTAGAACTTATGAGACAGTTTGTTGCCATATTTTAACAGTTCTCGTTACCGTTAGACATCATAACCCTCTCAGACACGTGTTTCCTTTTTGAGCCGCTCAATATCCATCTTTAGCCCATTTGGATGAGTTCCGAGATAATTGAAATTCAAGGGAAGTCGAATGAACAAGTCGCTGGTATTGCTAGCAATTTACAAGTCGATTACCAGTTGTGTTTTCATATTAACAATATTTTAAATGATGTGCATAGGATTATACTCATGGCCCCAAACTAATTGTACACATGTTTACATACATGTACCTGGTTTGCATGTTTGCGTTATCGCATGTGGACATTCAGACCACATAATAGTCCAGTCATATTGTGACAAAATTTTACCAAATTAAGCACTTTTGGTCGAAATTATGTAACTTTGCCTGATAAAACATACCATGTGTGTATAACACGTGATAAATAACGTCATATATGCTACGCCGAAAGGCAACATCTTGCTTTAAATGAAGACAACTTTTCTTTTTCTACACCATTTTAAATGGAACAAAAGACAGTCTATGCCGCTTTAAGTGCCTCGCCTCAGTTTAAGTACCGTAGTTTAATTAGGTGATTAGTTTCTCCATGCACTGCGATAAACCTGTTTCCAAAAGAACACTGTTTTGACAGTGCTCCATCAACCAGCGGTTTTGCGAAAGTGTTTGTCAAATTGAACTCTCAATCAAACTCTTGTAGAGGGGTGCTTTGTAAGCGGCGTAGACTGCAATTTGTCTTATTGTAAATGGTGAAGAAATAGAAAAGTTATTTTCGTTTAAAGTCTCCATTCAAAGCAAAATATTGCTTTCCGACGTAGCATTATGACCTAATTTATCACGTGGTAAGCACACACTGACATATGCATGTTATGGTAAAGAACGCTCAGGCGCCATCTAAATTTCATACAAGATGGTCGCCAAAATCCAAGATGGCCACCATCACGATATTTATATTTTAAAGAGGGATTGTCATTTATAAAATTGATTAATGAACACAATAAATAGGAATATTTCACTTAAACTGACACTGTTATTCAAATAAATAAATTCACATGTATAACAAACATAAATTTCGACTGATAAACCTTTAACTACGTACTAAATAAGCTTTTTACTGATTACTGATAATACGACTTTAATCGTGTATTTAATAGCTGAAAACGCAAAAATATTAAATGATTGGTGACTGCTAAAAGATTTACGGTGATTTAATATCGTCTCATTAGGTGGAAATACCGTGTTTTATGCACATTTTCTTTCAAATAACTTGGTATCCTTCATATACACCATTGTTTTCAACATTTATTCATCAATTTTGGTATATTAAAACAATTGTATTAATTGTGGTAAACCTAATTTGGGAGTAAGAGTGCATCTTTAAACGAAGTAAAAGGCTCAAAGTATAGCACAACCTGTGATAGATGTATTGTACATTTGACAAAGACAGTTAAAACCCCACAATACATAGCAAAATGATCACCTCTATGAATCACTGAAAAGGTATTTAAACATTGAAATTTAATTTTACATCCTGGCATAGCATCGGATATTAATTATTCAAATTGAATGAGCTCTTTTTTCATTGGCTCTTCTCATCGAGGGGAAACCCCCCTTACATTCCTTTCAATGAATGGGTAGTTTACTGCTGAGTGTTAGCATATCAAACTACTTCCTCAATAAAATAGTCTTGGGTAACTTAAGCAATTTTACTGATAAAAATGTCGTTCTTTCTTTTCAATGCATACAGTGCATTTGTAAATGTATCCTTATGATTAACAAAACAATAAGACATTATATTTGACTTTACACATTTTACAACAGCACCAATGTAGTTGGTTTATTATAAAACATGCATATTTATAGCAGACATGATAACATTATTAAAATAGGGCGTTATATTGTTGTATATTGATTCTCAATGAGTTATACACTTCAGTTATAACTAAATATTGTTGAAAATTCCGAATCATATGATTTTTGGTTACCACACACTATTCCAATGTCTTTAGATCAGTATAATCAATTTTTATGTCAAAAAGATAAATTTATAACATAGCCATATTTAAAGAAGCACTCTCACAGATTGATTGTTTTGATTATTTTTATTGTCTTGGAATGAGACTTTTTTGCATAAATGTCTGGAAACCATTGATATAAGAATGTTGTCAAAAGAGCAGACCACAGTTTTCATAGTTACGTTTGAAAAAATATGTTTTATGTCTTAAAGCGTAACTAACGCTTTACAAAAAAAAATATGTCGGCAGTTTATCTAACAAATGAGATCTGCTCTTTTGTGATTTTCTTTTTGTGACTGAATTGAAGGCACTGATGCCAAAATAATCTGATTCTTAGACAAAAATAGGTCAACACTGTCAATTTGTGAGAGAGCATGTTTAAAACATAGTTTTTATTAAGAAAGATCAAACGTAAACATTATTCAATGGCATATCGAAAGACGAATCATATATGTTATTATAGAGAGGGCACATATTTTCTTCAACAATTGACTTTAGTTTTACTTCCTTAATGATATACGGCCCATAATGAATGCCACTTCAATTAAATTTTAAGAACCAATAGTTCAATAGTAAACAATTTGTAAGGAACATAATTGCATGCTATTATTAGTTTCATACAACAATATTGAAATAGCAAACAACAATAATTTAATTAAAGGTGTGTTTGTCTAAAAAATACATGCCAAATCTCAATATTTAATCACTTATTAACAAGACTGAATATGATGGGTAGAAAAAGGGTTACTTCAATATTTCTTTTGCATTTGAAGATTACTTACTATTCATGCTTAACACTAATCACGCCACTAGACATAAACATTCAACAAAATGACTCGACATTTAATGTTTTATACTCGAAATAGGAGAGCTTTTGTAATTCGGAATAAATTAACTGTCAAAAAGGCTATTTCCCATTTTTCATTATTATGAATATTTTTTCAGTAAGGCACTTAAAGGGGCTTACTCACAGATGAAAAAATAGCGAAAAAAAAGAATTGTCAAATAATGACATAAACTTGGCATCGATGTGTACAATGCATTGAAACTTACTTATTGAAGTATTACATAGTTTACAATGTATTTAAGTTTAGCAGTTATTTCGTATTTTTTCATTTTTTTTTACTGGGTATTTCTACCGGGTAGAATTCATTCCTTATTCGTGATTGGCTAGACGGTGTTATCACGTGATATTACCGAGGTAGGTTAAAACAAACTTGCTCCCCTCGTGATAAATATAGTAACGATGAATGGGATTTCACCCGTATTTTGGATGTCTGATGACTTCAGGATATATTAATATGCAAAAAGAATGTTTGAACAAATATTACTAACATTCCTTGTTCGACCTTTAAAGAATGAATATTTCTTTTTTTCCACTTTAAATGAGAACGCAATAATGTTGTCATTCATGTAACATACAGTCAATTTAGTTTTAATAATTTGTAAACAGCAATCAATATCAATATCCAATTTAACAATATCAATTTAGGGTTAGCAGTCATCAATTTATAAAAATGAGGTCTAAAACAATAAGAGGGCTAGTTTATTTATTTTTATATAATAGGATTTTGTGACGGTTTGCACCTGTTGTGAGTCAAGGTTACTCAACTGTTGAAAGTAAATGGAAAGCAAAATAATGTAGTTAATTACGTTCTTACGCCGTCTCATTGATCGCATGATATGCATGGTATGAAACACATTACAATTAAAACATACAACTATTCTGCATAGCCGTAGTATTCATGATTATGTTTTAGTAACCCTTATTTCGTTTACTAGTATTCCAATGGACAATGTATAATAAACTCCAGATCACGTTTAAATGGGTGGGAATACTGGTTGAAATGAATAAATCAGCTCAAAACAATTTAAAGTATAATTCATGGTCATATCAGATTGCACTGAAACATTAAACCACTGTGTACGATCGTTCGGTATCTTTCCGTCGCTATACGTCAATAGCATAATTTTGCGAAATGGGGAAAGTAACGCTATTGACAATGAATTGTCTCATGCGTGTGAATGCATTAGCGTGTGTGTGCGTTATCGTGTGTGTGCCTTACCGTGTGTGTGCGTTATCGTGTGTGTGCCTTACCGTGTGTGTGCGTTACCGTGTGTGTGCCTTACCGTGTGTGTGCGTTATCGTGTGTGTGCCTTACCGTGTGTGTGCGTTATCGTGTGTGTGCCTTACCGTGTGTGTGCGTTATCGTGTGTGTGCCTTACCGTGTGTGTGCGTTATCGTACGTGTGCTTTATCGTATGTGTACGTTACCGTGTGTGTGCCTTACCGTGTGTGTGCCTTACCGTGTGTGTGCCTTACCGTGTGTCTGCGTTACCGTGTGTGTGCCTTACCGTGTGTGTGCGTTATCGTACGTGTGCTTTATCGTATGTGTACGTTACCGTGTGTGTGCCTTACCGTGTGTGTGCCTTACCAAGTGTGTGTGCGTTATCGTGTGTGTGCCTTACCGTGTGTGTGCGTTACCGTGTGTGTGCCTTACCGTGTGTGTGCGTTATCGTGTGTGTGCCTTACCGTGTGTGTGCCTTACCGTGTGTGTGCCTTACCGTGTGTGTGCGTTATCGTGTGTGTGCCTTACCGTGTGTGTAGCCTACCGTGTGTGTGCGTTACCGTGTGTGTGCGTTACGGTGTGTGTGCCTTACCATGTGTGTGCGTTAACGGATGTGTACGTTATCGTGTGTGTGCCCTTCCGTGTGTGTGCGTTAGCGTGTGTGTGCCTTACCGTGTGTGTGCGTTATCGTGTGTGTGCCTTACCGTGTGTGTGGCCTACCGTGTGTGTGCGTTACCGTGTGTGTGCGTTATCGTGTGTGTGCCCTTCCGTGTGTGTGCCTTACCGTGTGTGTGCCTTACCGTGTGTGTGCGTTATCGTGTGTGTGCCTTACCGTGTGTGTAGCCTACCGTGTGTGTGCGTTACCGTGTGTGTGCGTTACGGTGTGTGTGCCTTACCATGTGTGTGCGTTAACGGATGTGTACGTTATCGTGTGTGTGCCCTTCCGTGTGTGTGCGTTAGCGTGTGTGTGCGATAATGTGTGTGTGCCTTACCGTGTGTGCAGCCTACAGTGTGTGTGCATTACCGTGTGTGTGCGTTACCGTGTGTGTGCCTTACCGTGTGTGTGCCATACCGTGTGTGTGCATTACCGTGTGTGTGCGTTAACGTGTGTGTGCCTTACCGTGTTTATGCCTTACCATGTGTGTGCCTTACCGTGTGTGGGCCCTACCGTGTGTGTGCGTTACCGTGTGTGTGCCTTTCCGTGCGTGTGATTTACCGTGTGTGTGCCTTACCGAATGTGTGCCTTACCGTGTGTGTGCCTTTCCGTGCGTGTGCTTTACCGTGTGTGTGCCTTACCGTTTGTGTGCGTTATCGGATGTGTACGTTATCGTGTGTGTGCCTTACCGTGTTTGTGCCTTTCCTTGTGTGTACGTTATCGTGTGTGTGCCTTACGGTGTATGTGCCTTTCCGTGTGTGTGCGTTATCGTGTGTGTGCCTTACCGTGTGTGTGACTTACCGTGTGTGTACGTTATCGTGTGTTTGCCTTACCGTGTGTGTGCCCTACCGTGTGTGTGCCTTAACGTGTGTGCCCTACCGTGTGTGTACGTTATCGGATGTGTACGTTATCGTGTGTGTGCCTTACCGTGTTTGTGCCTTTCCTTGTGTGTACGTTATCGTGTGTGTGCCTAACCGTGTGTGTGAATTACCGTGTGTGTGCCCTACCGTGTGTGTACGTTATCGGATGTGTACGTTACCGTGTGTGTGCCTTACCGCGTGTGTGCCTTACCGTGTGTGTGCCTTACCGTGTGTGTGCCTTACCGGGTGTGTGCCTTACCGGGTGTGTGCCTTACCGGGTGTGTGACACCGTGTGTGTGTGCTTACCGTGTGTGTGCTTACCGTGTGTGTACGTTATCGTTTGTGTGCCTTACCGTGTGTGTGCGTTACCGCGTGTGTGCGTTATCGGATGTGTGCGTTATCGTGTGTGTGCCTTACCGTGTGTGTGCCTTACCGTGTGTGTGCCTTACCGTGCGTGTGCCTTACCGTGTGTGTGCGTTAACGTGTGTGTGCCTTACCGTGTGTGTGCCTTACCGTGTGTGTGCCTTACCGTGTGTGTGCCTTACCGGGTGTGTGACACCGTGTGTGTGTGCTTACCGTGTGTGTGCCTTACCGTGTGTGTGCGTTACCGTGTGTGTGCGTTAACGTATGTGTGCCTTACCGTGTGTGTGCCTTACCGTGTGTGTGCCTTACCGTGTGTGTGCCTTACCGGGTGTGTGCCTTACCGGGTGTGTGACACCGTGTGTGTGTGCTTACCGTGTGTGTGCTTACCGTGTGTGTACGTTATCGTTTGTGTGCCTTACCGTGTGTGTGCGTTACCGCGTGTGTGCGTTATCGGATGTGTGCGTTATCGTGTGTGTGCCTTACCGTGTGTGTGCCCTACCGTGTGTGTGCCTTACCGTGTGTGTGCCTTACCGTGTGTGTGCGTTAACGTGTGTGTGCCTTACCGTGTGTGTGCCTTACCGTGTGTGTGCCTTACCGTGTGTGTGCCTTACCGGGTGTGTGACACCGTGTGTGTGTGCTTACCGTGTGTGTGCTTACCGTGTGTGTGCCTTACCGTGTGTGTGCGTTAACGTGTGTGTGCCTTAACGTGTGTGTGCCTTACCGTGTGTGTGCCTTACCGTGTGTGTGCCTTACCGGGTGTGTGACACCGTGTGTGTGTGCTTACCGTGTGTGTGCTTACCGTGTGTGTGCCTTACCGTGTGTGTGCGTTAACGTGTGTGTGCGTTAACGTGTGTGTGCCTTACCGGGTGTGTGCCTTACCGGGTGTGTGCCTTACCGGGTGTGTGCCTTACCGTGTGTGTGCCTTACCGTGTGTGTGCCTTACCGTGTGTGTGCCTTAACGTGTGTGTGCCTGAACGTGTGTGTGCCTTACCGTGTGTGTGCCTTACCGGGTGTGTGCCTTAACGTGTGTGGGCCTTACCGTGTGTGTGCCTTACCGTGTGTGTGCGTTAACGTGCGTGTGCGTTAACGTATGTGTGCCTTAACGTGTGTGTGCCTTACCGTGTGTGTGCCTTACCGTGTGTGTGCCTTACCGTGTCTGTGCGTGAACGTATGTGTGCCTTACCATGTGTGTGCGTGAACGTATGTGTGCCTTACTATGTGTGTGCCTTAACGTTTGTGTGCCTTACCGTGTGTGTGCCTTACCGTGTGTGCGCCTTAACGTGGGTGTGCGTTAACGTATGTGTGCCTTACCGTGTGTGTGCGTTAACGTATGTGTGCCTTACCGTATGTGTGCCTTACCGTGTGTGTGCCTTACCGTGCGTGTGCCTTACCGTGTATGTGCCTTACCGTGTGTGTACCTTACCGTGTGTGTGCATAAACGTATGTGTGCCTTACCGTGTGTGTGCCTTACCGTGTGTGTGCCTTACCGTGTGTGTGCCTTACCCTGTGTGTGCCTTACCGTGCGTGTGCCTTACCGTGTGTGTGCCTTAACGTATGTGTGCCTTACCGTGTGTGTGCTTTACCGTGTGTGTGCCTTACCGTGTGTGTGCCTTACCGTGTGTGTGCCTTACCGTGCGTGTGCCTTACCGTGTGTGTGCCTTACCGTGTGTGTGCCTTACCGTGGGTGTGAGTTAACGTGTGTGTGCCTTAACGTAAGCGTGCATTAACGTGTGTGTCTTACCGTGTGTGTGCGTTAACGTATGTGTGCCTTACCGTGCGTGTGCCTTACCGTGTGTGTGCCTTACCGTGTGTGTGCCTTACCGTATGTGTGCCTTACCGTGTTTGTGTCTTACCGTGTGTGTGCCTTACCGTGTGTGTGCCTTACCGTGAATGTGCCTTACCGTATGTGTGCCTTACCGTGTGTGTGCCTTACCGTGCGTGAGCCTTACCGTGTGTGTGTCTTACCGTCTGTGTGCGTTTACTTATGTGTGCCTTAACTTGTGTGTGCGTTACCGTGTGTGTGCGTTAACGTATGTGTGCCTTACAGTTTGTGTGCCTTAACGTATGTGTGCCTTACCGTGTATGTGCCTTACGGTGTGTGTGCCTTACCGTGTGTGTGCATAAACGTATGTGTGCCTTACCGTGTGTGTGTGTTAACGTATGTGTGCCTTACCGTGTGTGTGCGTTAACGTATGTGTGCGTTACCGTGTGTGTGCGTTAACGTATGTGTGCCTTACCGTGTGTGTGCGTTAACGTATGTGTGCCTTACAGTTTGTGTGCCTTAACGTATGTCTGCCTTAACGTATGTGTGCCTTACCGTGTGTGTGCCTTACCGTACTTGTGCCTTACGGTGTGTGTGCCTTACCGTGTGTGTGCCTTAACGTACTTGTGCCTTACCGTATGTGTGCCTTACCATGTGTGTGCGCAAACGTATGTGTTCTTTACCTTTCATTTTCTATTATCAAACCTCACACATTTACGTGGAGAAAGGCTTCTTGGAGTTTGTTTCCATGCTATTTCAATAATTCACCAGCCGTTGCATATTATCTATTTATCTTTTATATTATATTTATGTAAATAATGTATAATGAAAACCCGTATAAAACCCTGTTCATGCAGCGCTATTAGCGCTTTGATTTTTATCTCTTGACATTTATAGGAATCATTTAGTTTGATAATTTTTACAAAACGACCATACAATTCCTAACGACAGTAGCTACTTGAACATTAAGTGACACTTGAAACATTTCTAAATTCAAGAAAACGACCAATGTTCAGAACAATAATATTCAACCAACTCATCCTTAATAAATACTCCAAAACTGCCAACTTTGTCATCTAAAATGCGCAATGAATTTGGTCTTAATTTAGCGATTACAACCTTTTCCACACGTTCAATGAAGATTTATGAAAAACTTGTCTCTACAATGTTGCATGAGGTTGTTTTATGATTAACATGACGCTAATGGAAGTAATACATCCCACGTCACATGACAGAGGTTGCTTATCAGAGGTGGGCAAAGTATTCAATTGGTTTGTTTGATCTTGTGCTATGGATTGACGAAAGATAGAAATTGAGAGCGAGTTTAATTTCAAACCCGATGGTTGCGGGTGACGTAACTGTTTTGTTTCATATTGTCAAGGACAACGTTCAATAAATAGCGAACATTGTGATTTATCCGCACAGAAGTTATAGAACGGTTTCGCACATTCCGCTTGCTACCCTCACGATATGGGGGTGTAAACAAAAGCAAAACACTTTTTATTTATTATTAACATGCGACGTAGATGCAATTTCCAAGGGTGGTCAGGGTAATCCATTGGTTGTTTAATAATGTGCTATGAATTGACCATTTCAATCCTGATGGTTCCTTGTATGGTTGCTTTGTTTCGTATTGTCAAGGACAACGTTCAATAAATAGCGAGCGGTGTAAATAAATAGCTTGTAATTTATCCGCACAGAAGTTATAGACCGTTTTTTTCTCGCATACCGGACATGTGTTCCGGTCATGTGACCAATGCTGGAAAAAACCCGTCTTACACCCAATGTAAGATAAGTCATGCGCAACAACGCGCCACTTCTTATTTTATTGTATGGTTTATGGAAAGTATATTCTGTCATTTCAAATAAGCGCAATTAAATATATAAGTAAATAATCGTAAAAACGCGATTTTAGAGGAACTATTTGACGTCAAAAGTGATTCAAAATTACAGTGCTTTATGGCGTCAGTAAACAACGACACGCGCGTTTTGGTGAAATGAACAAAAGTACGTTTTCTACGTCAGTTTTCCCACAAATTGATAATTTTAGATATGCAATAAAAATATCAATCATGTTGTTTCGGTCCGGAGCAAGCCTCGTTACCGGCTTACGCGCGTGCTCTCGGGTCGGATATTTCTATCCGTACTGGAAACACATGATGGATTCCTAAACGCACGTTCCACTTGCTACCGTTCCATTATAACAGTTACTGTGTAGAATATGTCAAATATGCTACAGTAATTATTATCGACGTAAAAGGTTCTGTTTTAATTGTTATTAAGATGAAACGTAAATGCAATTAAAAACCCAAACGTGTTCAATCACTGATTTATAATCTTATATCAATTAACTTAACTAACCAAAACGTGTTTGATCATTAATTTATATCAATTATTTTACGTAACTTAATTTGGTTTGACAAAAAGCTAAACGTCAGATGGATTCGAAACCGCTACCGGTGAAATAAGAATCACGTTCGACCGGAACACAATTACTATAGTAAAGTCAATAAACATTTTGCTTAATTGGTAAACTGTTTTCCATCTCCTTCTTTTTTGATTTGGTTAGATACAGAGATCATGACCATATACATCTCAATATATTTGTGGGAAAATAGAAACACATATTCTGACAAAATCTGTAAGTTATGGATGCAAGCAGGATAACAAGCAGATAGTTGGGCCAATACAGACCAAACGCTTTGTTCCATTGCGACAAAAAACACTAAATTAATTGTTTCAAACATAATTTGATACACTCTTATTTCAAGTCGAATTTATGTAAAAATGATACACGCAAATAAAGAGATATTTTACGTTTTATTCTAAATATACAACACAAAGTATACATGTACTCGTACATAAATAATATGGAAGCCTTTCTAATAAAAAGTGTTTGTTTGTTAATGTTTAAGGTATAAAAGGTTTATAAAGCTCTTTATAACATTCTAAAACACTATATATCAAGTTCCAAGGTCGTAGTGATTCCAGGAACAATTGTTGGTGCCTTAATTACGTCAATTTTATAATGCGTTTTTAAACTGCTTATAAACCATTTAAATGTTTTGATCGATTACTTTAAAGAAACGTTACAAAAATAAGTTTAAGAAAGTCTTACAGATACTTAAAGTGACACTCTTATTCGAAAGCAATACATACACATGTATAACGAACATCAATGTTGAGTGATAAACCTTTAACTACTTCCTTAATAATGCATTTATGGAAAATATTAATAACTGATAACAAGATTGCAACCGTGTGTTTAAACGCTGAATACCCAAAAGTACTAATGATCGGTGAGTGTTTAAAGATTTACTGCGATATACTGTCGTCTCATGAGATAGAATTACCGTGTTTTCTGCACCTTTCTTTCAAATTCAACTCTGTATCCTTCTTAAAAACCGTTGATTTCGACATTTTTTCACCCTATTTGGTGCATAAAAACAAATTGCATCAATTGTGGTACATCTTATTTGGGAGTTATAGTGCATCTTTTAATGAAGCTTTTAACTGTTATACTTATATAATTTATATCAGTTTAAAATGAACATATTTATCATATATATATATATATATATATATATATATATATATATATATATATATATATATATATATATATATATATATATATATATATATATATATATATCATACATGGAGTTTCAGGTACCTAATACTTGCAAAATTCAAACTGTTAATTAAGCTTATAATTTGTTAAGGTGACATTAGTTTTTAGTTTATCAATAAAGTTCCGTGCCAAAAAAAATACGGTAATATGTTATTTTTTTTGGCACGGGACTTTATTGATAAACTAATTACTAATAATTAAAAAGCTACTGGAAATAACCATCAAATATGATAGTTATCACCATACGGTAAATCGCGGCGTGTTTAAATAAGACAATAAAGTTCATACAAGAAATCAGACTTGCAGCTAGTTTTCACACTTACATTTTACCCAAATACTTATGTTTAACATTAACATTAAGGTGCACTGCTTGTGTGCTTTACGCCTGGCTTTACGACATGCAACACCCTACATATACGGACTCTGATAAGGTGTGTTTTTAAATACATTTAGAACTACAAAAAATATCTATGACAGATTCAATAAGTAGCTATTGTACACCATATATTCATCCAGTACGTTAACTAACTACATGAACTAAATAACACCACACGTACGTACGAGACGTAGATTTAAAGCACATTGAGTTCAGATATTAGGAAGTTAACAAACATACGATCCATGATCGATACAGGCTAAAAAGAATCGACATTCTTTTTTTTATATATACAGAATGTCAATGTTTTACCTTTATTTAAATTGATACACTTGTATTTGTTTTTGTCCTGGATAACTGTTCGACACGACCAGCTTTTGACCGTCCTTGGACACAGCAACTGCCCTTGGAGAGTTCATGTTAACCTTACATGAACCAATCACTCTCCCTGTAGGAGATAGCTGGACGATAGAGTTGGTACCACTACAACATACAAACACACAGTCCCCGGGACCTACACTAAGTCCACGAGGGGATTTGATTCTGTCATCTTTTACCACTGTGGTAACACAGATCGAACCGCTGACGTCATGGAAAGATACAGAGTTGTCCAATAAGTCACTTACAACTACAATTTGACGATTAGGAATGAAGGTGGTGGCGCTTCCATACTCACCCCATTTATATTTTTGTTCGGGCAGTTTGGGTTCAAATTCTTTTTCTTCAGATGCTGAAACAACACAGGCTGGATACTTGTCGTCATATGTCGATGCACATAAACGATCGCCATGCATTATCGAGAACGAACCCTTTTTACGCGTATATGTCGTTGCTTGTAGTACCTTAATTGTATTATTTTTGCTTATCTCAGTAAAAACGACCTGCGTTCCGCATGAATAAGCAATAGTGTCATCTTTAAAACATGCAACATCATAGGATCGTGTTGTTTTTTGTGTTGCTAGTACATCTAAACTGTCATCGAAAATCAGCAGTTCATTGTTCGTATTGTCCACTCCAACAATCCTGCCGTCTGGAAGAAAGTCAAGTCCAGTTACGAAAGGTTCCTGATCATAGCCTCCACCTTGCTTCAAATTTCTTGACGCCAACAAACGTAACATAAAAGGACGTGCAAACGTTCCAGCTGTTGCCTTGGTGAAAGTATTCTGCACATGGAGTGAACCGATGTCATCCCCGCTTTGTATGAAAGAAAGCAGTGTCTTGTTGATTTCGAAAATGAAGTCCAGAACATGTTGATCGGACTCTTGTTTCGAAATCGCATGTTTGTGCTGTCTTATCTTTTTTGTAAAGAGATACATTCTGCAGGAATCGTCGCTGTATGATGTTGTATCAATATCTTTAGTAATGGCCGTTCGAACTATTTTTTCTTCATCTATTTCCTTTGATTCAATCTTGACTGCATCACGGAAACTCTGAACAACGTTGCACTTGAAATCATCGAATAGTTTAACTATTTCATTCTTCATGATATCGATTTGATCGGGAATGTCTTTAGCCTGGTTTTGGTAAGTTTGCATTCGTTTTTCCGCATCTTTATTAATATTTTCACACATGCCACGAATATTTGAAAGCGACAATTTCCCACCTGATGTGATGTCTGTAACTTCAGTGCACTGCTTATGGTACATTACACAACAGAGTCCACAACACATTTCATCGTGGTCCACACAGTATATGTTTACATCCTGTTTGTGTTTGATGCATATTTTCCTTTGCTCTTCTTCCTCCAAACCTTGTAGATCGTGTCCAACCATGATGTCATTCAATGAATGGTTCATTGAGCACTCTTCACACTGGTGTTGTTGGCAGGTTTTACACAGCACCACCGCATCATTCCACCTCCCTTTGGTTCTACAGGGATCGCAACGTTTCCCCTTCCGACCGGGAACGTTATCCTCGGCACACGTTTGATCCGCGTCTGCTGATCGTCCCCCGACTTTATCGTGTACGGTCGTTTGGTAGCCCTCAGCCATTTAATAAATTAAGCGTATAACGATATAAAATGTCTCTACTGAACGTCAACAGACTAATATAATCTCAAGTTTGAATTGATCAAGTGTGCGCTCCATATTCAATACCTCTGTTAACATTTGAACAAAAGAATGGAACAATATTCAACTGATTATAGATAGTCTATTCCAATAATGATACAGGTAAAGAAATGCATTCAGTTTGTCGTCTTTATAATTTATTTAATGGTTCATTGGAATGGTATGTCTCTCTTTATCCACTTAAGTTTTAAACGCTGTCATATAAAACATCGCCCAATTGGTTTCTTTTGAATTTTGTAAAAGATATGAGTACGATTACAATCCAGGTAATCAATTTCACAGATTGATATTCGAACTATTTCAATGCAGTTATATTGAACATTCAAAAATGGTCAAAAAGAAGAAGTTTGTGATCAATATAAATTGATAAATACTATTCCCTACAATTAGACAATAAATAGGCTGGCACGTTCCATCTTTACTCTTCTACTGTGTTTTTCATACATTGTTTATAAAAAGTTGATAATCAATACATGCTTATTTTTATATTGTTATTCAATTTAATGAAATAGATGCTTTCCGGTAGTTAATATAATTTTATCAGTAAGATCTAGTTATGAAACAGTGAAGTAACAATATGAAATCCAAATCTTTTTCAGATAGTCTTTTGAACATATTTTTTTATGACTTAAGCCTTAAGTATTGTATATTGAATTGAATTCCTAATTTGTTTTGGCAAAGTATAGTACTTTTGTCATGTACGTTAAGTTAGCGGCCTAGCGGCGTGAAGTTAGCGGCCTAGCGGCGTGAAGTTAGCGGCCTGGCGGCCTAGCGGCCTAGCGGCGTGAAGTTGGCGGCCTAGCGGCCTGCCGGCCTATTTTTTTTTCTATTTCCAAGCAATTGTTAATAGTGAGTGATAGCAGAGTGATAGTCTGTGCATAAAAACAGTTAATATATCATTGTTTGAGAATAAAAAGCATGTATACATGCTTTGAAATAGGATACCATTTTAGGCCGCTAGGCCGCCAGGCCACTAACTTCACGCCGCTAGGCCGCTGAAGTACTCGATTGACTTTTTTGAAAAAAAGTTGAAAAACGCTTCAGAGTGATAATTTGTGCATAAAAACAGTAAATATATCATTGTTTTAGAAGATCAGGCATGTTTAATGCTTTGAATTAGCTGACTGCTTTTTTTAGGAGAAAATGCATGTATACAGGTTTTAAAATAGGATTCAATTTTAGGCCATTAGGCCTCTAGGCCGCCAGGCCGCTAATTTCACGCCGCTTGGCCGCTAGGCCGCTGAAGTGCTTGATCGACTTTTTTGAAAAAAAGTTAAAAACGCTTCAGAGTGATAACTTGTGCATAAAACTGCTTATTATAATTGTTTTAAATTAAAACGTATAGAAGTATGTTCTGAATAGAAAACAATTTAAGGCCGCTATGTAACTGTATGAATAAAAATGAATACGCATACAAATTGCTTGGTAATAGAGAAAAAAATTAGGCCGGCAGGCCGCTAGGCCGCCAACTTCACGCCGCTAGGCCGCCAACTTCACGCCGCTAGGCCGCCATGCCGCTAACTGCACGCCGCTAGGCCGCTAAATTCACGCCGCTAGGCCGCTAACTTCACGCCGCTAGGCCGCTAACTTCACGTCGCTAGGCCACTAGGCCGCTAATTTCACGCCGCTAGGCCGCGAACTTGACGCCGCCAGGCCGCTAACTTGACGCCGCTAGGCCGCTTACTTCACGCCGCTAGGCAGGTTACTTCACGCCACTAGGCCGCTAACTTCACGCCGCTAGGCCGCTAACTTCACGCCGCTAGGCCGCTAACTTCACGCTGCTAGGCCGCTAGGCCGCTAACCTCACGCCGCTAGGCCGCCAACTTCACGCCGCTAGGCCGCCAGGCCGCTAGGCCGTTAACTTCACGCCGCTAGGCCGCTAACTTCACGCCGCTAGGCCGCTAACTTCACGCCGCTAGGCCGCTAGGCCGCTAGGCCGCTAACTTCACGTACATACTTTTGTCGCATGTTCAAACAACTTTTAACAAAATAATAATAAAAAACAGTTCTAGGTTGAACTTTGGTTGATGTGTTATTATTGTAACCAACAGTTTGTTTATATTTCGCATGAATGCTTTTTTGTCTATGTCTGAACCTATAAAAAGTGAACGAGTCCCTTTATGAAGAAAAGTGTTGACGTCGGACGACGGACAATACCAAATACAATTGATCATCATGAGTGGTTTGTTCTCGTGTAATTTAAAAGCAAAATGAAAAATGTCGTGAGCTTGTTCATGGTTCTAAGCATTGTTTCAACATAAATGTTATATCAGTTTCATTGCAGAAGTTTACATTAATTTAAATAATTATATATTGTGATCCACGAACACAATTGACGCCACATAAAGGCACGGCACATATAAATGTCATATATACTACATATGGCACATATTAAGATGATAATTCAACAATAAACTTAGAAGCAAATCAGAGAAAAATATTCATTTGCAGTTCGATAAACCACAATCATTAATTCATTTACACAATACGAAGCCAGTTATATGGACAAGGTCTTCCGAAAATACTTACTAAATAATGCATTTATTGGTTACTGATAACAAGATTGTAACCGTGTATTTAAAAGCTGAAAACGCAAAAATATTAAATGAGTGGTGAATGCTAAAAGATTTACTGTGATAAGGTATTCAAACTTCTTTCTCTTCAATGTATACAGTGCATTAATAAATATAACCGTATAATTAACAAAACAATATGGCATTATATTTGAATTTTAACCCATTCACAACTGTTAATTTCATGTTCTACAACTCTGTTTTAAGTTAGAATACTCTTCCTTTAGAAACAACATTAGGTGACGTCATTGTGACGTCATGACATCATGAACATGCTAAGCAACATCAGTCTAAAATATATCTGCGTGACTACTTATTGTGAAGTCTGAATAAAGTGTAAAATATCCAGTGGTGTTGGTGTATAATATCTGGATTAAGATTAACAATGGTAGCAGAGGCGTATTAAAGAATCCATGGAGGAAATCAATGTAGTGTGGTGTGATTTTGGAGTTTCAGCAGAGAATTAAGCTTCCAAGTAGGGAATTCAGCATGACAACTAGGATAAATCCCCCAGTATTTGGAAAAGAAAAGAACTATGAAAGATTTAAGTTAGAGCTTTTGGCATGGAAAGAAATCACAGAATTAAGCAAAGAAAAACAAGGCATTGTTGTGGCATTAACACTTCCTGAAAATGATGAATCACAAATTCGGGAAAAAGTTTTTGACCAACTTAGATTGGATGAATTAAAAGGGTATGACGGTTTAAATGTTCTAATTAATTTCCTGGATCAGCATCTTGCCTAAGGATGACCTAACTGACAGTCTGGAGAAATTTGAGGACTTTGAAGACTTAAAAAGGTTAGAAGGACAATCTATCAATGAATTTGTGGCTATGTTTGACTCTAAGTATCGAAAGATAGAAATGAAGAATATGACACTGCCTACTGAGATACTGGCTTTCAAGCTACTAAGGAAGGCTAACATTTCAAAGGAGGAGAAGTTGCTAGTACTAACTGGTATGAACTATGACAATAAGAAGACACTTTATGAGGAAGCCAAGAAGTCTCTTAAAAAATTCAAGGGCAATGAAAATGAATCATTAAACAGCCACGCAAGTATCAAGCTAGAACCGGCATTTCTGGCAGCCAACGAAGAGGCTCTGCTTGCAGCCGGGTATTCAAAAACTCGGAGTGGCTATAAAGGCTATCAGGGTAATTACAGTAGTGAGAGAGGAAGCATTTGGCAGCGAGGAAAACTGGGAAAATCTAATGGGAGAGAGAACCAGAGAGGAGAGTTTGCCACGGAAAATAGAAAGAAGGGATTGATAAAGAGCATGAATCCCACAGTACCAGATGGTAGACCATTGACATGCAAATCATGTGGGTCTTTTAGACATTTATTATCTGCATGCCCAGATAGTTGGGAAAATATGAAGAGAGTTCATGCGGTTGAAGAAGAACACGCTGTTCTATTTACAGGGTATGGTAAAAACGAGGTCAGACGCCTGGGGGTTGATGCTCGAAACTGTGCAGTCCTAGATAGTGCTTGTAGCAGTACGGTATGTGGAAGCAGTTGGATGGACAACTATATAGCATCTTTGGACAAGACAGACAGAGAGAAAGTGTTGCAATCAGAAGGTCAGAGAATGTTTAAATTCGGAGGGGGGACCTGCCTGAAATCAAAAGGTGAGTTTAGAATATCTGCTGTATTTGCTGGAAAAGCGGTCACCATAAAAACTGATGTCGTAAAATCAGACATTCCTCTACTACTCTCCCGCACTGCAATGAAGACAGCAGCAATAAAAATGGATCTTGAAAATGATACGGCAACAATTATGGGGCAGGAGGTAGCGCTGAACTTAACAACATCAGGTCATTACTGCATTCCGATAGATAAAACAGTGGAAGTTCTGGTAGAAAAAGTGTTTGCAGTCAAGCTCGAGAATTTGAACACACAAGAGAGATACAAAACTCTTCTGAAACTGCATCGACAATTTGCACATCCTCCAAAGAAAAGGTTGGCAGCACTTTTGAAGGATGCGGGGATATGGAAAAACGATTATGAAGAAGATCTTGACCAAATTGAAAACAGATGTGAACTTTGCAAAGTATATGCCAAGACTCCTTCAAGGCCAGTAGTAGGTATGCCAATGGCCTCCAAGTTCAACGAAAAGGTTGCAATGGACCTAAAACAATGGAATGGGCGGTGGATTTTACACATCATAGACATGTGGTCAAGATATACTTTGTCTATTTTTGTAGACAGAAAGAAGCCGTGTAATATCATAGACGCATTAATGAAGGAATGGGTTGGGAAATTTGGAGTGATGGGATCTTTGATGACAGACAATGGGGGGAATTCAACTCGGACGACTTAAGGGAAATTACATCCATAATGAACATTCAGTTATGTACCACATCAGCTGATAGTCCGTTTCAAAATGGATTGTGTGAAAGAGTGCATGCAATTACTGATATGATGTTGACCAAGCTTCATGCAGATAACACAAAGGTAAATTTGCAGACACTCCTATCATGGGCAAACATGGCGAGGAACTCTTTGCAAATGTGGAACGGTTACAGCAGCCACCAACTTGTCTTTTTTGCCAGAACCCCAACATTCCAAACATCATGAGTGAGAATTTGCCAGCATTACAAGGATCCACAAGCAGTGAAGAGTTTGCAAAGCATTTGAATGTATTGCATGCAACTCGAAGGGCTTTTATACAGTCTGAAGCTGATGAAAGAGTAAGAAGAGCACTCAGAAATAAGGTAAGAGCTTCGGAACAGTTGTTTGAACATGGAGACCGTGTATTTTACAAGAGAGAGGGTCGAGAACATTGGCTTAGACCAGGAAAAGTAGTTTTCCAAGATGGGAAAGTGGTGTTTGTGCGACATGGAGCAGTGTTTGTACGTGTATCCCCCAATAGACTACAAAAGGTGAACAATTTTTTGGACAATGGAGGAGAAAATGATGTCAGTGAGAATCAGAGTTTAGATGCAGGACGAAACCATGCTCAGCCAGAAATGAAGATCACAAGTGATCAACAAATGATTTCTGAAGAATTACCATCCGAACAATTGAATGATGACATACAAACAAGGTTAGAGGAGACACCAGTAGTGTTAGGCTGAGAAAGACAGACACAAGATACCAGAAAGGATAGAAAAATACTGAAACCCAATGATAATATTCAGTATAAAGAACCAGACACTGATGTATGGATCCATGCAAAGGTTCTTGGGAGGGCAGGAAAGGCAACAGGAAATAACAAACACTGGTACAACATTATGGAAGATGAAAGTAAAGAGAAAAAGAGTATCAATTTGGATCAAGTTGAATGGGGACATCTGACTGATGATGTGCATCTAGTGTTGAAGAACAGTAATGTTAATGAAAATGTCTCAGAGGCAAAAATTGCACAGTTACAGAAATTGAGACAATGCAGCACATATGAGGAGGTGAAAGATTGTGGCCAAAGTACTTTATCAACTAGGTGGGTCATAACTACAAAGAATGAACAGACAAAAGCTCGCCTTGTTGTTAGGGGTTTCGAAGAAGAATTTTCAATGCAATGTGACAGTCCGACAGTGGGAAAAGGAGCCATGAGAACATTTCTTCTGCGTCCATCAACAACTGGATTGTTAAGACCACCGACATTAAATCAGCATTTTTACCAGGTCAAGAGATAAAGAGAGATGTTTACATAAAGCCGCCAAAGGACTGCGAAAATGCTGATGGAATTGTCTGGAAGTTACGTCATGGATTGTATGGACTTAAGGATGGTGCAAGACAGTTTTATCTGAGTGTAAAGGGAGAAGTACTGAAACTCGGATGCCAAATTTCTAAAATGGATCCTGCAATGTTCCTTTTGCATACAAATGGAAAGTTGAGCGGAATCATATGTTGCCACGTTGACGATTTTTTTGCATGCTGGAGATGAATGCCTTGAAAGAATTATGACAAGTCTGCGAAAAAGATTTGTAGCGGGAAAAGTAGAGGAAGGAAGTTTTAATTATATTGGATTCAAAGTCATGCAACAGTCCAGAGAAATTTTTCTTGACCAATCAAGGTATGTAGGAAATATAAAGAGCCAAACTTTAGATACAAAGCGGGTGCAGCAGAAAGAAGATTTTCTTACAGCTGAAGAACAAACTAGTTACAGACAAATCTTTGGTCAGATCAACTGGGCTGTACAGGGAACTAGACCGGACATGGCATTTGAACTCATAGATTTGAGTACCAAGTTAAAACAAGCAACTGTAGGTGATTTGTCAAGGGCTGTAAAAACAGTCAACAGATTGAAAGATGTAAAATCGATTATTTCATTCCCAAGACTTAGCAGAAATGTCGGTGACTGGAGAATCGTGGTATTCACAGATGCTTCTCTGTGTAACATCAACAATGGGACTGGAAGTACTGCAGCCTTTGTTGTGTGGTTAGCTGACAACCAGGGAAAATGTTGCCCACTTGATTGGCGTACAAACAAGATTAAAAGGGTTGTTCGGTCAACAATTGCTGCTGAGGCACTCAGTCTACAAGAAGGTCTTGAATGTGGCTATTACTATAGACAGATGCTAGAGGACATTATGAAGCTTCAAAGAAACACTATACCAATAATTGCTCATGTCGACAACAAGAGTGTCATTGATGCTGTGCATTCCACCAAGTTAGTTGATGACAAGCGCCTGCGTGTCGACATAGCAGCCATCAGTGATTCTCTGTCCAGGAATGAAGTAAAGGAGATACGTTGGTGTCCGGGTAAATACCACCTTGCAGACTGCATGACCAAAGGAGGAGCTTCCGGTTTCAATCTGCTAGAAGTGTTCCATGGACGCCGATTTTCAGAAGAATTTATATAGACTGTGTTAATATTCATTTTATCATATTAATTTAAATTTGAATTATTTCTAAAATATTTATTTCTGATAATTAAATAGATAAAAATCAGAAAGAAGAAAAGAAAAGAAAATATAATGAATGTTAATTTCATGTTCTACAACTCTGTTTTAAGTTAGAATACTCTTCCTTTAGAAACAACATTAGGTGACGTCATTGTGACGTCATGACGTTATGAACATGCTAAGCAACATCAGTGTGAAATATATCTGCGTGACTACTTATTGTGAAGTCTGAATAAAGTGTAAACTATCCAGTGGTGTTGATGTATAATATCTGGATTAAGATTAACAACAACAACACCAAAATATTTGGTTAATAATCAAACATGCATATTTATACCAGATATGAGAGCATTATTAAGATAGGGCGTTCTACTGCTGTATACTGATTACCAATCAGGTAGGTATTCACTTGAATTATAACTAAATGTTCTTGAAAATTTCGCTTCATATCACCATTGGTTACCACGCATTATTTACATGTTTTAAAATCAGTAAAGTCAATCTCAATGATAATGCAATTGGTTTTAATTCATCTGTAAAATATTATAATTTATTACATGGTCACAATTAAAGCTGCACTCTCACAGATTGATTGTTTCGACAACTTTTAATGTTTGTCTTGGAATGGCTCAAAGCGTTAATAGCTTTAAGAAATATGATTTTTTCCGGCAGTTCACCAAAAAATCGAGATCTGTTTTATGTATAGGTTAGAGTTTGTTAAGTAATTTCTTCGTGAATAATTAACCTAGGGAAGCTTAATAGATTCTAACCGACTTAGTGTAAGCGCCTCCCAAATATAATCAGCTTTAAACTGAATCCGTGCGCCTGTCAAAAAGACCTGTTAATCACTGCAAGATAGTGTGACGTCATTTAAATCAGCGTTGACGCTGAAATCGCGCCTTTGCACATGCAAACAGTAGGCGTGAATATATGCGCATGCGCAGTTATAGCAATTTACTTATTCATGAAGAGATGTCTTCAGCAATAAGTAACGATTCTTCTGACATAAATAATAAACTGAACTTTTTAAAAATCTAGCGCCCCTGATTGGCTGACAATGTAGGGCAAATACCAATGTAAGTTATCGTATTTGACTAAATTGAAGGCACTGATGCCAAAATGAGCTGATTCTTGGACAAGAAAATAGGTCAAAACAGTTTATGTGTGATAGTGTATCTTTAAAACATGGTTTCTATTTTAAAAGGGTAAAACATTTTTTTCCATATCGACAAGACACTGAGTAAATATTTATAGCTCTTAGATACAGGGTTTGCGAGCTGATGATATTTCAATTACCTTTATTTGCCTTTCATTATTGCACGTAAGCATTATTCAGTGGCATATCGAATGACATATCATTGAGGTTGTTAGTCTGAAATGGTATACGGCACACTATGAATACCTTTTCAATTCCTTAATTACCTTTTAAGAAAAGATAGTTCAATGGTGAACAATCTATAAGGAACATAATTACATTATCCTTGGTTTCATACAACAATATTGAAATACAAACATATTTAAATACAAAGTGTGTTTTACTATATGATATGTGCAAACGCTCAATAATTTATCACTTATTAACAAGAAAATATCATGAAAGGTAGAAAATAAGAGTTACTGCAATGCCTGTATTGCATTCGAAGATTAAAATTGTTGCTCGACACCGCTGTTCACAAAAGATTCAACTTTATCTATGATATACATTATACTTCACATAATGTGAGATATTAAAATATGAAGCATAGTGGTTTTAAACAGAATCAATATGCCTTTTATAAATGTTGTGTTTTGTTTCCTTTGAAAGAGCTCTATAAAACAACATGTTAAAGCCATTAAAACATTCAAAACATGTCTAGACAATAATAAACATAAACACCTGTAACAAACTTCAAGTGTTAACTTTCAACTTATAAACACAAATGTATTATCTTACACAATTTGTTATACATAACTATGGCTCTCAATAAGCATAAACATTCTCAAATTAAGCAGCACACAAATGAATTTCAGAACACTCTAATCATTGGTAAAAATATAGTATTAACACTCTAATACTTTTATACTTTTTCTAGCAAATTACATTACTTTCCTGAAATATCTTGGTTATTGGAACCCGTATTTACATAAATGATTGTATATTTTTCTAAAATTCTAACGAAACAGCACTTTAAGTACCTCAATCAAAGTAATGTTGATACATCATGTTTATCAACATAGTTTTCAGGATTATGATGGAATTCTCGGTTACATGCAAGTAAAGCTATGTATTATCATTATAAATCACAATGACTCTAAATAGTCACTTAAGTAGAGTACACTTAACGTGAATTCAAAACATTTTGATATATGGAACAAGACATGATACATAACTTGAGGACTAAGGTATATGTAGCAAGTATGACACAAATCAATGAATCAGAATTTGTACATGATTATACCTTTATAAAGAACACATAAACATATAAACTCATAGTTATAAGTAAAAATACACCTTAGTAATACTTAAAGTACAGCATGAAATGAGCGTACACAAAACCAAAATATTGATGACGGATGCAGGAATATTTCAGACGGATCAACACTGCAGAGCTAACGCAAACACTCGTATATTGTTTTTCAATCAAACAGGGGCATAACTCTACAATTATTAAAACCAGATTTATGGTCTTTGCTTTTATTTTACATATTATCTCAGGTAATATGTGTACCAAGTTACATTTGGATATCTGGAATGTTTCGTACTCCAACACACTGTTGATGCTGCCGACAACGATCCAATGCTAGACAATTGCTTGACTAGCTTTAACTGATGACAAAAAACGTTATATGTACACAACAAATGTAATGGTATGAGGCTCTATTTGGCTATAAGATGATCAAAATGGTTTATATGCTCGTCATACAAAATGATCGTGGTATATGAATAGGAAAAAATATATAATGCATTATACACTTTGGTACGAAATTGACACTCAGATGGCAACAAAACAAACATTTTCAATGCTTTTGTTCAATAAACTCTTCATTCAGTCAATCCCAACCTTGTCAGATATTCTGTAGAGGAATATTGCAGGTATAAACTCGCTTTTATGGAACAAATAGGGGGAATTCCTTACGATCACGCCACTAGACATAAGCGTTCTACAAAATGACTCGACATTTAATGTTTTATACTCGAGATAGGAGTGGTTTGGTAAATCGGAATAAATAAACTGCTAAAAAAGCTCTTGTCCAACTTTTGATCATTATACATATGTTTCAGTAAGGCACTAAACTTGCAGGGTTTGAAAGTTAAAATTTGACATGACTAACAGGGACTTGAGATGGTGATTTAAGATTGCTATTAGTTGCATACGCTCGTATATATTAAAATTACTATTCAATTTACAAACTCTTTCTTTACAAGAAACACTAGTTTGTGAATTATGCTTCATCTCTTGTAGTATCCTAAATACAACTAAAAAATGACTATGCAGGGTCATGAGGATACAAATACATATGATTTTATGCACATTCATGATTTAATCACTGAATACCTCTGTTATGAAATGAACAGCCCATCTGAATAATAATTTTTATTATTTTGTCCATCTGAAACCGTTTTATTAATGTAAAAGGTCCATTTTTATATTCGCAATAGTCAGCTACATTTCTTTGACTTTTGTATTTAAGCATTTATTCAAGTCAGATAAAATAAGACTATCTCAATGAAATATGTTTTCAATTTTCAAGACTATTGTTGCAGCAAGTAAGAACCATGTCACTACGAATTAGTTTTGTCCCTTTTGTCACTTTCACAATCAATTCATTATCACCATTGCCCGTGTCCTTTTTTATCTTCTTATTCCTTTACTTCACCTCGTCATCTGCTCTTTTGTTGACAACAGCTGTGCACTGAAACATGTGAACTATTTAAATTCTATCTGTCCAAATTATGCAACAACTATGTATGATGTCTTATCCTCCAGCATCACTTACACATCATCATACAAGGTTTAAACTAAACTAGTATAAACATAAAACAAATCAATATATAAAATTTACTTATATCATGTATAGTTACAACTTAACGTTAATTGATATTTAGTGGTTTCATTTCAAGCAGGTGAAGCGGCATAAATAAATAGTTAAGTGGAAGTTTGCACAATTTAATTTTAATGTTGACCACTTACGATGTAAACAAGGGCTAGCCTTGTAAATGGAAAGTTTCCACTTTATTGGTAGACCACTTAAAAACTAAAGATTGTCAGTATGTTCTTACAAAATATATGGTTAAATACATGCGACTCTGTCATATCGACCCATTTATGCTAAAAAAGTACATTCTACCAATCTTTAACCATATTTATGCGAGAAGCTACAGAAACAAGCTCAGTAGAAAAAAAGTTTAAACATAACCCCGGTTTAATGGCACTGGGTAAACGCCAAAGACATAAAACATAAAACCACAAACAAGAAACATGGAATTACTTAAAGCATAATACTAGTATATTTTGAACACGTTATAATTCTAACTGTTAACTCAAACACAGAGTTAACGCCAAAACATTTTTTGATAGTTTGCTAATTATAGAACATGCATTTTATGAAAAATTACAAAGTTAGTCTAAACTTCAATGAAACGAAAATGTACATAATATAGTGTTAGTTTAGAGGTAGTGTCAATGTCAAAGGGAAGGGTATACACCAGGGTATACCCCCCCCCCCCAGTAAATTTACATGTTACTGGCCGTTCCAAGGCGGTCCCTTACAATCCTTGATAAGCAATCCTAGTTTTTTATATGGATATATGTACTGTGTTGTTTGTGGGTTTTTTTTGATGTGGTTCCATGTTGCTGGTTTGTGATTGTTTGTTTTTGTGGACTTGTCTTTGGCATTTATCCTGTGCCATTTAACAGGGTTAATGTCAAAACTTTCGACTACTGCGCTTGTTTCTGTAGTTGTTTATATTCATATTGGAAATAACTTACCCAGCACTCAAAAAAACAAACAAAAACACACCAGCAATGAAAATACAAGTGCAAATTATATCTACCAGGAATGAACAAGTTTTACGTATGAAAACCGCCAAAACAAATATATTGTAAAATAACTATATATAAATCAAAACGGCAATAGTAAATTGTTCAGAATATTAATCAAATGAAACAAAAAACAACAATCATCTACAAACCAATTCCTGAAAATAATATAATATTGATTAAATTTTGTAACAATCTAAAATCTGCATTTCTGAGACCGTTTCTCAAACTTAGACCCATATATCTAATATTAAATGCTACTTACTAGAACTACTTTACATGAATTTACATGACAGTTTTCATAGTCGGGAAATCTGGCTTGGTATCTGATGCAATATGCTTCCAAGAATAAAAAAAATTATTCTTTACATTCGGGTTCAGTCATTTTAAATATTGCAGAACGTTCATAACCGGATGAAATATCAATGACGTTGACGTCATGCACAGTTTCAACGTGCGAAATTTGACAACCTAAAGAGTTACTGTGTTTCGTTTGATACTGATGAGGAGCTTCATTAATATTCATTGAATGGCGTTATACGCCCTGGATATATTATAAAGTACTGCCTTTTGGAAGAACATGATTTTTGTTTTAATATAAACAATTTTACTTTAACTCTCATCTGCAGAACCTCACAGCGTGAAGCTTGAAGCAAGGACGTGTCATAAAGGTCATTGCTGACGGACAGATGAACGCACGAATTAAGAGACACCTCTGTGAAGTATGTGAAGTTCTAGTAGTAGACCAGCAGGTCTCCCAGGCGATATCCAAGCCATCTTTATTGGGGGAAACAGGTGTATATTGTATGATAAAATATAAACCCATATATTCACCAATATGGCTCAAGACCACAGTTATCTGCCCCTTGTTGACCAAGATCCGGATGTTAATACAGAAAAAAGAGTATCAATATTTTATTAAATTGAATGAAAATGAAGCAAAAAAAGTTCGTTTTGCAGAGAACTTGACTGAATTTGACACCCTATTGCAGAAATTGATAGTTTTCAGTATAAATATTGGAAAAATCATAGCTTGTGGAAGTCTGAAAATTAGTCGTTTCTAGCCGATTGACTCCTTTGCGGAAGGTTATGTATTTGAACTCAATTTTGACAGTCGGGTCAATGGTCAACATGGTGTTTTCTTGTGATTATATTTTATGCCTTGAATTGTTCTGGAGATGCCATGTACTTGTTTTTCAATTGGGGTGTGTATAAAGTCAAAAGCCAGGTTAGTGTCTATATGAAACATATAGTAAAAATAACTGTGGTCTCGCGCCTGATATGATAACCAAGTCAATGGTCTGGTGCAGAAACAGACGTATAGAAATCATAATGGTAAGGTGTTCTCGAAACTTAAATTATTCTCAACTAGAGACAAACGGCCAGTTTACTAAAATACAAACAATTACAAATTTAATATGCCATTATGTAGAAATGCATCTCACCAAATCTCTCCTTGGGTACTTCTCTCAGAAGGATGTTATTGAAGCCGTCATTGAGCCATGCCGGACTTTGGTCACCCTTAAATGATTACACATTGTTCACCATTGGGGCCCCGTCTGGACCAACACTGGATGTAAAAAGCAATAAAATAAATGCCGCACTCTCCATCTGCATACTCCTTCATGTGAAGATGCCCTGCAATATCTCCACACCGCCACATTAGGTCTATTTATTTACATCATTTGCTTTTATGATGATGTGGCCCTTAGTGAGATTTTGTCCTTGAGAGTGGCAGGACTATTTTTGTATGTTGATTTGGCTCTCTGCGAGATATAAGGAAAATAATCTATGATTTGTTGGGGGGGGGGGTGCGAGGTATTAGGAAAAACAAATACTAAAATACATTGTTATTCAACTACGTTGCTCTTAGCAATATATGGGAAACAACTTCTGCATTTTCAACGTCTAATACAGTGAAGAGTTATTTATCGTAATAAAGTTTGATAGCCAGAATGATTTAACAGCGGTTCGCTGTGTTAGCAGAGTAGTGACAATGGCCGCGTTTAAACATGAGCGAATGTTAAAACATAAATGTGTACTGTTGATAATGATAAATTGGATGTTGTACAATTCCGACGATTTGCTTTTAAAGGCGGGGATAATATAAAGACACTTTTTCATCTAAAAATGATCATTGACACATAAGAGCCATAATATTTTAAAGGGAAATCCCCCGCTACTTACGCGGGTGCGCAGAAAAATTCTAACTTCAAAATATCCCGGATTATTTAGTGTTACTAACACCCTTACGATATGGGGGTGTAAACAAAAGCAAAACACTTTAAACATGTTATAGATATCATTATAGACTTAAAAGCTCCTTTTTAATTATTATTAACATGCGACGTAGATGCAATTTCCATGGGTGGTCAGGGTAATCCATTGGTTGTTTAATAATGTGCTATGAATTGACCATTTCAATTCCGATGGTTCCTTGTATGGTTGCTTTGTTTCGTATTGTCAAGGACACCATTCAATAAATAGCGAGCGGTGTAAATAAATAGCTTGTAATTTATCCGCACAGAAGTTATAGACCGTTTTTTTTTTCTCGCATACCGGACATGTGTTCCGGTCATGTGACCAATGCTGGAAAAACCCGTCTTACACCCCATGTAAGATAAGTCATGCGCAACAACGCGCCACTTCTTATGTATTTTATTGTATGGTTTATGGAAAGTATATTCTGTCATTTCAAATAAGCGCAATTAAATATATAAGTAAATAATCGTAAAAACGCGATTTTAGAGGAACTATTTGACGTCAAAAGTGATTCAAAATTACAGTGCTTTATGGCGTCAGTAAACAACGACACGCGCTTTTTGGTGAAATGAACAAAAGTACGTTTTCTACGTCAATTTTCCCACAAATTGATAATTTTAGATATGCAATAAAAAATATCAATCATGTTGTTTCGGTCCGGAGCAAGCCTCGTTACTGGCTTACGCGCGTGCTCTCGGGTCGGATATTTCTATCCGTACTGGAAACACATGATGGATTCCTAAACGCACGTTCCACTTGCTACCGTTCCATTATAAGAGTTACTGTGTAGAATATGTCAAATATGCTACAGTTATCATTATCGACGTAAAAGTTTTTTTTAAATTATTATTAAGATGAAACGTAAATGCAATTAAAAACCCAAACGTGTTCAATCACTGATTTATAATCTTATATCAATTAACTTACCCAACCAAAACGTGTTTGATCATTAATTTATATCAATTATTTTACGTAACTTAATTTGGTTTGACAAAAAGCTAAACGTCAGATGGATTCGAAGCCGCTACCGGTGAAATAAGAATCACTTTCGTCCGGAACACAATTACTATAGTAAAGTCAATAAACATTTTGCTTGATTGGTAAACTGTTTTCCATCTCCTTCTTTTTTGATTTGGTTAGATACAGAGTTCATGACCATATACATCTCAATATATTTGTGGGAAAATAGAAACACATATTCTGACAAAATCTGTAAGTTATGGATGCAAGCAGGATAACAAGCAGATTGTTGGGCCAATACAGACCAAACGCTTTGTTCCATTGCGACAAAAAACACTAAATTAATTGTTTCAAACATAATTTGATACACTCCTATTTCAAGTCGAATTTATGTAAAAATGATACACGCAAAAAAGAGATATTTTACTTTTTATTCTAAATATACAACACAAAGTATACATGTACTCGTACATAAATAACATGGAAGCCTTTCTAATAAAAAGTGTTTGATTGTTAATGTTTAAGGTATAAAAGGTTAATAAAGCTCTTTTTAACATTCTTAAACACTATATATCAAGTAACAAGGTAGAAGTGATTCCAGGAACAATTGTTGGTGCCTTAAATACGTCAATTTCATAATACGTTTATAAACTGCTTATAAACCATTTAAATGTTCTGATCGATTACTTAGAAACGTTACAAAAATAAGTTTAAGAAAGTCTTATAGATACTTAAAGTGACACTCTTATTCGAAAGCAATACATACGCATGTATAACGAACATAAATGTTGAGTGATAAACCTTTAACTACTTCCTTAATAATGCATTTATGGAAAAATATTAATAACAAGATTGTAACCGTGTATTTAAAAGCTGAATACGCAAAAGTAGTAATGGTCGGTAAGTGTTTAAAGATTTACTGCGATATACTGTCGTCTCATGAGATAGAATTACCGTGTTTTCTGCACCTTTCTTTTAAATTCAACTCTGTATCCTTCTTAAAAACCGTTGATTTCGACATTTATGCACCCTATTTGGTGCATAAAAACAATTGCATTAATTGTGGTACATCTTATTTGGGAGTAACAGTGCATCTTTTATTGAAGCTTTTAACTGTTTTACTTATATAATTTATATCAGTTAAATATGAACATATTTATTATATATATATATATATATATATATATATATATATATATATATATATATATATATATCATACATGGAGTTTCAGGTACCTAATACTTGCAAAATTCAAACTGTTAATCAAGCTTATAATTTGTTAAGGTGACATTATTTTTTAGTTTATCAATAAAGTTCCGTGCCAAAAAAAAATACGGTAATATGTTATTTTTTTTGGCACGGAACTTTATTGATAAACTAATTACTAATAATTAAAAAGCTACTGGAAATAACCATCAAATATGATAGTTATCACCATACGGTAAATAGCGGCGTGTTTAAATAAGACAATAAAGTTCATGCAAGAAATCAGACTTGCAGCTAGTTTTCACACTTACATTTTACCCTAATACTTATTTTTAACATTGACATTAAGGTGCACTGCTTGTGGGGTTTACGACATGCAACACCCTACATATACGGACTCTGATAAGGTGTGTTTTTAAATACATTTAGAACTACAAAAATTATCTATAACACATTCAATAAGTAGCACGAGTGTATCTATTGTACACCATATATGCATCCAGTACGTTAACTAACTACATAAACTAAATAACACCACACGTACGTACGAGACGTAGATTTAAAGCACATTGAGTTCAGATATTAGAAAGTTAACAAACATACGATCCATGATCGATACAGGCTAAAAAGAGTCGACATTCTTTTATTTTATTTATACAGAATGTCAATGTTTTACCTTTATTTAAATTGATACACTTGTATTTGTTTTTGTCCTGGATAACTGTTCGACACGACCAGCTTTTGACCGTCCTTGGACACAGCAACTGCCCTTGGATAGTTCTTGTTAACCTTACATGAACCGATAACCCTCCCTGTAGGAGACAGCTGCACCAACACACAGTCCTCGGGACCTACACTAAGTCCACGAGGATTTTTGATACTGTCATCTTTTACCACTGTGGTAACACAGATCGTACCGCTGACATCATGGAAAGATACAGAGTTGTCCAATGCGTCACTCAGAACTACGATTTGACGGTTAGGAATGAAAGTGGTGGCGCTTCCAAATTCATCAAATTTATAGTTTTTTTCGGGTAGTTTTGGTTCAAATTCTTCCTCTTCATGCAGCTAGTTTACACAATTACATTTGACCCATATATATATATACACATTGACATTAACGTTGTACAGTACTTGTTGGGTTTACACCGAGGTTTTCGACATGCAACACCCTACATTTACATACATTGATATGGTCTATGTTTTTTTATACATTTAAAACTAAACAAGTAACCCATAACATATTCAATAAGAAGCATGAGCGTATCTATTATACAAATATGTTTGAACTTTCAACCAGTACGAAACTTAGTACTTGTACCCAACAACTCGACACTAGAATTTACAAAAAAATATATGATTCCAGGTGTCCGTGTAGGATACAGGAATCGACGTTAGAGGGTGGTAACGTGGGGGGTGCAATCTTTTGGTTTGCGTCCCTCTCTCAAAACCGTAATTTATTCGGTTTAAAGTGTTGGCAAGGGGATGGGGCGGTCCCCAAAGAAAATATTAACAATTACTAGTCCGAAATGGTGCGTTTGAGGTGCATGTTAGTACTGTTTTCTCCCGTATTGAAATTAAAAGTAAACTTGGACGATTGTAGCGGGTGGGGCGGCGCCGGGTGCGCTTCCTGGATCCGCTAGAGGTTACATCCAGTACGATAACTAACTACATGTACTAAATAACACGACACGTGTTTACTTTACCTCTGCTCATTAGATTTAAAGCACATCGATTTCAGATATCAAGAAAGTTAATGACCATACGATCCTTGATCGATACAGGCTAAAACAAGTCAACTTTTTTTCTTTATCAATGCAGAATATCAATATTTTATATTTATTTTAATTGGTACACTTGTAGTGTTTGTCCTTTCAAGCTGTTCGACACAACAAGCTTTTGACCGTCCTTGGACACAGCAACTGTCCGTGGAAATGTCATGTCAACCTTACATGAACCAATCACTCTCCCTGTAGGAGACAGCTGCACAATAGAGTCAGTATCCTCACTACACACAAACACACAGTTCCCGGGACCTACACAAAGTCCACGAGGAGATTTGATGCAATCATCTTTCACAACTGTGGTAACACAGAGCGTACCGCTAATGTCATGGAAAGATACAGAGTTGTCCAGTGCGTCACTTACAACTACGATTTGACGGTTAGGAATGTAAGTGGTGGTGCTTCCAAATTCATCAAATTTATAGTTTTTTTCGGTTAGTTTTGGTTCAAATTCTTCCTCTTCAGATGCTGAAACTATGCAGGCTGGATACCTGTCGTCATATGTCGATGCACAGAGACGTTCGTCAGATATGATCGATATCGAATTCTTTGGACGGGAGTATTTCTTAGTTTGTAGTACATTTATTGTATTATTTATGCTTAATTCAGAAAATACGATTTCATTGAAGCTTGTATAAGCAAATGTGTCATCTCTTAAACATGCAACATGATATGGTATATCTGTTTTTTTTAGTTGCTAGTACATCTCCAAGTGGAGTGAACCGATGGCATCCCCGTTGTGTACGACAGAAAGCAATGACTTGTTGATTTCGAAAATGATATCCAGAACATATTGGTCGGACTCCTGTTTGGAAATCGTATTTTTGTGTTGTCTTATTTTTTTGGTAAACAGATGCATTCTACAGGAATCATCACTGTATGTAGCTAATGTTGTATCAGTATCTTTAGTAATGGCCGTTCGATTTATTTTCGCGTCAGCTATTTTCTTTGATTCAATCTTGACTGCATCAAGGGTACTCTGAACAACGTTGCACTTGAAATCATCAAACAGTTTATCTATTTCATTCTTCATGATGTCAATTTGTTCGGGAATGACCTTAACCTGGCTGTGGTAATCTTGGATTCGTTTTTCATCACCTTTTTCAATATTTTCACACAATCCACGAATATTTGAAAGCGACAATTTCCCACCTGATTTGATATCTGTGACTTCAGTGCACTGCTTATGGTACATTACAACACAGAGTCCACAGCACATTTCATCGTGGTCTACACAGTATATGTTTACATCCTGCTTGTGTTTGATGCATATTTTCCTTTGGCCTTCTTCCAAACCTTGTAGATCGTGTCCAACCATTATATCATTCAAGGAGTGGTTCATTGTGCACTCCTCACACTGGTGTTGTTGGCAGGTTTTACACAGCACCACCGCATCATTCCACCTCCCGTTGGTTCTACATGGATCACAACGTTTCCCCTTCCGACCGGGAACGTTATCGTCGGCACACGTTTGATCCGAGTCTGGAGACCTTCCGCCAACTTGGTCGTGTACATTTGTTTGGAAGCCTTCAGCCATGTCTTTACAAAAAAATGTTTTTGACAAGAAACATATTTAACTTATAAACGGATGATGTGTTCATCGCAATCCCGAAAGCATTAATGTTTAACAATATCAAACTCTTAAGTAATATTTGTCCTTCTTATCACAAAGTAAAGGCATGCGCAAATCAATATTGAGTTAAGAAATTGGTTCACAGCCAGCAAACTTTTATGAAAGAGGCATGCATAACACGCTTGGTTGTCTACATTTTCGTATCACCTGTTATGCAAGCAATACATACAGACAACTTTTGCCTAAAGTGACGTTACAGTTATTATGACATTCAAAACGTAAATATGATTATGAAGACGCACAAAATCGCCCTATATGAATATTATCTCCCATATGTTATTCAACTTTTCTTGCCATTTTGAAACTTTTTTCCAATATAATTTTTACAATTATTGGTGTATTGCATATCATTTTATTATATTTGTATTACATCTTTACTCAGATCAACGTATTATAAAAGCGCGGATGATTGTTTCCGTTATTGCAAAACAGGGATTAGTGTTGATTCGGGTTCCGGAGGAATGTTGTATTTTACTAAATATGTATAGATTGTGTCATTCATTATATACTTGATTGAGCACTCCACACACTGGTGTTGTCGACATGTGTTACACAGCACCACCGCTTCTTTCCACCTCCCATTGGTTTTACAACGTTTTCCTTTTCGATCAGGAACGTTGTCGTCGGCAAAAGTTGCATGCTTATGGTGGATAAAAATTTGCTGATGTGCAACTTGACCTTACTGCTAGGGTGTATACCATTCTAATATTGTTATAAATTATGCAGAATATAATAAAAAAACAACTGATTTGGACGCACAACGCCGTTATTATCAGTGTATCAGGGGTCGGGGAAAATTCCCCCGTGGGTATTTCATGAGATAAAAATGCAATCATATCCTATAAAAATGCAATGCTAAAATATTTCATTAAAGCTATCGTACTCCTTTCAGCTGGTACATTTGAAGGTATCATTTATACACATTATTGAATCTTTTGTTTTAGAATGAAACAACTCTGAACTAATACAGTTTAAATGTTTTGTAACAGAATTAAGATATTTATTTCGATAGTCACAAACATTTCTTTATCATTTTTCCAAAACGAAAGTTTTATCAATGTGATTGTGTCAAATGTACTTCCTTTATACAAACTATTGGCGTTCAATTAAAGTCATTCATTCTTACTAATCGCCACTACATAAAGACGTTCAAAAATACCCCAGGGGTAATTTGCCAACACTGATATATTTGCAAATCTGGGCAAATTATCAGCATATAAATGCAACAATAGACAAAAGAAGTTCCGATAGTTTATGCCCGCGACAATGTTAAACCGTCAGATATACATGTACACTTTTTGTAAATCTCGGAGGATTTCCTCACAACGTAGTATTGGACATAGGTAACAGTATCGGTCAGAAACACTTTTATATTAAAAATAAGAAAGGCTCCGAGATCGTTTTCACTTCATGCTCATTAGTCCTAAAGTATAAACGAAATCTTTTAATAAATACTTGCAAGTAGTTTATTACATAAGATTATTGTTTTTATACTCAATACAATACTATATGCATTATGTACATATGATAACAATGTTTCTTTTCGCTCATCTCTGATCGATACTTCCACCTTTGGTCTAAGACAAACACCCTCTGCTGAAATAATTCCCACTGAGATAGCTATTAGTCGACAAACGGTTACAGGTATGATATTAGAGTATGCGATATCTCAAGCTATCTGACACACTTATTGATCAAAGATAGATTGACTATAGTTTTGAAAAGAAAAAAAATATGTCGTGCAAATGAACGATGATTGCAAAAATCACCCAAAATGCGATAGTGTTCTTCTCGGGCGAAAGGGTACGATGGTCTCATATGAGTAAATACTCAGTGGTTGCTTTAAACAAGCATTCTTTTATATAGCCTATCAGATCACTAGGTAAGTTCTCTGTCCTGCAGTAAAACACTGTTTTATAGTTCTTATACGTCTACACAAGGGTATTTTTAGAGTGGCAACAGTACACGAACCTTTGCTTTACCTTTACTCTCAGGTGAAAGATGTACGTATATAAAATGTCCATACAGTTTGCTATTGCATTGTTTAGTACCTTTATATTTGAAAGACCTTCGTCTCGAAACGCATAAATGTTGGAACGACAGTGCACTCTGAATTTATAGTTTCACATTTCACTAATATTTTTATGACCGAGAATAAATATTGAAACAAAATAATAAACACCGTTTGTCATGGTATCCAAGGTTAAGATGAAAGCAAGTAATTATAAGTGTGGCTAGTTACATATTTATTCTTTTATAAAATCAACCGTTGAATATTATCTCTTAAACATTGCAAAGTTTCATTGATTCTGCTTCCGTTTTATCTAAAAAAACAATCATAAAATATTTAATTCGTGTACCTCGCAAACTCATGTTAGACTAAAAAAACGCATTAATTTATCATCTTATAGATATAACAAGTTTCAAGGTTTCAAGCACCTTAAATACATAGTTTAAGGAATGTTTGGTGTGATAATCCCCTGCTGTGCATCTTCTGCTAATTGCACTGGTGTAGGGGCCAATTTCCTGTATATTGGTTTACTGGCTTATGGCCATTCAGGGTCAAATATTATAATGAAACCTCCAAAACTGCACAGCAGGATACTCAGGCTGGAGATCTGATAGGAGGGATCAAGGCAAGTAGATTTAGGTCAATACACAGAGGTTGTGAACTATGCCCCGACGTGTACACGTCAACATAACATATGAGCCAATTCTCACGGGTACACGTCAACATAACATATGAGCAACTTCTCCCTCGGACACGTCAACATATCATATGAGCCACTTCTCACCTGTACAAGTCAACATAACATATGAGCCACTTCTCACGTGTACACGTCAACATAACATATGAGCCACTTCTCACGTGTACACGTCAACATAACATATGAGCCACATCTCACGTGTACAAGTCAACATAACATATGAGCCACTTCTCACGTGAACACGTCAACATAACATATCAACCACTTCTCACGTGTACACGTCAACATAACATATGAGCCACTTCTCACGTGAACACGTCAACATTACATATCAACCACTTCTCACGTGTACAAGTCAACATAACATATGAGCCATTTCTCACGTGTACACGTCAACATAACATAAGAGCCACTTCTCACGTGTACACGTCAACATGACATATGAGCCACTTCTCACGTGTACAAGTCAATATAACATATGAGCCACTTCTCATGTGAACACGTCAACATAACATATCAGCCACTTCTCACGTGTACACGTCAACATAACATATTAGCCACATCTCACGTGTACACGTCAACATATCATATGAGCCACTTTTCACCTGTACACGTCAACATAACATATGAGCCACTTCTCACCTGTACACGTCAACATATCATATGAACCACTTCTCACGTGTACATGTCAACATATCATATGAGCCACTTCTCACGTGTACACGTCAACATATAATATGAGCCACTACTCACCTGTACACGTCAAGATATCATATCAGCCACTTCTCACCTGTACACTTCAACATATCATATGAACCACTTCTCACTTGTACACGTCCACATAACATATGAGACACTTCTCACCTGTACACGTCCACATAACAAATGAGCCACATCTCACGTGTACACGTCAACATAACATATGAGCCACATCTCACGTGTACAAGTCAACATAACATATGAGCCACATCTCACGTGTACACGTCAACATAACATAGGAGCTACTTCTCACGTGTACACATCAACATAATATATGAGCCACTTCTCACCAGTACACGTCCACATAACATATGAAACTTTTCTCAAGTGTACACGTCAACATAACATATGAGCCACTCCTCACGTGTACACGTCCACATAACATATGAACCTTTTCTCAAGTGTACACGTCAACATAACATATGAGCCACTTCTCACCTGTACACGTCAACATATCATATGAGCCACTTCTCACCTGTACACGTCAACATAACATATGAGCCACTTCTCACGTGTGCACGTCAACATAACATATGAGCCACTTCTCACGTGTGCACGTCAACATAACATAAGAGCCACTACTCATGTGTACACGCCAACATAATATATGATAATTTCTCAAGTGTACACGCCAACATAAGATATAAACACCTTCTCACGTGTATACGTCAACATAACATATGAGCCACTTCTCACCTGTACACGTCAACATAACATATGAACCACTTCTCACCTGTACACGTCAAAATTACATATGAGCCACTTCTCACGTGTACACGTCAACATAACATATGAGCCACTTTTCACGTGTACACGTCAACAAAACATATGAGCCACTTCTCAAGTGTACACGTCAACATAACATATGAGCCACTTCTCACGTGTACACGTCAACATTACATATGAGCCACTTCTCACGTGTACACGCCAACATAATATATGAACATTTCTCACGTGTACACGCCAACATAAGATATAAACCACTTCTTACGTGTGCACGTCAACATAACATAAGAGCCACTTCTCACCTGTACACGTCCACATAACATACCAGCTATTTTTTACGTGTTCGCGTCAGCATAACATATGAGCCACTTCTAACGTGTACGCGCCAAAATAAGAAATGATCCACTTCTCACCTGTACACGTCCACATCACATATGAACCACTTCTCACGTATACACGTCAACAATGAATATGAGCAACCTCTCACGTGTACACGTCAACATTATATATGAGCCACCTTTAACGTGTACACGTCAACATAACATATGAGCCACTTCTCACGTGTACACGACAGCCTAACATACGAGCTACTTCTCACGTGTATACGTCCATATAACATATGAGCCACTTCTCACGTGTACAAGTCCAAATAACAAATGAGCCACTCCTCACATGTACACGTCAGCATACTATACGAGCTACTTCTCACGTGTACACGTCAACATACCATATGAGCCACTCCTCACGTGTACACGTCAACATAACATATGAGCCACTTCTCACATGTACACGTCAACATAACATATGAACCGCTTCTCACGTGTACACATCAGCATACCATATGAGACACTTCTCACGTGTACACGTCAACATAACATATGAGACACTTCTCACGTGTACACGTCAACATAACATATGAGCTACTTCTTACATGTACACGTCAACATTACATATGAGCCACTTCTCACGTGTACACGTCAACATAACATGTGAGTCACTTCTCACGTGTACACATCAACATTACATATGAGCCACTTCTCACGTGTACACGTCAACATAACATGTGAGTCACTTCTCACGTGTACACATCAACATAACATATGAGCTACTTCTCACGTGTACACATCAACATTACATATGAGACACTTCTCACATGTACACGTCAACATAACATGTGAGTCACTTCTAACGTGTACACATCAACATTACATATGAGACACTTCTCACGTGTACACCTCAACATAACATGTGAGTCACTTCTAACGTGTACACATCAACATAACATATGATACACTTCGCACGTGTACACGTCAACATAACATGTGAGTCACTTCTAACGTGTACACGTCAGCATAACATATCAGCCACTTCTCACCTGTACGCGTCAACATAACATATGAGCCACTTCTCACGTGTACACGTCAACATATTATTTGAGTCACTTCTCACCTGTACACGTCCACATAACAAATGAGCCCCTCCTCACGTGTACACGCCAACATATCATATGAGCCACTACTCATGTGTACACGTCAACATAACATATGAGCCACTTCTCACGTGTACACGTCAGCATATCATATGAGCCACTTCTCACGGGTACACGTAAACATAACATATGAGCCACTTCTCACGGGTACACATAAACATATCATATGAGCCACTTCTCATGTGTACACGCCAACATATCATATGAGCCACTTCTCATGTGTACACGTCAACATATCATATGAGCCACTTCTCACGTGTACTCGTCAGGATATCATATGAGCCACTTCGCACGTGTACACGCCAACATATCATATGAGCCACTTCTCATGGTACACGTCAACATAACATATGAGCCACTTCTCACCTGTACACGTCAACATACCATAAGAGCCACTCCTCACGTGTACACGTCAACATATCATATGTACCACTTCTCACCTGTACACGTCCACATAACATATGAACCACTTCTCACGGGTACATGTCCACATAACATATGAGTCAATCCTCAGGTGTTCACGTCAACATATCATATGAGCCACTTCTCACCTGTACACGTCAACATAAAAAATGAGCCACTTCTCACGTGTACACGTTAACATAACATATGAGCCACTCCTCACCTGTACACGTCAACATATCATATGAGCCACTTCTCACCTGTACACGCCCACATAACAAATGAGCCACTTCTCACCTGTACACGTCAACATAACATATGAGCCACTTCTCACGTGCACACGTCAACATATCATATGAGCCACTTCTCACATGAACACGTCAACATAACATATGAGCCACTTCTCACGTGTACACGTCAGCATAACATATGAGCCACTCCTCACCTGTACACGTCAACATATCATATGTACCACTTCTCACCTGTACACGTCCACATAACATATGAGCCACTTCTCGCGTGTACACGCCCACATAACATTTGAGGAACATCTCACGTGTACACGTCAGCATAACATATGAGAGACTTCTCACGTGTATACGTCAACATAATATATGAGCCACTTCCTTACGTGTAAACGTCAACATTACATATACGCCACTTCTTACGTATACACGTGAACATAATATATAAGCCACTTCTCACGTAAACATAAGATATGAGTCACTTCTCACGTGTACACGCCAACATAACATATGAGGCATTACTCGAGTGTAGACGCCAATATAACATTATTTACTTTAAAATCTAACCTAACGTCGAACAATCATATTAAGCTGTAACCAACACTTTAATATACAGATATATATGCAATATACAAACTTTAAATTGCCAAAACATACACATCTTTTAAAAAATTAACATTGGTTGAACACATGAGCAGACAATTAGATGATAATAATATCATAAATTAGAAAATTAATCAACTGAAGTGATATTCCAGAGTGCGTCATGTTTCTATGTCTCTGAGAACGTCATTAAACAAACATAGTACGTAAGGACACAGATACATGTTTCTATGGCGCAATGAACACAAACATAATAGCACCCAAAACTATATTCATTATAATAAAAAGCTCTAGTGCTTTGATTGATGAAAGTAATTAAAACAGGAACTATACTCTTAACCGAAGTAAAAGGCTCAACGTACAGCACAACGTGTAATAAATATGTATATACATTTGACAGAGACAGTAAAACACACGCACATACATATGTATTTTATGTAAGGGGCAAAGAATAGCTTGATTGAAATCTGTTTCATCATGTTTTTTGATAAAGAGCTTATTAAATGCCGAACAAATACCAAAAACGATCACCTCTATAAAACACCTTGTTATAGCATGGGGTATAATTTTTTCAAATTGAATGAGCTCTTCTCAGAGGCTCATCTCTTTGTGGGGAGCCCCCTTACATTCCTTTCAATAGTACATAAAGAATGCGTAGTTGACTACAGATTGTTAGCATATCATATTACTTCCTACTTCCTCAATGAAATAGATCAGCTTTAAACTGAATCCGTGCGCCTGTCAAAAAGACCTGTCAATCTCTGCAAGATAGTGTGAGGTAATTTAAATCAGCGTTGACGCTGAAATCGCGCCTTTGCACATGCAAACAGTAGGCGTAAATATATGCGCATGCGCATGCGCAGTTTTAGCAATTTACTTATTCATGAAGAGTTGTCTTCAGCAATAAGTAACGATTTTTCTGACACAAATAATAAACTGAACTTTTTAAAAATCTAGCGCCTCTGATTTGCTGATAATGTAGGGCAAATACCAATGTAAGTTATCGTATTTGACTAAATTGAAGGCACTGATGCCAAAATGAGCTGATTCTTAGACAAGAAAATAGGTCAAAACAGTTAATTTGTGATAGTGTATCTCTAAAACATGGTTTCTATTTTAAAAGGGTAAAACATTTTTTCCATATCGACAAGACACTGAGTAAATATTTATAGCTCTTAGATACAGGGTTTGACAAGCTGATGATATTTCAATTGCCTTAATTTGCATTTCAGTATTGCACGTAAGCCTTATTCAGTGGCATATCGAATGACATATCATTAAGGTTGTTTGTCTGATATTTTCTTCCACAATTCAACCTTATTTCACTTCCTTAATGGTATAGGGCACACTATGAATACCTTTTCAATACCTTATTTACCTTTTAAGAAAAGCTAGTTCAATGGTAAACAATCTATAAGGAACATAATTACATTATCCTTGGTTTTATACAACAATATTAAAATACAAACATATTTAAATACAAAGTGTATTTTACTATATGATATGTGCAAACGCTCAATAATTTACCACTTATCAACAAGAAAGAATCATGAAGGGTAGAAAAAAGGGTTACTGCAATGCCTGTATTGCATTTAAAGATTAAATTGTTGCTCGACACAGCTGTTCACAAAAGATTCAACTTTATATATGATATACATTATACTTCACATAATGTGAGATATTAAAATATGAAGCATAATGGTTTTAAACAGAATCAATATGCCTTTTATAAATTTTGTGTTTTGTTTCCGTTGAAAGAGCTCTATAAAACAACATGTTAAAGCCATTAAAACATTCAAAACATGTCTAGACAATAATAAACTTTAACACCTGTAACAAACTTCAAGTGTCAACTTTCAACTTATAAACACAAATGTATTATCTTACACAATTTGTTATACATAACTATGGCTCTCAATAAGCATAAACATTCTCAAAATAAGCAGCACACGAATGAATTTCAGAACACTGTAATCATTGGTAAAAATATACTAGTATAGTATGAACACTCTTAATGCTTTTATACTTTCTCTAGCAAATTACATTACTTTCCTTAAATTTCTTGGTTATTGGAACCCGTATTTACATAAATGTTTGTATATATTTCTAACATTCTAACGATACAGCAACTTTAAGAAACTCAATCAAAGTAATGTTGATACATCATGTTTATCAGCATAGTTTTCAGGATTATGATGGAATTCTCGGTTAGATGCAAGTAAAGCTATGTATTATCATTATAAATCACAATAACTCTAAATAGTCACTTAAGTAGAGTACACTTAACGTGAATTCAAAACATTTTGATATTTGAAACAAGACATGATACATAACTTGAGAACTAAAGCATATGTAGCAAGTATGGAACAAAACAATGAATCATAATTTGTACATGATTATACCTTTATAAAGAACACATAAACATATAACGTAGTTATAAGTAAAAATAAACCTTAGTAATACTTAAAGTACAGCAAGAAATGAGCGTACACAAAACCAAGATATTGATGACGGATGCAGGAATATTTCAGACGGATCAACACTGCAGAGCTAACGCAAACACTCGTATATTGTTTTTCAATCAAAAAGGGGCATAACTCAACAATTATTAAAACCAGATTTATGGTCTTTACTTTTATTTTACATATTATCTCAGGTAATATATGTACCAAGTTACATTTGGATATCTGGAATGTTTCGTACTCCAACACACTGTTGATGCTGCTGACAACGATCCAATGCTAGACAATTGCTTGACTTTCTTTAACTGATGACAAAAAAACATTCTATGTACACAACAAATGTAATGGTATGAGGCTCTATTTGGCTATAAGATGACCAAAATGGTTTATACGCTCGTCATACAAATTGCTCGTGATATATGAATAGGAAAAATATATAATGCATTATACACGTTGGTACCAAATAGACACTCAGCTGGCAACAAAACAAATATTTACAATGCTTTTTTTCAATATACTCTTCATTCAGTCAATACCAACCTTGTCAGATATTCTGTAGAGGAATGTTGCAGATATAAACTCGCTGTGATGAAACAAATAGGGTACATGAACGTTCTACAAAATTACTCGACATTTAATGTTTTATACTCGAGATAGGAGAGGTTTGGTAAATCGGAATAAATAAACTGCTAAAAAAGCTCTTGTCCAATTTTTGATCATTATATATATGTTTCAGTAAGGCACTTAACCTGCAGGGTTTGAAAGTTAAAATTTGACATGACTTACAGGGACTTGACATGGTGTATTTAAGATTGCTATTAGTTGCATATGCTCGTATATATTTAAATTATCATTCAATTTACAAACTCTTTCTTTACAAGTAACACTAGTTTGTGAATTATGCTTCATCTCTTGTAGTATCTTAAATACAACTAAAAAATTGACTATGCAGGGTTATGAAGATACAATTACATATGATTTTATGCACATTCATGATTAAATCACTGAATACCTCTGCTATGAATTGAACAGACCATCTGGATAATAATTGTTATTATTTTGTCCATCTGAAACTGTTTTTTAATGTAAAAAATCCATTTTTATATTCGCAACTTTCAAAATAGTCAGCTACATTTCTTTGACTTTTGTATTTAAGTATTTATTCAAGTCAGATTAAATAAGATTATCTCAATGAAATATGTTTTCAATTTTCAAGACTATTGTTGCAGCAGGTAAGAACCATGTCACTACGAACTAGTTTAGTCCCGTTTGTCACTTCCACAATCATTTCATTATCACCATTGCCCGTTGTCCTTTTTCATCATCTTATTCCTTTTCTTCACCTCGGCATCTGCTCTTTTGTTGGCAATGGCTGTGCACTGAAACATGTGAACTGTTTTAATTCTAGCTTTCCAAATTAAGCAACAACTATGTATGATGTCTTATCCTCCAGCAACACTTACACATCATCATACAAGGTTTAAACTTCACTAATATAAACATAAAACAAATCAATATATAAAATCTACTTATATCATGTATATTTACAACTAAACTTTAATTGAGATTTAGTGGTTTCATTTTAAGCAGGTGAAGCGGCATAAATGAATAGTTAAGTGGAAGTTTGCACTATTCAATGTTGACCCTTATTACAATGTAAATAAGGGCTGGTCTTGTAAATGGAAAGTTTTCACTTTATTGGTAAAAACTAAAGCTTTTCAGTATGTTCTTACACAAAATATATGGTTATATACATGCGACTGTGTCATATCGACCCATTTATTCTAAAAAAGTACATTCTACCAATCTTTAACCATATTTATGCGAAAAGCTACAGAAACAAGCTCAGTAGCAAAAAGTTTAAACATAAACCCCGTTTAATGGCACTGGGTAAACGCCAAAGACATAAAACATAAAATCACAAACAAGAAACATGGAATTAATTCAAGCATAATACTAGTATATTTTGAACACGTTATGATTCTAACTGTCAACTCAAACACAGAACATTTTTTGATAGTTTGCTAATTATAGAACATTTATTTTATGAAAAAAATACGAAGTTAGTCTAAACTTCAATGAAACGAACATGTACATAATATAGTGTTAGTTTAGAGATTGTGTCAATGTCAAAGGGAAGAGTATACACCAGGGTATACCCCCCAGTAAATTTACATGTTACTGGCTGTTCCAAGGCGGTCCCTTACAATCCTTGATAAGCAATCCAAGTTTTTTTATATGGATATATGTATAGTGTTGTTTGTGGAGTTTTTTGATGTGGTTCCATGTTTCGTGATAATTGGCCAGTTTGTCTCTAGTTGAGAATGATTTAAGTTTCGAGAACACCTTACCATTATGATATCTATTCCTCTGTTTCTGCGCCAGACCGTTGACTTGGTTATCATATTGGTGAAGATATGGGTTTATATTTTATCATACAATATACACCTTTTTCAAAGTTGGCTTGGATATCGCCTGGGAGACTACTAGAACTTCACAGACTTCACATTTATGACACGTCCTTGCCTCGCTTCAGGATTAACGTTGTGAGGTTCTGCAGGTGAGAGTTAAAGAAAAATTGTTTATATTAAAACAAAAATCATGTTCTTCTAAAAGGGAATACTTTATAATATATCCAGGTCGTATAACGCCATTCAATGCATATTGATAAAGCCCCTCATCAGTATCAAACGAAACACAGTACACAGTAACACAGTAACTCTTTAGGTTGTCAAATTTCGCACGTTGAAACTGTGCATGACGTCAACGTCATTGATATTTCATCCGGTTATAAACGTTCTACAATATTTAAATAATACTACCGATAGTCGAGATAGTCGAGATATAAATTGATGTTTTAGTCGTTATAACATAACATGATCATGTGATTATAATTTCTGTACATGACGTTCACATCGAGTCGTTCAACACTTATTATCATTATAAAGACATTTGTTCTTTTACTTCCTTGACCATACATATAACCGTCAACATTTAAACCGATAACGTGATATGTCGTGCCGGATTATGCTAGGCTAACAAAATATCAACGCACCAAAAGTCAAGAATCAAACTTACAAATTCAAACTCGCTCAAAATTTTAAATAAAGAACAGTTTTAACGAAATATCAACATAAGTTAACCGATTAAATAGAACAGTACTTTGTTTTTTTCCGTATGCCTTTGAATTTCAAGTAAAGTCAAAATTGTAATGACATATCAGCATTCTTAGCGTTAATTTTACTTTTTATTCGTCTGACCTTGTCTTGTGAACAAAGTACAATATGTTCCAGATCAGTATTGACTAATAAATAATACATCAATAAGTTCTCTCTCTATTCTGGATTTATTCAATTTTAACCCCTTAAAGTATAATTCAATTCATTGCTTAAATCGGATGCAAACGAATATTCGAATACTTGATTCAACGTTTGGAATTCGAATGTCAAAATCGATATTCGAATATTTGTTGTTCTTTGTTGAATCAACACAATGCTAAAACCTTTTGCCTACAACAGTGCTCTTGTTTATGAAGTTATTTTGTCTTGCTTTTTTTAAAAACGGGTGACCCTTTTTGCCAGAAACGTGCATGAACTTGATGACAATACACTATATACGCGCCTAGTCTCAATTAGGGACATATCGTCGGGTACTATAAAAACATTTCCCGTATGTTTACAATAACTGTTGCGGATCCGTGGTCTAGTGGTAACATACTTGTCTATCAAACCAGGGGTCGTATGTTCAATTCCCGGTCGCTCAACTAAAAATACAAATCGACTTTCGGGAGTGACGTTAAATGGGGGGGGGTCATGTGTGACAGTGCTATGCACTGGTGTACGTTAAAGAACCAGGGTAGCTCTAACCTGGGTTATATTCTGTCTGTGCGCTATGCTCCAACAACCTATAATGACTTACAATCTTATCGGATCACTCGCCGAATGGACAAGGCCCGAGTGCGAGTATGAATAATCTTACACACCCGCAATTACAATAAATGGATATTAGTCAAGTGACAAAACAAACAGTTTTTGCATGCTCTACTTATTTCATCATATATACCTAATGTATAAGACTGTATGAATAAAGTTATTAATAATTAGTTACAAAGCATTAGTATTTTTATTGTATTCATAAGCGATAAAACATTTCATGTAAATATTTATTCATTTAAAAAAATCTGAAATAGATGTAAATCAGAGCTATAATAAGCAATATTTTAGTTAGTATATGTCAATGTTCGTTTTATGCATAATAATGTCCGTAACTCCATTATTACGTTATATTTTATATCTCTCTATAAAGAGACCATCATGTTTTATGGGATGCGCTTCAAGAGGAAACTTTAACTGCTGACTTTCAGGTATGCATATTACCTGTATTTTTAAATTGATATGCCGGTGCTTGTCGATCCATGTAATCAGTTTAATATTAAATATATTTCGTGTTCAACTAGTAACGTACTACAAAGTGTATCAACGGGGCAATCTGCATCTCAAAGAAACCAAAACAAATACAAAATATTTCTAGGAACGATATATATATAAACATAGTATTTCACTTTATATTTAATAACCAAAATATATTAAAATGCATCGTTTATTCAATTGTGGTGCTTCTTGTTTTATTTTTCGATATAATGAGTACAAAGGTTCATACCTACACGGTATTCTCTAGCATACCTCTATTGCGCGATATCAATCAAATACGTCACTATAACACTGTAACCATCATTACGTCTCTATAACACTCTATTCCTCAATCACGTCTCTATAACACTGTATCCCTTGATAGCGTCTCTATAACACTGTTACCATCGATTACGTCTCTATAACACTGTATTCTTCGATTACGTCGCTATAACACTGTTTTCCTCGATAACGTCTCTATAACACTGTAAACATCGATTACGTCACTATAACACTGTATTCCTCAAATACGTCTCTATAACACTGTATTCCTCGATAACGTCTCTATAACACTGCATCCCTCGATTACGTCTCTATAACACTGTATCCCTCGATTAAGTCTCTATAACACTGTATCCATCGATTACGTCTCTATAACACTCTATCCCTCTGTAACGTCTCTATAACACTGTATCCCTCTGTTGCGTCTCTTTAACGCTGTATCCCTGTATTGCATCTCTATAACACTGTATCCCTCGATTGCCTCTCTATAACACTGTATCCCTCTGTTACGTCTCTATAACATCATAACCCTCTGTTACGTCTCCATAACAATGTATCCCTGTATTAAGTCTCTATAACACCGTATACATCGATTACGCCTCTATTACACTTTATCCCTCGATTACGTCTTTATAACACCGTATCCCTTAATTACGCCTCATAACAATGTATCCCTTGATTATGTCTTCATAACAATGTATCCCTCGATTATGTCTCTATAACACTGTATCCATCGATTGCGTCTCTATAACACTGTATCCATCGATTGCGTCTCTATAACACTCTATCCCTGTATTGCGTCTCTGTAACACTGTATTCCTTGATTGCGCCTCTAGAACACTGTATCCTTATATTGCGTCTCTATAACACTGTATCCCTGTTTTGCGTCTCAATACCACTGTATCCTATTCATCGTCTCTATTACATTGTATCCCTCGATTGCGTCTCTTTAACACTGTATCCCTCGATTAAGTCTCTATAACACTCTTTCACTGTAATGCGTCTCTATAACACTGTATCCCTCGATAACGTCGCTATAACACTGTATTTTTCGATTATGTCTCTATTACACTCCATCCCTTGATTACGTGTCTATAACCCTGTATCCATCGATTACGTCTCACTAACACCGCATCCCTCGATAACGTCTCTATAACACTGTATCCCGGTATTACGTCTCAATAACACTGTATCAATCGATAACGTCTCTATAACACTCTATTCCTGTAATGCGTCTCTATAACACTGTATCTATTGATTACGTCTCTATAACACTGTATCCCTGTATTACGTCTCCATAACACTGTATCCATCGATAACGTCTCTATAACACTCTATTCCTGTAATGCGTCTCTATAAGACTGTATCCAACAATTACGTCTCTATAACGCTGTATCCCTGTATTGCGCTCCATAACACTGTATCCCTGTAATAAGTCTTTATAACACTGTATCCTCGATTACGTCTCTATAACACTATATCCCTCTGTTGCGTCTCTATAACACTGTATCCCTCTGTTGCGTCTATATAACACTGTATACCTGTGTAACGGTTCTAAAACACTGCATTCCTCGATTACGTCTCTATAACACTGTATCCATCGATTACATCTCTATAACACTGTATCCCTGGACTGCGTCCCTATAACACTGTATCCCTCGATTACGTCCCTACAAGACCGTATCCATCGATTACGTCTCTATAACACTGAATTCCTCGATTACCTATCACTTTATCCCTCGATTACTTCTTTTAACACTGTATCCCTCGATTACGTCAATATAACACTGCATCCCTCGATTACGTCTCTATAACACTGTATCCCTCGATTTCGTCTCTATAACACTGTATCCCTGTATTGCATCTCTTTAACACTGTATTCCTCGTTTACATCTTAATAACACTGTAACCATGTGTTACGTTTAAATAACAGTGTATCCCTCGATTACGTCTCTATAACACTGTATTAGTCGATTGCGTCTCTATAACACTGTATCCATGTATTGCGTTTTTATAACACTTTATCCCTGTATTGGGTCTCTACAACACTTTATCCCTCTGTTAAGTCTTTATAACACTGTATCCCTGTATGACGTCTCTATAACTCTGTATCCCTCGATTGCGTCTCTAAAACACTGTATCCCTCGATTTCGTCCCTATAACACTGTATCCCTCGATTGCGTCTCTAAAACACTGTATCCTTCGATTACGTTCCTATAACACTGTATCCCTTTATAGCGTCTCTATAACAGTGTATCCCTCGATTTCGTCTCTATAACACTGTATCTATGCATTACGTCTCTAAAACACTATATCCCTCGATTGCGTCCCTATAACGCTGTATCCCTCGATTGCGTCTCTATAACACTGATCCCTCGATTACGTCTCTATAACACTGTATGCCTCGATTACGTCTCTATAACACTGTATCCCTCTATTGCGTCTCCATAACACTGTATCCTTGTATTGCGTCTCTATAACACTGTATCCCTCGATTGCGTCTCTAAAACAATGTATCCCTCGACTGCGTCCGTATAACACTGTATCCCTTTAACGCGTCTCTATAACACTGTATCCATCGATTACGTTTCTATAACATTGTATCTATGTATTATGTCTCTATAACACTGTATCCCTCGATTGCGTCCCTATAACGCTGTATCCCTCGATTGCGTCTCTATACTAACACTGTATCCGTCTATAACACAGTATCCCTCAATAACACGATATCCCTCTAGTACGTTGTATCCCTGTGTTACGCAGTATCCCTCTATAATACAGTATCCACCTATAGTACGCGATACTTCGTCATAGAGGGATGCCACGTAGAAGAGTGATACTACGTAATAGAGGGACAGCGTGTTAAAGAGGGTTTCCACGTTGTCCCTCTATACGTAGTATCCCTCTTCTACGTGGTACCCCTCTCTGACGAAGTCTCTCTGTTACTCGATATTCTTCTATTACGTAATAGCCCTTTATAATGCAGTATTCTTCCTAAACGCAGTTTTCCTCTGCTACGCCACTGGTTCTCTCTATTACGTGATATCACTCTATTTTTAATCCATATTCATCTATTACGCAGTATCCTCTTGTCCGCAGTATCCTTCTTTAACGCGGTATATATTCAAATCGAACTATCTCTCAATAACGCAGAATACACATATTATGCAATATCCATCTACAACACGATATCCCTCTAAAACGCGGTACACAGTATCCCTCTATTACGCGGTTCCCCTCTATTTCAGTGTACCTCTTTATGGCACGGGATCTCTATATCACGTGGTATCCCTCTTTAACGTGATTTCTCTCTATAATGTATCATCTCTCTGCATTAACCGGGTCCCTCCATATCATGGTATCCCTCTTTAACGTGGTTTCTCTCTATTACTTGACATCTCTCTATTACATGGCATCTCTCTATTACACGGTATCTCTCTTTTACATTGTATCCCTCTGTTACATAATATCCCTCTAACACGTGATATCCATCTATTGCGTAGTATCCCTCTGTTAGGTGGTTTCCCTCTATTACATATTATCTCTCTATTACGTGGTATCGCTCTATAACGTGGTATCCCTCTATAACGTGGTATCCTTTCATTACGTAGTATCATAAGGGCTATTGCGTGGTGTCCCTCTATAACGTTGTACCCCTAAATTACGAGGTATCCCTTTATAACGTGGTATTCCTCTATTACAAAGTATCCCTCTTTTACATTTTATCTCTCTATAACGTTGTATCCCTCTATTACGTGGTTTCCCTCTGTTAAAAATATCCCTGTTTTACGTGTATCCCTCTATTACGTGGTACCTCTCTATTACGTGGTTTTCATCTATTACGTGGTATCCCTATATTACGTGGTACTTGTCTATAACGTGATATCCCTCTATTACGTGGTACCTCTCTTTTACATGGTACCTATCTATGACATGATATCTCTCTATAACGTTGTATGCCTCTATTACGTGGGATCCCTCTATTATATTGTATCTCTCAATGACATGCTTTCCCTATATTACGTGGTATCCCTCTATCACGTGGTATTCCTTTATTACGTGGTTTCTCTCTATTACAGGGTATCCCTCATTACGTGGTTTGACTTAATTACGTGGTTTCTCTCTATTACAGGGTATCCCTCATTACGTGGTTTGACTTTATTATGTGGTTTCTCTCTATTACAGGGTAGCCCTCATTACGTGGATTGACTCTATTACGTGGTATCTCTTTATTACATGGTATCCCTCTATTGGGCTGTATCTCTCTATTGCGTGGTTTCCCTTTATAACGTGGTTTCTCTCTATTACACGGTATCCCTCTATTACGTGGTTTGTCTCTATTATGTGGTTTCTCTTTAATACATGGCATCCCACTATTACGTAGTATTTCTGTATTACACGGTATATCTCTATTACGTGGTATCTCTTTATTACATGGTGTCCCTCTATAACGTAGTATCCCTGAATAACATGGTATCTATGATGTGGTATCCGATTGTTACAGGATATCTGTATATTACGCAGTATACCTCTATAACGCGGAAGACAATATCCCTCTTTTATACGGTATCTCTCTATCATATGTATATCTTGATTACGTGGTTTCTATCAATTACTTGATATTCACTTATTACGTGGTATTCCTCAATAACATGTAATCCGTCTGTTACATGATATCTCTCAATTACGTGGTATCCCTCTATAACATGTAATCCGTCTGTTACATTTATCTCTCTATTACGTGGCATCCCTCTATTACATGTAATCCGTCTAGTACATGATATCTCTCTATTACTTGGTATCTCTGTATTACATGGTTTCTATCTGTTACGTGGTATATCTCTATTTCATGATATCTACCGTTTACGTTACATCCCTCTATAACATGGTATTTCTCTATCAGATGTCATCTCTCTATTTCTTGGTAATGTACGTTGTTAAGTGGTATCTTTATATTACATAGTATCCCTCTATAACGCCGCACGCGGTATCACTATTACGTGGTAGCCCTCTACTACATAGTATCCGTTTATTACAGGATCTCTTTATTATACGTGGTATCCTTAATGAATGGTATCCCTCTATAACATTTAATCTCTCTCTTACGTGGTATACCTCTTTTACTTGGTAACCCTCTTTAACGAGGTACCCCCTCTCAAATACGGTATCGCTCTATAACCCAATATCCCTCTATAACATGGTATCCCTCTTTGACGTGGTATCCATATAGTACGTGGAATCCTTATATTTCATGGTATCCTTATATAACGCGACATCCCTCTAAAACCCTCTGTGACGAAGTATCTCTCTGTTACTCGATATTCTTCTATAACCAAGTATTCCTCTATAAATCAACTTTCTTCCTTAACGCAGTTCTTCTCTGCTACGCCACTGGTTCTCTCTATTACGTGATATCACACTATTTTTACACGATATTCATAAATTACGCAGTATTCTCTTGTACGCCGTATCCTTCTTTAACGCTGTATGTATTCAAATCGAACTATCGCATTATGCATCTATAACGCAGAATCATCAATAAAATGATCCGTACCAGAGCATTGCAAATTCTGTTGTTTTAAAAATACGAAATAAAGTGAAGTACATAGTAAAGAAAATGTTGTTGACCGGAAAGGAAATATGCCTCTGTGAATGGCATTTTTGATTGCCAGAATGTGATCAAATCACATCGTGGTTGCCATATTTGGTCTATTTGACACTGAATATGCTGAACAAGAGCTGGGCATATGTTTGATATGTTTTTAAATGGATTTATTGGTGGCAAAACATTTTCTTTTGCCACTAAGTAGACTTAGTTAGAACTGCATAAGTTTCTGTTGTGCTCTAAAAGTTCTTCCCAAACTGTGTCATGTGGCATAAATGCTGCGCATGTGTTTTTTGGGTCTGAGTGGGCAATACGGTTGCCAAACTGTGGAATTTTTGTCACTGAGTAAGCTAAAATATAAACTGTTTTTACAAAGGAATAAAATGTTTGAAATACCATGTTTATGACTTATTTGAATATTTCTTTTTCTAGTTTAGCTATTAGATTTTTCTTTGAGACGCATATACTATTAAAATAGAATGCTAAAGGTTCGAAAACATTTTATTGCACGCTATCGCTCTCCTATTTCAGCTGCAAATAAGCAGTTATTTTGTTGAAACACTATCTTGATTCTTATTCTTTTAGTATAAAACAAGCGTGAATACGTAGATGTTTTTTGACAGTATGCTATTCTTTTATTGGTTCGAAAGATATTTATTTCATTACTTTCCCCAATGTCCTGCAACATTATACTGCTAAGACAGATATTGATAGCATAAGTTGAGAAATATTGTCTTTATCATTATATCTCATGTTCATTTCAGCACAGTCTATTTGCATTTTATTATAAATATTAAAAGTTCTCAGTTACCATATTACCATAAACGCGACCAAAACGATTAAAGGAACACATTTGATGATAAGATGATAACTGTTTTATAATGTTCTTCATACTGACATAAAATACTTAGCATTTCAAAAGCAGGGTCAAATTCATTTAAATATCGAAACGCAAATATTGACCAATTTTGACATTTACATTTTATTTAAAAAGAGCATGTGAGTTTCATGTAATTCCATCCAGCCGGATTTATTACTTTCAAGGTATTCAAGTGTTTTTACAACCTAATGAGTTAATATTCTAGTACCAATGTCTATCCAGGTATTTAGAAAGTCGAAACGTGTTTCTATGAGTCTACGTACTGCGCCAAACCCGATTAGAGCGAAACTCTGAATGTTCAATTGTTCAATTGTGGCACCAAGCAGCCCTCTGTATCCTATTTTCGGTTACAGATAAGCTTACTGATCAAGCAAGTTCCAGGCGGTCTTTTTCAGAGCCAAACCATCTCATATGCATCTTTAAATAAGCCTTATAGACCACATCATTTTGGCACCCATTAACCCCAGTCCGCAAAATAAGCCCCCGTAAACTTCTCATAATAGGCCTCTAGTGCCAACTATTACACATTTTAGAAACATATGACTAAATATGAAAATAGAGCTAATAATCTACGATGTCCGAAGATTCATTGAAGCTTATCTGTGATGAGGACCTTTATCGCACTAAATGAGCATTATCAGCATACACAAATCGAAAATGCTACTTCTGAGAAATGGGACTACTCAAGATTAAAGCAATTAAGACCTCAAACATATATATAAGAAACGTATCTAGTATTCCGCGTATATTTTTTGATATGATAGTGGAATTACACACATTAGATATTGTAGAACTTATGAGACAGTTTGTTGCCATATTTTAACAGTTCTCGTTACCGTTAGACATCATAACCCTCTCAGACACGTGTTTCCTTTTTGAGCCGCTCAATATCCATCTTTAGCCCATTTGGATGAGTTCCGAGATAATTGAAATTCAAGGGAAGTCGAATGAACAAGTCACTGGTATTGCTAGCAATTTACAAGTCGATTACCAGTTGTGTTTTCATATTAACAATATTTTAAATGATGTGCATAGGATTATACTCATGGCCCCAAACTAATTGTACACATGTTTACATACATGTACCTGGTTTGCATGTTTGCGTTATCGCATGTGGACATTCAGACCACATAATAGTCCAGTCATATTGTGACAAAATTTTACCAAATTAAGCACTTTTGGTCGAAATTATGTAACTTTGCCTGATAAAACATACCATGTGTGTATAACACGTGATAAATAACGTCATATATGCTACGCCGAAAGGCAACATCTTGCTTTAAATGAAGACAACTTTTCTTTTTCTACACCATTTTAAATGGAACAAAAGGCAGTCTATGCCGCTTTAAGTGCCTCGCCTCAGTTTAAGTACCGTAGTTTAATTAGGTGATTAGTTTCTCCATGCACTGCGATAAACCTGTTTCCAAAAGAACACTGTTTTGACAGTGCTCCATCAACCAGCGGTTTTGCGAAAGTGTTTGTCAAATTGAACTCTCAATCAAACTCTTGTAGAGGGGTGCTTTGTAAGCGGCGTAGACTGCAATTTGTCTTATTGTAAATGGTGAAGAAATAGAAAAGTTATTTTCGTTTAAAGTCTCCATTCAAAGCAAAATATTGCTTTCCGACGTAGCATTATGACCTAATTTATCACGTGGTAAGCACACACTGACATATGCATGTTATGGTAAAGAACGCTCAGGGGCCATCTAAATTTCATACAAGATGGTCGCCAAAATCCAAGATGGCCACCATCACGATATTTATATTTTAAAGAGGAATTGTCATTTATAAAATTGATTAATGAACACAATAAATAGGAATATTTCACTTAAACTGACACTGTTATTCAAATAAATAAATTCACATGTATAACAAACATAAATTTCGACTGATAAACCTTAACTACGTACTAAATAAGCTTTTTACTGATAATACGACTTTAACCGTGTATTTAATAGCTGAAAACGCAAAAATATTAAATGATTGGTGACTGCTAAAAGATTTACGGTGATTTAATATCGTCTCATTAGGTGGAAATACCGTGTTTTATGCACATTTTCTTTCAAATAACTTGGTATCCTTCATATACACCATTGTTTTCAACATTTATTCATCAATTTTGGTATATTAAAACAATTGTATTAATTGTGGTAAACCTAATTTGGGAGTAAGAGTGCATCTTTAAACGAAGTAAAAGGCTCAAAGTATAGCACAACCTGTGATAGATATGTATTGTACATTTGACAAAGACAGTTAAAACCCCACAATACATAGCAAAATGATCACCTCTATGAATCACTGAAAAGGTATTTAAACATTGAAATTTAATTTTACATCCTGGCATAGCATCGGATATTAATTATTCAAATTGAATGAGCTCTTTTTTCATTGGCTCTTCTCATCGAGGGGAAACCCCCCTTACATTCCTTTCAATGAATGGGTAGTTTACTACAGAGGGTAAGCATATCAAATTACTTCCTCAATGAAATAGGGCAACTTAAGCAATTTTACTGATAAATATTTCGTTCTTTCTTTTCAATACATACATTGCATTAGTAAATGTAACCTTATGATTTACAAAACAATAAGACATTATATTTGACTTTACACATTTTACAACAGCACCAATATAGTTGGTTTATTATAAAACATACATATTTATAGCAGACATGATAACATTATTAAAATAGGGCGTTATATTGTTGTATATTGATTCTCAATGAATTATACACTTCAGTTATAACTAAATATTGTTGAAAATTCCGAATCATATGATTTTTGGTTACCATACACTATTCCAATGTCTTTAGATCAGTATAATCAATTGTTTTGTCAAAAAGATAAATTTATAACATAGCCATATTTAAAGATGCACTCTCACAGATTGATTGTTTTGATTATTTTTATTGTCTTGGAATGAGACTTTTTTGCATAAATGTCTGGAAACCATTGATATAAGAATGTTGTCAAAAGAGCAGATCACAGTTTTCATAGTTACGTTTGAAAAAATATGTTTTATGTCTTAAAGCGTAACTAACGCTTTACAAAAAAAATTATGTCGGCAGTTTATCTAACAAATGAGATCTGCTCTTTTGTGATTTTCTTTTTGTGACTGAATTGAAGGCACTGATGCCAAAATAATCTGATTCTTAGACAAAAATAGGTCAACACTGCCAATTTGTGAGAGAGCATGTTTAAAACATAGTTTTTATTAAGAAAGATCAAACGTAAACATTATTCAATGGCATATCGAAAGACGAATCATATATGTTATTATAGAGAGGGCACATATTTTCTTCAACAATTGACTTTAGTTTTACTTCCTTAATGATATACGGCCCATAATGAATACCACTTCAATTAAAATTTAAGAACCAATAGTTCAATAGTAAACAATTGGTAAGGAACATAATTGCATGCTATTATTAGTTTCATACAACAATATTGAAATAGCAAACAACAATAATTTAATTAAAGGTGTGTTTGTCTAAAAATACATGCCAAATCTCAATATTTAATCACTTATTAACAAGACTGAAAATGATGGGTAGAAAAAGGGTTACTTCAATATTTCTTTTGCATTTGAAGATTACTTACTATTCATGCTTAACACTAATCACGCCACTAGACATAAACATTCAACAAAATGACTCGACATTTAATGTTTTATACTCGAAATAGGATAGCTTTTGTAAATCGGAATAAATTAACTGTCAAAAAGGCTCTTTCCCATTTTTCATTATTATGAATATTTTTCAGTAAGGCACTTAAAGGGGCTTACTCACAGATGAAAAATAGCGAAAAAAAAGAATTGTCAAATAATGACATAAACTTGGCATCGATGTGTACAATGCATTGAAACTTACTTTTTGAAGTATTACATAGTTTACAATGTATTTAAGTTTAGCAGTTATTTCGTATTTTTCCTTTTTTTACTGGGTAGAATTCATTCCTTATGCGTGATTGGCTAGTCGGTGATATCACGTGATATTACCGAGGTAGGTTTATAGCTTAATTATTCACCACTTTAGTGTTATCCTTGATAGCGCAGTAGGGAAGACATTGGATCTCAAAATTGGCGACGTGGGTTCGAACCCGGTCTCCGACACATCTTATTTTTAACATTTTGGTATTTGTTTTGCAATTTTGAGGTCAAAGCGTAACACATTCTATTTGATAATTATCCTGAGATATGTTACAGGAAAAAAACTTTTTTGGTGCAAATCTGTGAGACAGTCCCTTTAACTTGCAGGGTTGGAAAATTAAAACAATAACTTACATGGACTTCACCTGGTGTATTTAAGATTGCTATTATTTGCATATATATTTAGATTATTATTCATCTTGCACATTCTTTCTTTACAAATATCACTAGTTTGTGAATTAGGCTTTATCCCTTGTAGTATCTTAAATACAAATCACAAATGCCTATGCAGTGTCATGAGGATACAATTACATATTATGTTTTGCACGGTCATGAATTTATCACTGAATACCTCTTTCATCCCGTTTGTATAATTACATATGTTATTTTGTCCATTTGAAACTTATGTTCTAATGTTACAAATCAAATTTTTATATTCTCAACTTTCAAAATAGTCATCTACATTTCTTTGACTTTGGTATGTATGCATTTATTCAAGTCAGATAAAATAAGATTATTTCAATAAAATATGTTTTCAATTATCAAGGCGTTTTATAACTATGAATAGAAACTTAAAATTAGATAAGCTAAAGCTACTTTATTTTTCTAATTTAATATGTATATGTATATTGCATTTCCTTTAATATATGTATGTACGATGATTATCAGCAGAAAAAAGTTCAAACTATTGTTCCGGCAAGTAAGAATCCTGTCACTACTAACTAGTTTAGTCCCTCCATGTGTGCTCAATTCATTATCATCAATGCCTTTTATTGTCAATCTTTTTATGCCCCCGAAGGTGGGCATATTAAAATAACACCGTCCGTCCGTCCGTCCGTGTGTCCAGCTCAATAACTCGTGTCCGGGCTGTAACTTTATCTTGTATGGACAGATTTTAAAATAACTTGCCACATGTGTTTACCAGAAGATGTGTCGCGTGCAAGACCCGTGTCCCTACCTCTAAGGTCAAGGTCACAATTGTGTTATTCTCAATGGAATGCTGCATATAAGGACATAAAGTATAGGTTGTCGTGTCCGGGCTGTAACTTTCTGCTGTATAGACATATTTTAAAATAACTTGCCACATGTGTTCGACATACCAAGACGACGTGTCGCGTGCAAGACCGGTGCTCATACCTCTAAGGTCAAGGTCAAACTTAGGTGTTTATTCACAATGGAATGCTGCATATAAGGACATAGAGTATAGGTTGTTGTGTCCGGGCCATAACTCTCTCCTGTATGGACATATTTTAAAATAACTTGCCACATGTTTTTGACATACCAAGACGACGTGTCGCGTGCAAGACCCGTGTCCCTGCCTTTAAGGTCAAGGTCACAGTTGGTGTTTATTCACAATGGAATGCTGCATATAAGGACATAGAGTATAGGCTGTCGTGTCGATGCTGTAACTTTCTCTTGTATGGCCAGATTTTAAAATAACTTGCCACCTGTGTTCTACATACCAAGACGACGTGTCGCATGCAAGCCCATGTCCTTAACTCTAAGGTTAAGGTCACACTTAGGTGTTTATTTACAATGGAATGCTGCATATAAGGACATAGAGTATAGGTTGTCGTGGCCGGGCTGTAACCTTTTCTTGTATGAACATATTTTAAAATAACTAGCCACATGTGTGACTTACCATGACTACGTGTCGCGTGCAAGACCCTTGTCAAGGTCACACTTAGGTGTCTATTCACAATGGAATGAGTCTATTTACAATGCAATGTTGCATATAAGGACATTGAGTATAGGTTATCGTGTCCGGGCTGTAACGTTCTCTTGTATGGACATATTTTAAAATAACATGCCACATGTGTTTCACATATCAAGACGACGTGATGCATGCAAGACCTGTGTCCCTACCTCTAAGGTCAAGGTCAAACTTGGTGCTTATTCACAATTGAATGTTGCATATAAGGATATAGAGTATAGGTTGTCGTGTCCGGGCTGTAACTTCTTCCTGTATGGACATATTTTAAAATAACTTGCCACATGTGATCGACATATCAAGATGACGTGTCGCGTGCAAGGCCCGTGTCCCTACCTCTAAGGTCAATGTCACACTTGGTGTTTATTCACAACGGAATGCTACATATAAGGAAATAGAGTATAGGTTGTTGTGTCCGGGCTGTAACTTCTTCCTGTATGGACATATTTTAAAATAACTTGCCACCTGTGTTCCACATACCAAGACGACGTGTCGCATTCAAGACCCGTGACCCTCCCTCTAAGGCCAAGGTCACACTTAGGTGTTTATTCACAATAAAATGCTGGGTATATGGACATAGAGTACATGCTGTCGTTTCCAGGCTGTAACTTTTTCTTGTATTGACATATTTTAAAATAACTTGCCACATGTGTTCGACATATCAAGAGGACGTGTCGCGTGCAAGACCCGTGTCCCTACCTCTAAGGTCAAACTTTGTGTTATTCACAATGGAATGCTGCATATATAAGGACATAGAGAATAGGGTGTCGTGTCCGGGCTGTAACTTTCTCTGGTATAGACAGATTGTAAAATAACTTGCCACATGTGTTCCACATACCATGACGACGTGTCGCATGCAAGCCCATGTCCTTAACTCTAAGGTCAAGGTCACACTTAGGTGTTTATTTACAATGGAATGCTGCATATAAGGACATAGAGTATAGGTTGTCGTGGCCGGGCTGTAACCTTTTCTTGTATGGACAGATTTTAAAATAACTAGCCACATGTGTGACATACCAAGACGACGTGTCGCGTGCAAGACCCGTGTCACTACCTCTAAAGTCAAGGTCACAATGGAAGGCGTCTATTTACAATGCAATGTTGCATATAAGGACATAGAGTATAGGTTGTCGTGTCCGGGCTGTAACTTTCTCTTGTATGGAAATATTTTAAAATAACATGCCACATGTGTTTTACATATCAAGACAACGTGATGCATGCAAGACCTGTGTCCCTACCTCTAAGGTCAATGACACACTTGTTGTTTATTCACAACGGAATTCTACATATAAGGAAATAGAGTATAGGTTGTTGTGTCCGGGCTGTAACTTCTTCCTGTATGGACATATTTTAAAATAACTTGCCACATGTGTTTTACATGCCAAGACGACGTGTCGCGTGTAAGACCCGTGGTCCTACCTCTAAGGTCAAGGTCAAACTTAGCTGTTTTTTTCAATGAAATGCTGCATCTTAGGACATAGAGTATAGGTTGTCGTGTCGATGCGGTTACTTTCTCTGGTATGGACAGATTTTAAAATAACTTGCCGCATGTGTTTGACATACCAAGACGACTTGTCGCGTGCAAGACCCATGTCCCTACCTCTAAGGTCAAGGTCACACTTAAGATGTTTATTCACAATGGAATGCTGAATATGGGTGGTATTTTATTATGATATGTTATGTTTTTATGTTAAAATAACTTGACATATGTATTTGACACATAAAGGAAAGATCAACTTTTCATGTATTGACCTTGTTCATAGGTCAATGTCACATTCGGGGGCAATCGTCACATACTGTGACAGCTCTTGTTCTTTCTATTCTTTATCACGGCATCTTCTCTCTTGTTGGCATTGACTGTGCTCTGAAATATATAAAGCATTTTAATTCTAGCTGACTTAATTATGCAACAACTATGTATGATGTCTTATATACAACAAACACTTACACAATATCATACAGGGCTTAAAACTAACATATATATACAAACACAAAACAAATCAAAATATACAACAAATGAAATAATATAGTACAAAACATTTAGCTTTATTATGGTTATTTACAACTAAACGTCAATATATTTAGTGGTTTCATTTCGTCCAATGTTTTTCCAATAAATTTCATTCAGTAAATCAGCAGCCAGCTATGGTTGATTTTAATCAGGTGAAGCGGTATATATAAACAGTGAATGGCCGAGTTAATTGGAAGTTTGCACTATTCAATGATGACCACTTACAATGTAAACAGGGGCTAGCCTTGAAAATGGAAAGTGTTCACTATATTGGTAGACCACTTAAAACTTAAGGTTGTTAGTATGTTCTAACACATAAACTATGGTTATATAAATGCAACTGGGTCACATCGACCCATTTTATTCTAAAAAGGTACATTCTACCAATCTTTAACCATTACTTAAAGCATAATTCTGGTATATTTTGAACACGTTATATTTTTCACTGTTTACTCAAACACAGAGTAAATGCCAAAACATTCGTTGATGGTTTGCTGTTTATAAAAAACACAAAATTAGTATAAAACTTCAATGAAACGACAATGTACATAATATAATGTTAGTTTAGAGGTTGAGACAATGTCAAAGGGAAGGGTATACATAAAAAAACACCAGGGTATACCCCGCAGTAATTTTACAAATTACTGACCGTTCCAAGGCTATCCCTAACAATCCTTGATAAGCACCCCTATTTTTTATATAGAATAAATGTATAGTGTTGTCTATGGAGCCTTTTTCAATTGTTCCATGTTTCTGGTCTGTGATTGTTTGTTTTTGTGTCTTTGTCTTTGGCGTTTACTCTGTGTCATTAAACGGGGTTTATGTTTAAATTTCCGACTACTGGGCTTGTTTCTGTAGTTTTTCATATATATAAATCAAAATGGCAAAAATAAAATGTTTAGAATATTAATCAAATGAAACAAAAAACCACATTCCTGAAAATAAAATAATATTGATAAAAATTTGTAACAATTTTAATTTGCATTTCTGAGACCGTTTCTTAAACTAAGATTCATGAATGGACTCTCTATCGGTTTGCCATCAAACCTGTCCAGTATCATTAACACCTAGCATCAGTCCATATTGTGATATGGAACAACATAGCATACACTCAAAAACCTTATTATAGTTCTTATATTAAATGTTACTTCCTAGACCTTCTTCACATGACATTGTTCATAGTCTGGAAATTTGGCTTCATAACTGTTGCAATATGCTTGCAAGGATAAAAGTAATTCTTTACATTTGGGTTCGCTCATTTTACAATTCCGACGATTTGCTTTTTAAAGGTGGGGAAAATAAAGATATTTTCATCTAAAAATAAACATTGACCTATTAGAGCGATATTATTTTAAAGTATCAGGACGCCTATTCGCTTCAGAAACCGAAATAAAAGGGAAATAAACAATTCATACACTGAGTATTGGCTTAGTTTGTTTGGTCCCCTGTCAGGTCTTAGCAGCATAGAGCGGATAACTAGATATATGAAGCTTTGACCTTGAAGTTTTGAGCAGACGAGCTTCGTTTTTACAAAACAAACTCGCGTTTAATTTGTTCCCCTCCCGATAAATATAGTTACGATGAAAGGTATTTTACCCATATTTTGGATGTCTGATGACTTCAGGATATATTTATATGCAAAAAGTATGTTTGAACAAATATTACTAATATTCTTTGTTTCGAGCAAACAATATTCATTTTAACAATATCAATTTAGGGTTAGCAGTCATCAATTTGTAATAATGAGGTTTAAAACAATTAGAGGGCTAGTTTATTCATTTTTATATAATGTGATTTTGTGACGGTTTTCCACCTGTTGTGATTCGAGGTTACTCAACTGTTGAAAGTAAATGGAAAGCAAAATAATGTAGGTAATTACGTTCTTACACCGTCTCAATGATCGAGTGATATGCATGATATAAAAACACATTACATTTAAAACATACAACTATTATGCATAGCCGTTATATGTATGGTTATGTTTTAGTAACCCTTGATTCGTTTACTAGTAATCCAATGGGCAATGTATTATAAACTCCAGATCACGTTTAAATGGATGGGAATACTGGTTTCTTTGAATAAATCAGCTCGAAACCATTTAAAGTATAATTCATTGTCATATCTGAATGCATTGAAACATTATACCATTGTGTAAGATCGTTCGGTATCTTTCCGTCGTCATACGTCAAAAGTTCCCTTGTCGAAGGGAACTGTTCATGTTTAAAATGCTCAACATAAATTTGCCTAAAAACGCGTTAGTAACGGTATTGAAAATGAATTGTTTTATGCGTGTTAATGCATTAGCATGTGTTTGCCTTACCGTGTGTGTGCGTTATCGTGTGTGTGCCTTACCGTGTCTGTGCGTTAGCGTGTTAGTGCGTTAACGTATGTGTGCATTACCGTGTGTGTGCTTTCACGTGTGTGTGTGTGCCTTACCGTGTGTGTGCCTTACCATGTGTGTGTGTTAGCCTTCGTGTGCCTTACCGTGTGTGTGCCTTACCGTGTGTGTACGTAACATGTATGTGCCTTACCGTGTGCGTGCGTTAATGTGTGTGTGCCTTACCGTGTGTGTATGTTAGCGTGTGTGTGCCTTATCGTGTGTGTGCCTTACAGTGTGTGTGCGATAGCGAGTGTGTGCCTTACCTTGTGTGGGGCTAACCTTGTGTGTGCCTTACCGTGTGTGTGCGTTACCGTGTGTGTGCCTTACTGTGTGTGTGCGTTAACGTGTGTGTGCCTTACCGTGTGTGTGCCTTACAGTGTGTGTGCGATAGCGAGTGTGTGCCTTACCTTGTGTGGGGCTTACCGTGTGTGTATGTTAGCGTGTGTGTGCCTTATCGTGTGTGTGCCTTACAGTGTGTGTGCGATAGCGAGTGTGTGCCTTACCTTGTGTGGGGCTTACCGTGTGTGTGCCTTACTGTGTGTGTGCGTTAACGTGTGTGTGCCTTACTGTGTGTGTGCGTTAACGTGTGTATGCTTTATCATGTGTGAGCCTTACCGTGTGTGAGCCTTACAGTGTGTGTGCCTTACCGTGTGTGTGCCTTACTGTGTGTGTGTGTGACTAACCGTGAGTGTGCTTTACAGTATGTGCTTTACCGTATGTGTGCCTTACTGTGTGTGTGCCTTACCATGTGTGTGCCTTACTGTGTGTGGGCTTTACCGTATGTGTGTGTAAACGTGTGTGTGCCTTACCGTGTGAGTGCGTTAACTTGTGTGTGCCTTACCGTGTGTGTGCGATAGCGCGTGTGTGCCTTACAGTGTGTATGCTTTACCGTGTATGTGCCTTACCGTGTGTGTGCTTGATCGTGTGTGTGCCTTACTGTGTGTGTACCGTACTGTGTGTGTGTGACTTACCGTGAGTGTGTTTTACCGTGTGTGCTTTACCGTATGTGTGCCTTACCGTGTGTGTGCCTTACCGTGTGTGTGCCTTACTGTGTGTGTGCTTTACCGTATGTGTGTGTAAACGTGTGTGTGCCTTACCGTATGAGTGCGGTAACGTGTGTGTGCCTTACCGTGTGTGTGCGATAGCGCGTGTGTGCCTTACAGTGTGTATGCCTAACCGTTGATGTGCCTTACCGTGTGTGTGCTTTACCATGTGTGTGCTTTACCGTGTGTTCACTTTACTGTGTTTGTGCCTTACCGTGTGTGTGCGATAGCGTGTGTGTGCCTTACCGTGTGTGTAACTTACCGTGTGTGTGCCTTACCGTATGTGTGAGTTAGTGTATGAGTGCTTTAACCTTTGTGTGCCTTAACGTGTGTGTGTTTTAGCGTGTGTTTACATTAGCCTGTGTGTGCTTAACTGTGTGTGTGCCTTACCGTGTATGTGCCTTACCGTGTGTGTGCTTTACCATGTGTGTGCTTTACCGTGTGTTCACTTTACTGTGTTTGTGCCTTACCGTGTGTGTGCGATAGCGTGTGTGTGCCTTACCGTATGTGTGCCTTACCGGGTGTGTGTCTTACCGTCTGTGTGCGTAAGCGTGTGTGTGCTTTACCGTGTGTGTGCGTTACCGTGTGTATGCGTTAGCGCGTGTGTATTTTACTGTGTGTTCGCGTTAGCGTGTGTGTGCCTTACCGTGCGTGTGCCTTACCGTGTGTGTGCCTTACCGTGTGTGCGCGTTAGCGTGTATGTGCCTTACCGGGTGTGTGCCTTACCGTGTGTGTGCGTTAGCGTGTGTGCGCTTTACCGTGCGTGTGCCTTACCGTGTGTGTGCCTTACCGTGTGTGCGCTTTACCGTGTGTATGCGTTACCGTGTGTATGCGTTAGCGCGTGTGTATTTTACTGTGTGTTCGCGTTAGCGTGTGTGTGCCTTACCGGGTGTGTGCCTTACCGTGTGTGTGCGTTAGCGTGTGTGCGCGTTAGCGTGTGTGCGCGTTAGCGTGTGTGTGCGTTAGCGTGTGTATGCGTTAGCGCGTGTGTATTTTACTGTGTGTTCGCGTTAGCGTGTGTGTGCCTTACCGGGTGTGTGCCTTACCGTGTGTGTGCGTTTTGCGTGTGTGCGCGTTAGCGTGTGTGCGCGTTAGCGTGTGATTGCGTTACCGTGTGTATGCGTTAGCGCGTGTGTATTTTACTGTGTGTTCGCGTTAGCGTGTGTATGCGTTAGCGCGTGTGTATTTTACTGTGTGTGTGCGTTAGCGTGTGTGCGCGTTAGCGTGTGTGCGCGTTAGCGTGTGTGTGCGTTACCGTGTGTATGCGTTAGCGCGTGTGTATTTTACTGTGTGTTCGCGTTACCGTGTGTATGCGTTAGCGCGTGTGTATTTTACTGTGTGTGCGCGTTAGCGTGTGTGTGCGTTAGCGTGTGTATGCGTTAGCGCGTGTGTATTTTACTGTGTGTTCGCGTTAGCGTGTATGTGCCTTACCGGGTGTGTGCCTTACCGTGTGTGTGCGTTAGCGTGTGTGCGCTTTACCGTGCGTGTGCCTTACCGTGTGTGTGCCTTACCGTGTGTGCGCTTTACCGTGTGTGTGCGTTACCGTGTGTGTGCCTTACCGTGTGTGCGCTTTACCGTGTGTGTGCGTTACCGTGCGTGTGCCTTACCGTGTGTGTGCCTTACCGTGTGTGCGCTTTACCGCGTGTTCGCGTTAGCGTGTGTGTGCCTTACCGTGCGTGTGCGTTAACGTGTGTGTGCCTTACCGTGTGTGCGCGTTAGCGTTTATGTGCCTTACCGTGTGTGTGCCTTACCGGGTGTGTGCCTTACCGTGTGTGTGCGTTAGCGTGTGTGCGCCTTACCGTGCGTGTGCCTTACCGTGTGTGTGCCTTACCGTGTGTGCGCTTTACCGTATGTGTGCCTTACCGGGTGTGTGCCTTACCGTGTGTGTGCGTTAGCGTGTGTGTGCTTTACCGTGTGTGTGCGTTACCGTGTGTGTTCCTTAACGTGTGTGCGCCTTAGCGTATGTGTGCCTTACCGTAAGTGTGCCTTACCGTGTGTGTGCCTTACCGTATGTGTGAGTTAGTGTATGAGTGCTTTAACCTTTGTGTGCCTTAACGTGTGTGTGTTTTAGCGTGTGTTTACGTTAGCCTGTGTGTGCTTAACTGTGTGTGTGCCTTACCGTGTATGTGCGTTAGCGTGCGTGTGCTTTACCGTGTGTGTGCTTTACCGTGTGTGTGCCTTACCGTGTGTGTGTCTTACCGTGTGTGTTCTTGATCGTGTGTGTGTGCCTTACTGTGTGTGTGCCTTACTGTGTGTGTGCTTGACCTTGTGTGTGCTTTACCGTGTGTGCGCTTTACCGTGAGTGTGCTTTACCGTTTGTGTGCGCTACCGTGTGTGTGCTTTACCGTGTGTGTGTGTTACCGTGTGTGTGCCTTACCGTGTGTGTGCCTTACCGTGTGTGTGCGTTACCGTGTGTGTGCTTTACCGTGTGTGTGCTTTACCGTGTGTGTGTTACCGTGTGTGTGCCTTACCGTGTGTGTGCCTTACCGTGTGTGTGCCTTACCGTGTGTGTGCTTTACCGTGTGTGTGCCTTACCGTGTGTGTGCCTTACCGTGTGTGTGCGTTAGCGTGTGGGTGTCTTACCGTATGTGTGCCTTACCGTGTGTGTGCCTTACCGTGTGTGTGCTTTACCTTGTTTGTGCCTTACCGTGTGTGTGCTTTACCGTATGTGTGCTTTACCGTGTGTGTGCTTTAACGTGTGTGTACTTAACCGTGTGTGTGCCTTACCGTGTGTGCGCCTTACCGTGTGTGTGCCTTACCGTGTGTGTGCTTTACCGTGTGTGTGCGTTAGCGTCTGCGTGCGTTAGCGTTTGTGTGCTTTACCGTGTGTGTGCCTTACCGTGTGTGTGTTTTACCGTGTGTGTGCGTTATCGTGTGTGTGCGTTAACGTGTGTGTACTTTACCGTGTGTGTGCGCCTTACCGTGTGTGTGCCTTACCGTGTGTGTGCTTTACCGTGTATGTGCGTTAGCTTGTGCGTGCGTTAGCGTGTGTGTGCTTTACCGTGTGTGTGTCTTACCGTGTGTGTGTTTTACCGTATGTGTGCGTTATCGTGTGTGTGCGTTAACGTGTGTGTTTGTTAGCATGTGTTTGCGTTAGCGTGTGTGTGCTTTACCGTGTGTGTGCCTTACCGTGCGTATGTGTTTTCGTGTGTGTGCGTTAAAGTGTGTGTGCGTTAACGTGAGTTTGTTAGCGTGTGTTTGCGTTAGCGCGTTTGTGCTTTACCGTGTGTGTGCCTTACCGTGCATGTGCGTTAACGTGTGTGTGCGTTAAAGTGTTTGTGCGTTAGCGTGTGTTTGCGTTAGCGTATGTGTACGTTAGCGTGTATGCAGTCCTGATGTAGCAAATGTCATGGTTATGATCAGAAGATATTCACGCTAGACGGACTGTTATATACTGTCAGATGAAACGTTTTATCACTGTCCATGACTCAATATTTTAATAAGATAAGACTTAATTTTAAAAATGACGATGCTTTTTTGATACACTAGGATATAAGTGCGTGTGCCTTACCGTGTGTGTGCCTTACCGTGTGTGCGCGTTAGCGTGTATGTGCCTTACCGTATGTGTGTCTTACCGGGTGTGTGCCTTACCGTGTGTGTGCATTAGCGTGTGTGTGCTTTACCGTGTGTGTGCGTTACCGTGTGTGTTCCTTAACGTGTGTGCGCCTTAGCGTATGTGTGCCTTACCGTAAGTGTGCCTTACCGTGTGTGTGCCTTACCGTATGTGTGAGTTAGTGTGTAAGTGCTTTAACCTTTGTGTGCCTTAACGTGTGTGTTTTAGCGTGTGTTTGCGTTAGCCTGTGTGTGCGTTACCGTGTGTGTGCCTTACCGTGTATGTGCGTTAGCGTGCGTGTGCTTTACCGTGTGTGTGCCTTACCGTGTGTGTGCTTTACCGTGTGTGTGCCTTACCGTGTGTGTGTCTTACCGTGTGTGTACTTGATCATGTGTGTGTGCCTTACTGTGTGTGTGCCTTTCTGTGTGTGTGCTTTTCCTTGTGTGTGCTTTACCGTGTGTGTGCTTTACCGTGTGTGCGCTTTACCGTGAGTGTGCTTTACCGTGTGTGTGCCTTACCGTATGTGTGCCTTACCGTGTGTGTGCGTTAGCGTGTGTGTGTGCTTTACCGTGTGTGTGCGTTAGCGTGTGTGTGTGCTTTACCGTGTGTGTGCGTTAGCGTGTGTGTGTGCGTTAGCGTGTGTGTGTGCTTTACCGTGTGTCTGCGTTAGCGTTTGTGGGTTTTACTGTGTGTTCGCGTTAGCGTGTGTGTGCCTTACCGTGTGTGTGCGCGTTTGCGTGTGTGTGTGCGTTAGCGTGTGTCTGCGTTAGCGTTTGTGGGTTTTACTGTGTGTGTGTGCGTTAGCGTGTGTGTGTGCGTTAGCGTGTGTGTGTGCGTTAGCGTGTGTGTGCCTTACCGTGTGTGTGTGCGTTAGCGTGTGTGTGTGCTTTACCGTGTGTCTGCGTTAGCGTTTGTGGGTTTTACTGTGTGTTCGCGTTAGCGTGTGTGTGCCTTACCG